>NW_021703770.1:64358324-64625395 GCF_005190385.1 Monodon monoceros | reverse complement strand
CACACACACACACACACACACACACACACACACACACACACACACACGTGATGTTTCATCAACATTGATGTTTCAATGGTCTTGGGTGTTGCCTAAACTCTCAAGCTCAAAACTTACAAAATCGTAATCAAATGGCAAAATTATCTAAAGCAATCACGTATATCTTACTTTCCATGTCATATATCATATGAATTATGTGGAATTATATAGCTCAAAAGCATGTAATTGGCCCACAAAATCCTTAATGTTCCAACTGTCCATCTTAGGAAATACCAACCAAAATAGAAATAATATGCTGCATGAGACTCCCTTTCCAATTCACATGCTCACCCAGACATTTGACCAAGCACACGAGCGCGTCTAAATCCATCACTGGTGGCCACGCCGCGAGCTGACTTCTCATGAGCCATTACTGGCCAGCCCTCACCAATCTTGTCCTGGACTCTGTGACCCCACTTCCAGGCCACATCTCTGGAGCTTCCACACCCACTGTCCTGCCAGTTGGCCCACTCCACTCCTCCATACGTCTGCTAAGGAGAGGGCCTGGCCCCTTCTCCTGAAAAACACACCCAGTTATCGGCAAGTTACAGCATCCCTGACTCCAACCAAACGACATCACTCAGACCTAAATTGTTTCTAGAAAGCTCGAGGCAAATTTATCAGACAGTTGCCAAAGTCTGTGCTTTACTTAGAAGCAGCAACGCAAGGGCTGATTGAACCATTTCCAGAAAGACGCTCTACTCATTCGTAAACCTGACTGATGGAGGCTCCATTCAAGCAAGGCTGGATGGGGAAAAGGACATGGTTCTCTTCCCAGGAGAAAGGAGAAAGCAACAGGAACAGCAAGACTCCCCTCCTCACACAGGAGAGCGGGGACCAGAGAGGGGCTCACAGTGGGTGTTTGGAAAGTTTAGAGTTCTGTTTTAAAACCCAATGTCTTACTCAAGAGATTTTGATGAGTTATTTTGATATAAACTGATACCTTCCCAGTTTTAGATGAAAATAATCTGCACAGCAATTCATCTTAGCATTGTTTATAACTTTGAAAAACTAGAAGTCTATGTAGGAGACAACACAGTTAAAATAAGATGACTCCACTCAATGGAATATTAGGACATAATTAAACAAGGATTCTGAAGCAATGTTATACTATGGAAAATGCTTAGGATATAATGCTCAGTCAAAAGTCTAAGGGAACAAAGTGTGCATATGTTATGATTTCACATTTTAAAATAACAGTTATACAAAGAAAAAACATAGCCTGGGAGACAGTTCACCAAAATATAAATGGTGAATATGTTTAGGTGGTGGGATTATAGACTTTTTCTTTCTACATACCTATGTTTTCCCAATTTAATGAAAATGTACAATTTTTAATGAACCAATTTGATTATAAATACTTATTTGAAAATATAAGTAAACTGTCTCGGACGCCGCACTATAAAATCACAGACATAGGTGATTCTGATAAAAATCAGAAGATGTAGGTAAGAGAATTAATATATGAAACTAACCTGTGCATCTGAAGGAAGATGAGGGGAAACTGAAGCAGGTTAGAAGCTGTTCATCTGATGGAAGATGACAGACAGCTGAAGCGACTGAGAAGCTCCTGGAATCCCTCTGGGAAAAACATCATGGGACTTATGCTGTGGACATGACCCCACATTTCTCCTTTCTCCCTTCTGCTTTACCACAGGGAAACAAAGGATCAAACGACACTTTTCTTCTGAGAACTAGAAACAGTATGTTGAAAGCCTGCCTTCACCTGGTGCATTTTTAATTTTGACATTTCCTGCTCTGAAACTCTCAGGAACTAGAGCCAGACACCAGGCACCTTATATATCCTGAAAGAACTGCAATTCCAGGAGAGGTTTTTAATCCATGAGAAGATTGTATTCCGGCAGACTATCATCTCTCTGTGGAAAGGAATCAACTTTGTCTTATTTATTATTGCAAATCCGATGCCTAGCACAGTACTTGGTATTAAAGGGTGTCTCAAAGCGTATTTGTTGAATGAATGCTTTTAAAATATTTTCTTAGAATCAGGGTTAGCCTAAGAAGAAATTGAAGTGAGTTCAAGGTTACTGAAAATTATATTTTATCATATTGTGGTATTTGGCTTTTAATTTGCTATGACTCTATGTTATTTAGACAAATAACTTTACTATTTTAATTAGTTTAAGAATTGGCCAAGAGCTTCCCTGGTGGCGCAGTGGTTGAGAGTCCGCCTGCCGATGCCCCGGTCTGGGAAGATCCCACATACCGCGGAGCGGCTGGGCCCGTGAGCCATGGCCGCTGAGCCTGCGCGTCCGGAGCCTGTGCTCCGCAACAGGAGAGGCCGCGACAGTGAGAGGCCCGCTTACCGCAAAAAAAAAAAAAAAAAAGAATTGGCCAAATTCACATGTGGTGTTACCTTTAACACAGTGCTTCACACACATAAGAGAAAGAAGCTGAAGCCAAACAGCACCGTCCACCTAGTGCAACTTACGTGGATCACAGACAGGCTGCAAAGGAGGAAATGGCCTCTGGAACACCACCCTTGTAAACCCAAATCAGTGGAATGAAGGCACTGGACCCTAACCACTCCCAGGAAGCGTACCTGTAGGTCCGCCACTTGGTACCAGGACTGCAAGGAAAACAGGAGCAGCGCCTTGAAACCTCCCAGCCGACGAGTAGACAATCACGGCGCCCACGAGTCTCCCGTCATGCCTCGCTCTGAGGTCCTTCTGCCAGGCCCCACCTGGAAGCTCAATTCAATTGCTTTACAACATCATTGGCTTCCATCGTTAGTTTACAACGTGTCACCGGTTCGTGGGCTATACAGACAGTTCAAAGATTTCAGTGGTTCTCTCCTTTCCTGTCAGCTCGTCAGCTCTCTGCCATCTCCTCAGTGAAGGGCTCTGTAGATTCTTCCGAATGAATATAAAATAATAATAGTTAAAATGCTTTAAATAAGTGAAGTTCTGGCAGGTTTCGAGGGCTCTCCCATTTAGTATCAGACCCTCTAACCGTCAGAGAATCAGAATTGGGAAATAAAACTTAGAAAAACTTTTAAGGAAATAGGATTATTGAGTTTAGCAAAAAGAGCTGTGTAACACTGTCTTTCAAGTGTGGGAATGGCTTTCACACAGTGAAGAGCTACTTTTCATTTCCTCTAACGGAGGAAAAAGAAGAGCCCACTTTTAGGTGAAACTTGAGGTTTCTAACTTAGATATGTTACCTTTGGTTCTCTGATATTCCTTCCCCGGAATATTTTTTTAAAGTAGGGTAGCTTCTCAACTTTCTGAGATGCTTTTTAAACAATTCAACCTGAATGCAGAAAATGGAGCAGGTGGTCTCTCAATCACCCCCCCTCTTCAAGATGTTGGACACTCAAGAGTTTCAGGAGGAAATTGTACCTTGTCATTTGATGGCCAGTTCAATTCTAACAACATTTCTAAAACACCAGACACGTATTTTCATACAGATGATGACCTGATAGCTTTCTCATCCACTTAAACCTACTGGTTGATTTGATCTCCTAGTTACTGGGTACTGTCCACCCTTCCTCCAGCTGTTCTGACCTGTTTCCTCTGACCCTTTCATCCTATCCAAGACCCTGTGAGCTCACACTGTGTCTTCTGCAATGAAGAGGGTTCTTTTCCCCTTAAGTCATATAGTCCTTTAAAAAAGAAGGATTATTAACCACTATGTTTTGGTCAGATTCCAACATGGGAAATTACATTTTGCCTCCCTACAATTTCCCCTGTCATTTTAATTAGAAGTACTATTTAATATCCCACTCAAAATAAAACCTGTTGCAGAGAGGGCTGCCTCCGAGGGAACTGCCTTTTCTAGCACAGAGGAGATGTTTCAGAGATGTGTGACTAATACTCCTGGGGCAGGAGCTGAGTACATTGGGATCCTTTGGGAGTAAAGGTACCTCCAAAGGATCAAATTGATTTTTATTTTATGCCTGCGGCAGACAATCCCATAAGACAGGTTTTTCCCTCCAGTATTTCACAGTATCTTCTGAGATTCAGAATCAAGGTAAGAGCTGCTTGGTGATCTTGTGTGGATGACGCATTACATGGAGCTGACTATGACATCATGTCATCTTGTTCTCAGTCAGAGCAACCCGATGTGCCCGCCCTGCACACCCCAGCTCTGTGAGTCACTGTATGATAGATTGTCCAGGAAATGCAAAATGATGCTCTTCTGAAAACTCACCATTGAAAAATTGAGGCTTCCGGCCAGGGAAGGTAGAGAGAAAAAAAGTAAGCTCTCGGGAGGGGCAAGTTCTCATTCCTGTTTTTCTTTTCATTACTGTTCAAGTATAAAATCCTACAAGGGATTGTGGCATTGCTAGTGCTTTTGTCATTGATGTTTTATTGCCTCAAAAATGAAGTTTATTTTCCACCAGTTGAAACTTTCTGTTATGAACAGCTATGCCACTCCACATCCTAAGGAGCTTTTATCATCAAAAATGATGGACTGTCTATGTGTGCATTGTGAACGCTGAATACAATTGGCTACATAAGCTCCACTTGTGCCTGAAGAATCCTGTAATACAAAACAATCTTGATACATACAAACTTAGAGCGGATTTGAATAATGATAAAATAAAATATCAAGGATAATCTACTAAAGAAAAAATTAAAATTTAGTCTTATCCAAATACTTCCAATCTGAAGGGGGAAGAAAATCATGTGCTAGACCCCAAACAGTGGGAATTCAACGTTTAAAATCTTTTCTTCTGTTTCTACCTTCCAAATGTCAGTAAACAAAAGAATTACTGAACCAAAGATCCAGTGAACAAAAATTGCAGAGAAAGAGAAACAGCAGAGATTAAGGAAACCAAGATGTTAACAAGGATAGAAGCTCTTTCTGGCAAGGCTGACCTTTCCAACCCAGCACATGGTACTTCTCACTCCTTTAGCTTAAGACATGAGGACAGTCAGACAAATTAGCAAGAGCCCAGACCGCCACGGCTGAAAAGCAGTCAGGCAGCAAGCACATAGTAAATACCTTCCCTTGCCTCCAAACCACTATCCTCCTGCTAGAAATGCACTGTTAATGGGCAGGGCAGCCTCATTTTGGGCTTTGGATGCTATAGGCTTGGTTTTGATCAACATCTGGTTAAATTCCAAGGAAGGTTGCCTCATGAAGGTGACACTGTGGGTTCCATGAGGAAGTCACTCCGTAGTCACTTCAATGGACAAAGAAACCCCTGGAACCACTACTGGATTTGGAGTCTGCCGACCAGGCAAAACCTGAAGGACCCTCTGGACCCAGACACTCTAATACACCACAGAGGAACTGTAGTTCTCTGTGCCACACTCCACTTGTCTAATCACATGGAGCAAGTTCTCTTCACTGGGTGTGAGGCTGAGAACACAGTGGGGTGTCCAGAAATACTTCACGTTACAGGTGCATTCTTGCCCAACAATGCATTCCCTTTGGCTTCACAGCTGGAGCACAGGATGCAGAGGTGAGAAACTGAGAATCAACTTTGGCTTTTTCCCAATATTACTCAGGGAAAGTCATGGGAAACCTCAACAGGAGTCCTAAATGGGTTCAAAGTCAATGTCCTGGAGAAAAACAGTAACAGTGACAGCTATTTTTTAAAGTTGTCAAAATTTCAAAGTTGTAATGATGTTCATCCAAGAACTTAGAAATAATGGGCAATAGCATGGCTTAAAATCAATGCACAAGAGTAAAAGATACCCAAATGCGTCAGAGACAAGATGGCTCCCAGGCTTGTGGATTTGACCATAGCTTCATTGAAAGTCACTGCTTTTTTTTTTTTTTTTTGCGGTACGCGGGCCTCTCACTGTTGTGTGCCGTTGTGGAGCACGGGCTCCGGACGCGCAGGCTCAGCGGCCATGGCTCACGGGCCCAGCCGCTCTGCGACATGTGGGATCTTCCCGGATCGGGGCACGAACCCGTGTCCCCTGCAGCGGCAGGTGGACTCTCAACCACTGCGCCACCAGGGAAGCCCAACTGCTATTTTTAAAAAGAACAAGTCAATCAAAAGAAGGATGAGTCAGCTGTGGAAGCTCTTACAGGCACTAGCTATTGATGTTATAAAAACATAACAATAATTGCATAGACAGAAATGGCCAAACTGTTTTCCAGAGAGGCTGTGCCATTTTACATTCTTATCAGCAATGTATCAGTGATCCAGTTTCTTTGCATCCTCATCAGCATTTGGTATTATCGTATGTATTTTTTCAGCCATTCTTAAAGGTGTGTTATATCTCATTCTACTTTTAATTTGCATTTCCCTAATGGGTAATGATGTTGAACATCTTTTCATGTGTTCATTTGCATACGTACATCCTCTTTGGTTTTAAAATGTCTCCTTATGTCTTTTGACTAAATAATTGGATTATTTGTTCTTTTACTGTTGAGTTTTGAGAGTCTTAATATATTCTAGGTACTAGTTCTTTGTCAGATCTGTGCTTTGCAAGTATGTTCTCCTAATCTGTAGCTTTTCTTTTATCCTCTTAACAAGGTCTTCCACAAAGCAAAAGTTTAAAATTTTTATCCAGTCTGATTTATCAAGTTTCCTTTTATGAATTGTGCCTTTGGTGTCCCCCTTAAGAACTCTTTGCCTAGCCCTAGATCCCAAATTGAGTTTTCTCCTATGTTTTTCCTAAGAGGTTTATAATTTTGCATTTTACATTTAAGTCCATGATCAATTTTGAGTTAAATTTTGTATAAGTTATGAGGTTTAGGCAAGATTTATTTTGTTGTTTCTGGATGTCCAATTGCTCCAGGACCATTTTTTATAAAGCCTATCCTTCCTGTATTGAATTGCTTTTGTACTTGGGTCAAAATCAGTTGCAAGTATTTGTATAGGTCTCTTATTGAGTTCTCTATTCTATTCCATTGATCTATGTGTCTAACTCTCCATGAATACCAAACAATCTTGATTACTATTGTTTTATAATTAGTCTTAATACTGGGTAATGATTCCTCCCACTTTATTCCTCTCTTTCAAAATAGTTCCCTTGCCTTTCCATATAAATTTTAGGATAATTGTATCTATATCTATAAAAATTTTACTAGAATTTTAATAGGAATGGCATTAAACATTTCATTCAGAGAGAACTGACATCTTTACTATGCTGAGTCTTCCAAACCATGAACATGATATGTATCTTTATTTAGATCTCTGACTTTTTTATTCAGTATTTTGTAGTCTGTGGAATACAAGTCTTATGTTTTGTTAGATTTCTACCTATTTTTTATTTAAGCAATTGTAAATGGTATTGTACTTTTAATTTCAGTGTCCACATGTTCATTACTCATATACAGAAAAATAATTCAATTTTATGCTGGATTCACTTAATTGTTCTAGGAATTGAGATTTGTTCATTTGTTTTGGGGAGGGATTCCTTTTTGTTGATTCCTTGGGATTTTCTACAGAGACAATTATGTCATCTGCATATAAGGACAGATAAATTTCTTCATTCCCAATCTGGATGCCTTTTATTTCCTTTTCTTGCTTTGTTACACTGACTAGAATTTACAAAACTATACTAAATAAGAGTGGTGAGAGCTGACATACTTGCCTTGTTCCCAGCTTTAGGGGGAAAGCGTACAGTCTTTCACCATTAAGTTTGATGTTAGGTTTAGGATTTTTATAGATTCACTTTATCAAGTTGAGGAAATTCCCCACTAGTCCTGTTTTTCTGAGAGGTTTTTTTTTTAATCAAAAATGTTAAAATTTTCAAAAAATTTTTGCATCTATTGATATGTGATTGCATCTAAGATCATATGATTTTTCTTCTTTAGCCTGTTAATACGGTGAATTACATTATATGATTTTCAAGTGTTGAACCAGTCTTGCATCCCTGGAGAAAACCCCATTTGGTCGTGGTGTATAATTCTTTTTATAGAATGCCAAATTCTATTTGCCAATATTTTGCAAAAACTTTTGTGTCTATATTCATGTGGCTATTGGTCTATAGTTTTCTTTTTCTTTTTTGTACTGTCTTTATCTGGTTTTTAGTATCAAGAAATACTGGTTTCATAAAATGAATTGGAAATGCTTCCTTTTCTTCTATTTTGAAGAGGTTGTGTAGAATCGGCGTTAGTTCTTCTTTAAACATTTGCTAGTATTCTCCAGTGAAAGCTTCTGGGCCTGGAGATTTATTTTGGGAGGGTTTAAATTATTTTTATTTTATTACTTATTTACTATTTATTTTAATTTTTTTGGCTGTATCGGGTCTTAGTGGCGGCACAAGGGATCTTCACTGAGGCGTGCGGTCTTTTCAAAGAATCAATATTCTTTAATAACCTAAATGGGAAGAATTTGAAAAAGAATAGATACTTGTATATGTATAACTGAATCGCTTTGCTGTACACCTGAAACTAACACAACATTGTAATCGATGATACTCCAATATAAAATAAAAATTTTTAAACATTTAAAAATTTTAGAAAAAACCAACTTTTTGTTCCACTGATTTCCTCTACTTTTGTTTTTAATTTCATTGATCTCTGTTCTCTTATTATTTCCTTCCCTATGCTTGCTTTTCACTTATTTTGCTCTTCTTTTTCTAGATTCTTGAAGTAAGAACTTAGATTACTTTTCCTCTTTTCTAATGAAAGTATTTTAATGCTATAAGTTTTCTTTTCAGTAGTGCTTTAGCTGAGTCCCACACATTTTGATATGCTGTATATTCATTTTCATTCAGTTCAATTTCTTTTTACTTCAATATAATCAAAACCATGGATTACCTAGAAATGTATGTTTAGTTTCCAGGTACATGGAGATTTTGCTGTGATCCTTCTGTTAGTGATTTCTAGATTAATTCCACTGTGGCCAGAAAGTACATACCATACGACTTCTATTCTCTTAAAGTTTTATGGCCCAAGATATGTCCTGTTTTGGTATATGTTCCATGGGCACTTGAAAAGAATATGTACTCTGCTGTGGTTGGGTGAATCTTTCTATAAATGTCAATTAAAGTTTGTTGGCTGATAATGTTGTTGTGTTCTTCTATATCCTTGCTGATTGTTTAGTTGTTCTATCAGTGTTATTAGAGGAGTATGGAAATCTCCAACTATAATGAGGAATTTGTCCATTTCTACTTTCAGTTCTATCAGTTTTTGCTTCACATATTTTGCAGCTCTACTGTTTGATGCATGCACATTTAGGATTACTATCTCTTCTTGGTATACTGACCTTTTGCCATTAAATAATGTCCCTTTCTGACTAATTTTCTTTGCTGTAAAGTTTACTTTATATGATATTAATATAGCCACTTCTGATTTATTTTGATTAATGGTTGCATAATATATCTTTTTCATCTTTTTACTTTCAACCTTTCTACATTGTTATATTTGAAGTGAGTTCCTTATAGATCGCATACAGTTGAGTTGTGTTTTTTAAATAAACTCTGCAGTGACAGTCTTATAGTTGATATATGTAAAACGTTCACATTTAATGCAATTATTCATATGTTGAGAATTAAGCCTGCCATTTTATATTTTGTTTTCTGTTTGTTCTCTCTGTTTTTCATTTGCTTCCTTTTTCCTATCTTCCTATGGGTTATAATAAATCTATGTTATTTTTGAATGTATCTCTTTGTACAGTATTTTTAGTGATTTCTCTGGGTATTGCATTATATATAGATAACTTGTACTTCTACTGACACCATGGGGACCAGGGAGGTGGTCTCATCACCACTGGACAGTGGTGAAAATCTTAACACTCATGCGGTCTCCTCTGACACCAGTCCAGGTGAGGGGTTTCCTTGTTCCAGTGTAGAGAGGGTAGGCGTCTTTCCTGGTGTTGGTGGAGGTGGGCCTTGGTTCTTCTGTGGTGTCTGGCTGGAGTGGAGCGGTTATTGTCTAAACATTTTCTGTCTTCCTAAGCTGCCCCTTTCCTGGTCCTTTGGCTAGAGAGAGCAGGCTTGTGTTGGGGCTCTTTCTGTCTGCACTTGGTGTTTCCAGGTTACAGGTTTATTAAGCTCCAAGTTTGGGATTTATGAGACAAAAAGAAAAGCCAGGAAATTTACCATCATGTTGTTCCTTGTGTCTTGAGGTTCCTAGCTGGTCTTCTTTCTTCTTTTCATCTTTCAGAATCTTCTTATGTTTGTTTTATATATATTGTCCAGGGTTTGGGGCTGTACTTAGCACATGAAATGTGGAAAAGTACGTCTACTCCATCTTCCCAGAAGTGAAAGTGCTTCTTCCATAGCTATTTAATGAAGAATATTTAAAACAATAGAAAGAAAAAAAACAAACAATAGAAAGACTACCAGCACAGATGTTTTGAGAAGACAAATCGTCAACTAGCCATTATATTGTCAGATAAATATATTTATGATCAGATAAATATATTTATTGTCAGATAAATACATAGTAGTTATCATAAAATTTAAATTGAACCTGTATTTACTCTGATTCCTTTCATCACAAAATTGGGTTTCAATTTAAGGCAAAGAAGAGTTTTTTTGTAATGTGGAATGGTTCCTTTTAATAATTCAAAAGATTTTCAGTTGTAATCTTGATATTATAAATGTTCTTATATGAAAGTGAATTTGTATCAGATTATTAATAAATGCTTGAATTTTGTGGCAGGTTATAGATAAAGCAGTTCTCAGATTAAATTCTGCCAGTAGTACAAGCACTTATTGGCAGATAGCACAAAGGCAACCTGTTTTCTTAGCTAGATGAAGTCCCAGGCTCTGTCTTTTTTTTTGGCCAGACCACGGGGCATGCAGGATCTTAGTTCCCTGGGCAGGGATTGAACCTTTGCCCCCTGCAGTGGAAGCACAGATTCTTAACCACTGGACTGCCAGTCCCTTTTTTCTTCTTCCTTCTTTTCCCCCCAGGCTCATCTTCTTAAATACTCTAACCACACCTTGCATTAAAAAAATATTCAAGAAAATCATGAATTCTAGAGGCAAATTCAGTTAACCTCTCAGTCAACCTCAAATGACCAGAATCTTCTAAATTGTGGGAACACAAGAACATATTGTATTCAAGTCTCAGGCACCAACCCCACATGTGAGGGAGGCAGGCTTCCTAGCTTCTTATACCCTTTCATGCAAAATGGGAGAGTTTCTCTAAAATATTTTGATCAATCCATATATATTAAAGACCAATAATTTCAGCAAAAAAATTCTAAAAGCCATTGTACAAAATAGCAAACTATTAATTTCACCAAGGAGAACCCATTAGTAACGTTTAACAAATGTCTAGTCCTATTTTAATCCAAGATAAAGATGGCTGGAAGGGTTGAGGGGCTGTTTGCAAAGTATGTCGTTTGGTTAAATAGCAACAAACTATTCCTAGAAACATGCATGCAGCCTAGGTTAACTGACTGCCCAAATGTGAATGAATTCCAAACAATTCATACACATACACTTACATGTCTATACTGAATTATTTAAAACATAAAGTTGTTGACCACATAATGCACACACCGTTTTAAATAACTTACCCTCCTATTCTCAACAACCCACTTAGAAGAAACAGCATATTCATATGTCAGTGTAGGATGAGCCCTCCACACCAAAAATTGTGCAGCACATTACTTTTATATTTTTATGCTCTTGTAAAAGCTAAGTAACTATTTATGCCCCATTTCTCATTTTTCCTGAAAACACCCACCAGCATCACGCTGTAGATCACAGAGAATGCCGATTTAATCGCTGAGAAGTCAGGGCAGGAGGAAGGACAGAAGGAAGGCAGAAGTAGTGGACAGAGCATCTTACAGTTTTCCCAGAAGTGAAGCAGCTGGTAACCACCCTGTGTTGCAGAGTCACCTCTTGTAAGCTTCTGAAAGTCATTGCTTTTCTGATGCTCATACTAGGGTGGAGTAAGCACAGCATTCTTTAGAAAAGCTGTTTTCAGACTTTTTAAAAAAACTTCTATTGTAGTAGAACAGAGGGAAGGGTTGATAAAGCTACCGCTATCCAGCCCCCTCCCAGGAGGGTGGTTCTCAAAATGTGGACCCCATCCCAGACTTGCTGAGTCAGAATCTCCAGAATTAATCCAGAATTAATGTCCAGAACCAGCATATTTAACAACCTCCCAGGTAACTTGGGAGATCTCTGCCTTCCTGCCTTGTGGAACACAGTTTGAAAATCACTCACTGCTACAATTAGTTTAATAGTCAACATAACACAGAGAGGAAATTAGATCTCTATGGGCAACACTGTGTGGAAACAGAATGACCAAAAGCTGCAGTCACAGTGAACAATTAAAGGGCAGCCACCACAGGTGGTCCTGGGGTCCAGAGCAGGAGTGTCCCTGCCCAACCGAGACCAAACCCAGGCCAGACTGACCTCTGGTCGCTTTTGCTTTGTTGAGCTATGAGGTGAATAGTCATATAGGAAAAAACAGGGGCTTTTTACTTCCAAATTCCTTTCTTTAAGAAATAAACTTTTTTAAAAATTGTAACTTATTGAAACACTTTAGTTCTTACTGAAACCTCTTACCATGGAAGCGTGACATTTAAAGAGAAATATATTAGTCAAAGAATGTAATTAATAAAAGGCGTTCTTTCTGAAGTTGACACCAGTGATTTCATTGATCAGCACCATAAGCTAACATCAATCACCAAAGGGACATGGGTAGCATTCCAATCAGAGGACAGAAAGGAGGAGTTTGGAGGAAGTGCGTGGTATAAAATCAAATATATGTAGAATAAACTAATACCTATGCTCTCAAAAAACAAAACAAAACAAAATTAGCCCTCATAAGCCAAACCACTGCAAGAAGGCAATATTGTTGTTAAAATTGGTTTTACATGAACCGTTTATGTTTTCAATGTTTTCTGACTTCTTGTATTGCTTTTCCTGTATGTAGGGATTTCACAATTTTGGATATAAAAACAAAGCAATGTTTGACTATACTTTTAACACCCTAAAAAACCCCAGAATGTCCAAGAAAGGAATAAATAGATTTAAAAATATGTATTTCCAAAGAATATATAGTGGCATATGGGAAAGTTCTATATTAATTTAATTTTTTTAAAGAAAAGCAGAGATGAAACTATGTTTCAGTATAATGAGTTTGATCCCAATTTTGTAAACACATGAACATCTGTGTTTATTTGAGATGTATTAAAAAAAAAACTGGAGTGAAATATACCTAAAATTTTAACAGTTAACTTTACTCTGGGTATTAAGAGTATATTATTTTCTACTTTATACATTTTTGTTTCAAAATTGTCTACAATAAATGTGTATTCATTTTATAATTAATACATTTTTAAGTGACCAAGTTTCCATTCTCTCAAAATAATTCTAGGATCTTTTTCTATTTATTCATGCATGATTCATGTCCCTTTTAGCACTACCACCCCCAACCCATTTGAAAATATCCTTCAAGCACAAAGACATTGACCGCAAACTTCAACAAAGATCACTGAAGCTTTAAAATTCTATTCTAGACATCTCTAGGTGCCATATATTGGCGCATTTATTTCATATATAAACAAGTTATAGGGTAATAAGAAATTTTATTATTTTTATCATATCAGGCAGAACCTGATGTGTCTGCCATTTTGCAATTCACATTCTGTTGTACTAATTTTAGGCTTTATAGAGGATATTTCAAATACTAACAACTGAGACTTCACCTGTTGGAGAGTTATAGCTTGAGGATATAAATCATGCATACATCCTGTTCCTAATTAAGGAGGAAGATTGTCATATGTCATTGTAGACAACATAACAGACAGCTGCTTCTACCACGCCAGCCCTTGCATCTGTCAAAATATTGCTTAGAAATACTTGTGAGGATAAGACAAGGATAAATATACTCATGAGGCTGAGGATAATCACCAAACACACATGTACAAGACAAAAAAATTTGCCACATAAGATCTTTATTCTCAAGTTATTCTAGTAGCATATATAGCAAAGAGAGGGTTTGGGATTCACAAGGGAAAATGGAAAGGGATTCAAGCTCCAGAGTTGTTACATATAGGAGAGAGCTGGGGGCAGTAATCTCACTGATACAGAAGAAAGGTACCTGGTCCTGAAGCTGCAGTCAAACAGTCTTTGGTTCAAGTGCCAATTATCCCACTTATTACCTTTGTGACCACCGATGAATCACACAACTTCTTTGATCTCATTTGCTTCGTTTGTGAAAGGAGAATGAAAATATCAAATGGATAGGATGACTATGAGAATTACATGAAGAAATATATGCAAATTATTTAGGTCATAATACGTCTTTGGGTTCCCCAGTAAATGCCCATTCATTTCTGGTCCATCTCTGTGGAAGAAATAAAAGCATTTGGTTGTTGTCCGGAATGGGGTTCCATTGGCTCAGGTAGGGCAGGGTTGCTCCCAAGGTAGCACAAGGCCCTGACAGCAAAAGAGCAAAAGTCACACCTCAACCCTCTAACACTATGTTTTCCAACTATGGGTCATGATACATTAGTGGGATATATAACAACTTAATGTGTTGTGACTAACATTTTTTAAGTGAAATGGAATGGACCGCATTAGAGCTCCTCAAATGTGGTAAGGGTAAATTTCATGGAACTCTTATTTTGGTTTCATATATGTGTGCATGTTCACGTATACATACTTCATTTTTATGTGAAAGTATTTCTTACTGTGGATCAAGGTCAAAAATTTTTGAAAACTACTTCTTTAGAGAAAGCCGGGTTCCAAAGTCCCAGCTCAAAGGCTCATGTCACACTGATTCAGAGTTTGAAAGAAGAGAGATAGGAACTAATTAGGAAGAGTGTGAGGGCAGGATTGCTGGAACAAGCCTGTAGTATCCACAATTCCTATACTTATCAATGGTTATGTAGTGAGCCAGGCTTAACATGGGCATAGCAGATCCTAGATACTAGACGGATTTGGTTCCCAGGATGCTGGGGGTTAGCAGCTTCCTTCACATTCCCCAGGAAAACCACTGATCCCCTCTACTGGGGCACCTGGGTTTTGTTTACCTCCTGCTCTGTGGTACACCTCACCTAGGACCAGTTTTCTTACTTCCCTCCTTCCACGCACAACTCTTGGGGCTGAGCTCTGTTCTCATCCTTCCCCACGTCACCTCACTCGGTGCTCTGTGGACTCAAGGGCCCCTCGTTACATTCTACGGCCAGTCCCCACACTCTCCCTCCCCCTCACATCCCAGCATCTGGCCCCAAGTGGAACTGATGGCCCACAGCTCAACTCAGAAAATCAGAACAGATGAAACCCTTCTCCAACATGAAGACCTTCAAATATTTGTCACCTCTTTAAATTTGATTAAATTAACTTGTATGTCTTCACCTAATCACCAGAACAGACCAGAGAGATGCAGCATCACCAGGAACCTCTTCCTAGGGCCCTGGTGCCAGAATGTTGCCACCACCAGCAGGCAGGAGTCCTTCTGTTTGTCGTACCTCCCAGCTTATATTTGCCCACAAGGATCTCATGTACCATCATCAGGGGTCTTGCTGAGGTCCCAACAGCCTAGGTGTACCACTGTCCTGTGGGGCATTATCTTGATGCCATTGCAGGCTACCAGAATGCCGAAAATACTACCAGGAGGTCATGGGATGGTTTGTTAAAAATCCATTTGTAACACATAGTGAGAAAGAAGGGAAAAGAGACCAGGATGAGTTAACACACTTAAGACAGGGTGCAGCCAGGGTAGAAGGACCTCACTGCTTGAATCCTGGGTTAGCAGTGTTCATTTGTCTTCTCTCTCTCTCTCTCTCTCTCTCTCTCACACACACACACACACACACACACACACGCACGCACACGTCTTTCCTACTGATGCCATAGTTACAAAGATCAAAATTGAGATTTGAGCAAGGGGGCCCAAGGATGGAAGTTGCCCTGGGCCCATCACACATTGGCTCCATTGGAGAAACAAAGGGACAAGTACCTCTGGCCACAGCTATAGCTCACCAATTAGCTGATGACCAGCCCTGGGTTTATGTGTGTTTCTTGGGCAGAGGATACATGGGGCTAGAATGGCTACGTGAATTAGGACCTCATTAATATTATGTGCTCATTTAGTAACCTGAATACTTTATGCCTTTTTTTATATTTAGTATCTCATATATCCCATATACATTTATATGACTGAATATTTAATACCCAGGACCTCATGAATATCAGATATCTTTTGCCTTCCCATCTATGTTTAACACATATGTCCTACTTACTAACTGCTTGCCTATATCTAACACACCTTAAAATGTTTCACCTATATTTTACAAGTTTCTTCCTCTTCTATAATAGAATTGACTTATTTCAAAAGCAAGCGCACATCGCACCACTTTGCTCTGATTGCCAGTTTTGTAGGCAATTCCTTTAAGGAAAGTTAAATTTCCTTCCATTTAGAAGGAAATTCATTTAAGCCAACCTAATTGACCTATATTGACATGGGGACTCAGCCTGGCCTCCAGAGCAGGCTGGCTGGGTTTAAACCACTACGAGCCACGTGAGTTTAGTCAAGTCACTTCTCTCCCTGTTTTTCAGTTTCCTCAGATGTAAAACAGGGATGATAAAAGTATCTACTGCACACAGCTATTGTGAAGATGAAATGAAACCATCTAAGCAAAGTATTTAGAGCAGTGCCTGGCACATAATAAATGTGATGTAAGTGATACTGTTATAATTTTCCATAGACTCCTCAGGCAGGTGCCTGGGAACATCTCTTTTTCAACTAAGCCATCATCTAGACTGAATGCCATCTCTAGGTCTGGAATCTACTTCCATCCCCTTTGGGAAGGTTAGGATGGTGCTTATCTTATTCCAGATTATGTTGACAAGGCAAAGCAAATGTAAACGTGACATGATCGCAACACAACGAGGTGAGCCCAATGCCTAGAGTACTACAGTCTCCAGTTCACTTCCCCAACTGTCTCAAAATCACAGTTTCCCACTTTTAACTCACAATTCCTATTCTCTGTAGAACCAATTTCAGCGATTTATCTGGCTACGGTTTTCTCTCTTCTCTGGCCCTGCTCAGTGTAAAGCTCTACATCTGTTAGCTACCCTCTGAACAAATGCAATCTGCCCCTCCGTCCATTCTTCACACTTAGCCAGGAATGCATCTTCCTGGTGTCTTAAACCACAGCTCGCACATCCAAATTCCATTTGTCAATACCATCTGCATAGCCAGCCACCTCCCTCCAAGACCTTCCCCTATTGTGCAAAGGCAGAAATGATGAATAATGATCATAGCAACCATTTGCCAAATACCTGCTATGTGCCAGGGAGTGTGTTTAGGGCTTTCCACTGATCTCTAATCCTGGTACCATAGGCACTATTGTTAGCACCCACCGGCTTTCGTGTGAAGTGCCTCACAGAAACCCAGAGACAGGAGAAACCAATACATAATAGATCAGAAATATGCTGTCACCTTAAATAACCAGAAAGTGAAGAATCTTGCATTAATTGATCAAAACCAGATGGAATGTGTCAAATTATCTAAAGAAAGACTGTGTCACAAAAACTCTAGAAAGAAGTCAGTCATTAGTTGGTGGACCTAAGAATCATTCTCAACTCCTGCTCCCTTATCACTTTCCACTATACAGGATGGAAAAGCCAAATACTTGCCTTCCCAGCCTGCTTTGCAACTGGAGGGGTGGGGTCATATACACAATTCTGGCCAGTAAGAAATAAGTGGGAGTCTTCTGGGGATGACACAGCAGTTTTTGCTTTCATAATAAAAGGGACAGGTAAGGATGACACCATCCCTGCCTTCACCTCTTACTGCCTTGAATGAGAGATGTAATGCTTGCAGCCGGAAAAGACATGACATTTAGATCCAGACAGATCTGTACTCAAATCTGTTTCCTCACTTACTGGAGGTGTGGCATTGGGTACATTCCTTAACATGCCTCATCTGTAAAATGGGTTTAATAATACCTGTAGATGTTCCAGTGATAAGGGGATGATGCACCACAATGGTCAGATGTTCAGTCCTCAGCTGGTACATATAGTTTCCAAGTGGCAGCTCCGTGGGATTGCCAATTATCATCAGAAGGCACTCTCCACTGTTGCTGCTCTCTGGGTGCTTCATCCTTTGCTGATTTCCTTGGCCCCGTCCATGTCTCTGAAAAAATCCATTCATTAAACTTTCTCCAGGGGCTTCCCTGGTGGCGCAGTGGTTGAGAGTCTGCCTGCCGATGCAGGGAACGCGAGTTCGTGCCCTGGTCCGGGAAGATCCCACATGCCAGGGAGCGGCTGGGCCCGTGAGCCATGGCCGCTGAGCCTGCGCGTCTGGAGCCTGTGCTCCTCAACGGGAGAGGCCACAGCAGTGAGAGGCCCACGTACCGCAAAAAAAAAACCAAACCAAAACAACAACAACAAAAACTCTCTCCAAGTGACCATTTCAGTGTACCATCTATTTCCTGCTACAGTCCCAACTGACGCAATCACTGATGGAGTATGCTTGTTGTGGAGACTTCACTCCAACAAAGAGGAGCCAGCGCAACCAAGTCTCAGAGGCCCCTTTGATCTAAAGGCCCCCGAGCCAAGCCTTCCTTCCCTTCATGTCTGCTGTTGACTCCTAAGTTACCAAGAAAGGATCCTGGCCCTGGCCTCCCTGCTGGAACATCAGTACCTGCCTCAGGGACACACACACACACACACACACACACACACACACACACACACACAGCCATCCCACCCCAACCAAAGAAGAAGAAATAGCATCCAGGCAGGGTCAATAGCTGGATTAAATTTTCAGAGGAATAAAGAAAAATCAGGAAGGACTAAAACACTTTAAACTCCATCTAGTTTCATGCTATATCCCTAAAGCCTACTACAACACAGTGAGTGAGCTCAAGAAATGAATGTGCCTCTTTCCACATCCCCACCCCAGGCCTGGGAGAAGGAAAAGCAGGGGTGACAGGGCAAAGCCTCCCTTATAACTCTGCTGGAGAGAGAAGAAGGCCAGCAATGATTAGGTAATCTCAGTAGTCCGGAACCACTTTCCTGTTACATATCATGCACACACCCTCCACTAATTTTGATCACGTTATCAAAATCTTCAGTTCCCTTGTTTCCATTTGGCATTACGTCTCTTATTTTATCCTGGATTCCTTCAAGGATCCTGACACACTGAGGTGTTGAGAAGCAACTTTCCTCAAGCTTGGTGGCCAACTTCCATTCATCATTCAATATAAACATTAACACAGCAGAGTCCCAGCTCCTGCTGAATCATGGCCTCTGTCTCCACACTTTTGGTAGCCCTGGGCTCCCAAGAGAGCTTTTGCTCCTGGCTCCCCTTGCTAAGTGGCTTGTTGGGCTGCCTGGGCATTCTGGGCTGCTGGGTGTAGGCAGCTCAGCACCACCTACACCATTCTATCCCTACTCCTGTTATCCTGGGACAAGCCTCTGCTGCTGCCAGGACAGCCGCTTGCTATTGCCAGCAATTCATCCGCAATCAGCAGCAGTTAGCAGCAGCCTGAGTTAACACACATTAGAAACCACTCGGCAAACTCAGAAAGGAAAACCTCTGAGGATTTTAGAGAACGGCTGACCTCTTCCCATCCTCCAGCTGCAGTGAGAAGCCTGACACCCATCTCTCCAGAACTCTAAAGAGGCTGCCGATGTACACTAGATCTTGTAAACCCAGGAGAGGCTATACCTTCTTTGGGGTCTGCAACATCTCTTTCCAGAGCTCCCACCTTGAAATAGGGTTTGGCTAGATGGCAAGCAACTAGCTTCATGCTGTCCTGTGATGAAGGCTCAGAAGTCATCCACCTTGAGCTCCTTCCATCAGCAAAGTGGCACCAAGGGATGAATCTTAACACCTTCATTATTCCATCTAAGCCACCAATTGGCGGTGCACACCAGCCAATGCCCAGATGTCAAAGTCTTAAAAGACAAGACACAGCCATCAGTATGGAACTGCTGGTCATCTCTTGGAGAAAACCACTCAGCATTAAACAAACATTTACTGAGCCTCTCCTATGTTCCAGGCACAGTGCAGGCACTGGTATTCAGAGCTGAGGAGTTCACAGCCTGGAAAGATAGAGTGAGATCTAGGTAGATAATTACCATACAGTGTGATAAACCATGGTAGCAAGAGGCATCGGGTGCTGGGGAAGCCTATAAGAGGACACAAGAAAGCCTTCCTGAGAAGTTGATGCTCGAACAGAGCCTTAAAGAACAAATAGGACTTAGCAGGGCAAAGATGGCAGAGGGCACATCACGCACAGATGCTCTGATCCTGAGGCATTTGGGGAGCTGCACTGGTAGGTCAGGGGATGGGATGGGCACAATGCGGCAAGAGATGAGGCTGAAGGAGGAGGGTCAGTGGAGGCAAAACTTAAGAGTTTCTTGATGAATTCCAAGGTTCTTTCAACCACTATCTCTATTTTCTAAAAATAGAGCCATGAAGGAATGGAATTTTAGAAACAGAAGAGAACTTGGACATCCACTAATGTCACCAAGTAAGCTAAGGCCCAGGAAGGTCAAAGTAGGATTGGAGGCAGCACGTGGAGATGATGGGATGCCAGTAGATCACATAAGACTTTACAGTCCACCAAGCTCTTTCCTCATCACATATCAAGAACAGAGGGAAACGCAAACAAGTCAAAAGACCTAATCTATAAGCATGCCTCAACCACTGCCTGGCCTTGGGTCTTCAGTAAATCCTTTTATGGCTCTGGATCTGACTTTCACATCTACAGGAGGAAGAGGCGGGATCACTAGTGCTCTTTCCGGTTCTGACATTCCTTGTTTCTAGAATCTGATACTATAGAGCCCTGACTGTCAAGTTGGAAAAAGGTAGCTTCTCCTATGAAGACCTACAGTTGTAATTTTCTGAAGGTTTTCGGGGTGGCTCTAACTCATATTTCTAATCATAATCCATTTCCCATTTAAATCAACTGGTCATGCTTAATCTAGCATCACCCTTA
Organism: Monodon monoceros; assembly: GCF_005190385.1. Taxonomy (NCBI): domain Eukaryota; kingdom Metazoa; phylum Chordata; class Mammalia; order Artiodactyla; family Monodontidae; genus Monodon; species Monodon monoceros. The sequence goes on along the minus strand of NW_021703770.1, from coordinate 64,604,553 downwards.
TTGAAACTGTCTGTAATTAAACCTCCAAACGAGGTACCTCTGTAATCTCTAGAAAGCCCTCTGATCCCAAAGAAGTCATTGTCTCACTCCAAACTGACACTCTTTCATGATATGCAACCAAAGGCCCCAAAGGATAGCTTGCTTTCTTTTCTCGTTTAAATTTGGGCACTGAAAATCTACAGGGACATTTCATAATAAAGAAGTGAATGTATCACACCTTCTGCCTTCCTTGTCATTTATTATTACAGACATTTGCAGGACAGCAGGCTCACATTACTTTGGATCCATCCAGGCCTGCTGGTAATTCTCATTATGAGGCGAGGAGCACAGCCCGAGAGGCCCTTCGTTTATCACGAGTGGAACAACGTGGATGTCACCACAAGGACTGAAGACACAGGAGGGACCGACTCAGCCCAAGCCAAAGGATTCCTCAGCAGCGGTGACCATGCTTCATGCAACCAACCTGAGAAACAGAGAAAAGAAAAAACAGAAAATGTGAACTTGCTAACTTTTCAACAGTGGAGTTTTCTGTTTTTTGTTTTTTAAATCAGGGTTATGTGCTTCTAGGCACTGTGCTCTAGTGTAGAATCTGAACATGAAAAAACTCAGCCCTGCCCTCAAGGAGCTTACAATCAAACAGGGGAGATGGAAGAGTGAAAATAGAAGTTGCAAGAGATAGGTACCACAAAACCAGAAGTTGAGTTCAGAGAGGAGAGAAATCCCAGCACCCTGGGTGGGCAGTGACACCTGCAACAAACAGGGCAGGGGCAGGACTTAGGCAGGAAGTGGGTGTGCAGCATCCGCTTCCCAGGTCGCAGGGGGCCACCTCCCTCTCACCCTGCACTCTCCTTCACTTAATTATTTCCCTCACAGTTCTCATACCCCCTGAATTTCCTTCCTTCCTTCTTCCCTTCATTCTCTTGTTAACAGTGTGTCTCCCCCACTAGAAGGCAAGCATCACGAGAGCAGGACTTCGCTTTGTTCTCTTCAGCGCCTGGCATGGAACCGGTGCTCAGTCAACGTGTGAAGGCAGGAAGGCAAGGCAGGCAGGCAGGACATGAGGGAAGAAGGGAGGGAGAGAGGGGGACAGGGAGGGCAGATACCATCCACAGAAATGGATTCATGTCCCTACCCATCTCTGCCTTGCATCCTACTGAGATTTTAAAGACTGCTGTGGATTACTTCCACCGAGAGATCTGCCGTGATGCCCTCAGCTCACCTAATTCTTAACCTGGCCCTAAATTCTTTCACAGTCTGGCTTACTCCCCGCCACGCATCCCACAAAACTGCATGATCACTTGCACATGCTGTTCCCTGTGCCAGGAATATCATCCCTTTGTTACACCTTTACGTGCCAGATAAACACCCGCTCATTCTTCACAAGTAAAGGTGGCAATTTAGTGATATCTAACAAAATGTTAAATACGCACCCCTTCTGACCCATCAGTCCACTTTTGTAAATGGACCCTTGGGTTTTCTCACACAGGGCAAATGTCACCTCTTCTGCGAAGTTCCCTCTGGACTCTGAAGCCGGCCCCTGGCTCCCCTGTGACCCAGTAGCACACAGAGCATCCCTTTCATATATCATGTATCCTGCAGTGTATAACTATCATTTACAAGTTGTTCTCCTGATACTGAACCTGAGCTCTTCACGAAACTTAACATTCTTGTGAGGAGACAGACAAACATGTAAGTAAGAGAGCAAATAAATGCATAAACACATACTTTCAGATAAGGTCTGAAAATAAACAGGATAATGCAATCTCCAAGCAAGAATGAGAATCTCTCTTTGCTAACTTATTGTGCACTTCCTGTGTGTGTATTATGACTGTCATGTTTTAAAATGTAAATTCTCCTCTAAGGGTCTGTACTGTGTGTGCATTTTGATATTCTACGGGATGTTGCAGGCATCTGGGTCCTGTCTGCCCAAGTGTGCTGTAAGATTGTAACAGCAGAAACCATATCCTGTACATCTTTCGCCTGCCCCATGTCACCTAACACAGCAGGATTTCAGTTACCCCCTAGTTGATTAGTCATAAAAGGAACCTAAAGCACAGGTGCTACTGATGAGTCTGAAGCATCATCTTTGAATTAAATGTTCAAACACATGGAGACGGATGAACCCCAAAATGGAATGTTCACTATCAACCTAACAGAGATCTGTGCCTGGCCCCTGACCAGTTCAGATTAAAAAAAGCAAAAACAAAACAACCCTCTAAGGTTATAGATCAGTATAATTCTAACAGGTAACCTGAATGTATTGTCTTTAAAGTGAATTTGTGACTTATGAGAATCTTTATTTTGAAGGAGTATAGAAACTTATAGGAAGTGACTCATGCACAGCCCCTAATTTCTATACCCTCTATTTTCTGTTTTATAGCAGCCTCATAAGAGAATAATTGCTATCATTAGACGTATGTTTGTAAAAGATAACAATAATGCTTATTCAGAAATTCCTTCAGAATGCCAGGGAATGTTGCAGGAGATTGATATTACTGAATGAGTAAGATTTGGGGTATCTTTTGCAGTAACAAATCTAAAATACCTATTTAAGAGAAGAATTACTTTCTCAGTCTTAACCTATAATATTCATACAAAAACATGCAGTAATTGTTCTTTTAATTATTTTCCTGTTTGGCTTTTTCTCTTTTGGTTTTCTAATGGGCAAACAATGTAGTCAGTGAAGAAAAAGGAAATTCTTTTCAGAACAAATAGGAGGGTAAAGAGAGGCTCTATATTGTTTGTACATTTAAGATGGGAACATTTCCTACACGAGGAAGAGAGTAGATGTGAGCTAGTTTTCAACGGAAAAACATCACAGTGACTGAAATGTTTACTTTTTATTGTTGTTATGCACACCAAACTCCACAGGGCTCTTTTGTTGTTTAAAAATGAGGTATCAAAATTGTTACGATGATAATTTTCTCTACATTGAACTATAGATTCAACACAATGAAAATTATGATCCCATAAGAATTTTTAGTGAAAATTGACAAGCTTATTCTAAAACATATATGAAAATGCGAAAGACTTAGGAGATCCTAGACCTTCTTGAAGAAAAAGCAGAAGAAGAAGAAGGAGGAAGAATGGGAGGAGAAGGAGGGGGAGGGGGAGGAGGAAGAGAATCACACATGTAGTTAATAAAAGTAAATAGGCAGGGCTTCCCTGGTGGCGCAGTGGTTGAGAGTCCCCCTGCCGATGCAGGGGACACGGGTTCGTGCCCTGGTCCGGGAAGATCCCACATGCCAGGGAGCGGCTGGGCCCGTGAGCCATGGCCGCTGAGCCTGCGCGTCCAGAGCCTGTGCTCCGCAACGGGAAAGGCCGCAGCAATGAGAGGCCCGCGTACCGTAAATAAATAAAAATTTTTTTAATGACTAGGCATTAGGAGTTTGGGATTAATATACACACACTACTGTATAGCTCAGGGAACTATACTCAATATTTTGTAACAACCTCTAAGGGAAAATAATCTGAAAAAGATATCTCTGAATCACTTTGCTGTACACCTGAAACTAACACAACATTGTAAATCAACCATACTTCAATTTAGAAAAAATGAATAGGCAAGTCACAGATTGGGAAAAATCATCACCATATATATTATCATATCACTATATATATATTATTACTACCAGATGGGCAAAAATGTTTAATCTGTTTAAAAAACATTTAAAAATTAATAAATATTTTCAAGAATGTGGCTCATTGGAAACTCTTATACATTGCTAACGGAAGTATAAATTTCCAACGACAATTGATTCTCATCTGTTGCAGTAGTTATATTGAATTAGCAAATATTGAACCATTGCTCCTAGGAAAACTAAAGGGTTAGTTCCCTGCTAGTCTCTAGTCACAATATTTTTGTCAACCAATCAACACATAACCTGGTTTTATTTGTACTTCTATTCAAAGACACCTTATTTAACATATACTGTTGATTCATTAATATTGAACTCATAGCCAACAGTACAAAACTCATACCTAAAGGAAATATCTAACATACATCTCTGTAAGGCACATCCTGCAGACAGTTCCTACTATGTGACTCTGCCCTTTTGGTCATAGCTGATTGGATCATTTGTGGACACCTGACTGAAGCTGGGCCAATCAGAATCTACCCCTCAAGAATTTAAACTGAGAGCCATAGTGCAGAAGCATTGGCAGCTGTAATATTAATGGCCAATTCTCAAGTGAAGGTTGAGCTGTAGAGGTTCCCAGAACTGCCCTGCTTAGCACCCCCTTCCTGAATACTAGTTTTTCAGGTTTTCCTAGAATTCCGTGAGGTTTCTTCTCACGAATCTATGTTCCACAAGTTGTAACTAAGACACAGTCATTTATTCATTCAACAAAATTTTCAAGCATCTACTAGGCACCAGGCACATAGCTGGAAACTTAGAGTGTGGACCCAGATGTCAAAACAACTACACAAATAAGTATATAGTTACTGGCTGTGAAAAGTGCCACAGCAGAAAAGCATGGGTGCTCTTAGGGAATTACTTTTGTCACAAATGAGACAACATATGTAAAGCACTTAGCACAAGGCTTGGCTCCTAATAGGCTCTCGGTGTACTATATTCTTTGGCCAAATTCTCTCTAAATAATTGTCCTGGCACAATGTTTTCCTGGGTGAGACCAGCCCATATCCTGCCAAACTGTTCTAATTGGCTGCTAGTTTACTCCTTGCCTTTACTTTCTGATGCCAACGTATTAGTCCCAAAACACCACTTTGATTATACTGCCTGGTTGTATCCCATGCCAAAGAGTTTGGACTCTTTCCTGTAAGCCAGCTGTGAGGTCTCAGATGGGAGAAATGTAGGTAAGCAGGATTCTTGGTCACCTGTCTCCGTACTCCAAAGGAAAATAAAAATGCTGCTACTACAGAGGGAAAAAAGGAAGGACTGGGTGTCAAGCAGGCCACTGCTGCGCTCGTTATTTCTACTGAGTTAATTAAGTTGTCCAGTTGTCCAAATAAGTTTTGACCAAGGGGGAGGTGAGGAGGGAAGGAGACAGCAGCTCTGAGGTAGGCCCTTCATCCTTCGGCACTGGAGAGAGGGCTTTGATTGCTCAGAACAGACTGCTACGGGGATGGTCAGTTCAATAAAAAACGTTCAGCCACCTGCTCCGCCTTCCGCCCCAGAGCCCCAGTGGATATCTGGGTGCCAGAGACATTCTCTTTGAGGGGTCCCACCAGGTACTACTCTGCCAACTCTTCTCTCCTCCTCCTTCTCTTTCTTTGCTTTATTCTCCCATTCTAAAGCATTTTGTGGCATTTAATATGGCTACACAAGATAACAGTCAAATGTAGGAGGACCTAGCTTGTTTACAATAGGACTTACAGCTTCAGGAAATAGGGTTTATTCCTGGAAAGGATAATTAAGGCATAAGAGCTTTATTTTATGAATCATACCATCCTGTGTGGAAGCAAAGTGTACCTTATGAAAAAATCATTACTGTTCATAAAACCAAATCCAAATCTGCTCCTGAAGGAGTAGTGAGTTTGATGGAACACACTCCTCTCTCCAGGGAGATGCTATGATACCCATTAAATGGCAACTTTGAAATGACCTAAGACTTAGAAAAATTGCTTATAAACTAGCACTTAAATGTAAACTCCTTGACTGTCAGCTTTTCTTCTCCCCTCAATTCTTAAATGTAAGTTAAAAGAGATCCTTAGAGAAAGTTCAGCAGATAGGGCAGAATGAAAGCAACATTTTCTACCTCCATAGTGGCTTCTGTCAACCCAATCACTTCAATAGGAGTTGAGCTCCTCTCACCCCGAGTCCAGGAATTTCTGCTTTCCTCCTTACCACAAAGTGGAATTTTGGCAGGGACAGAGGCCACCTGTCCATGGCATTAGTGGCTTTGGATCCCAGCTACCTGGTCTGCCTCCCTCCCATCACTGACCCTTAAATTCTAGCATCACTTTCTCAGGAGGACAAATGGAAAGGAGCTAATTTAGAGTTTCTCAAAGATGTTTTCTGGGGATGATAGTTTCAAAAGCCATTGTGCAAAAGCTCTGGGGGCCTGAGAGAATAAAGTAGAAGCACTTTAGAAAGGATGAATGCTATTCAGAACAGACTTTAGAATGAACCCATATCTTTAAAACTGATGGCAAGAACCACTCACTTAACAAACACTTACTGAGCCAGGAACTTCACTTGGAGCTAAGTATTCAAAGATTAATATCAGGTAGTATTTGCCCTTAAGGAACTCAGAGTCTAATAGAAAGACAGCCACTTTAAATACTTTCAGGAACAATACAAGTTTATGCAATATTGAAAAGTATATTTGCTGTTTTGATGCCCAGCATCCACTCCCCCTTCTGATATCAACACCCAATTTTGCCTCCCCCATTGGATACAATCTGGGTGGAATAACTCAGTCATCGTATTCTGCCCAAGACCCAAACTAAGTCAACTGGACACCAATCACTGAGAATTATATAAAGGTGCTATGGAAATACAGGGAAGGATTCATAACTCTGCCAGGAAAGATCAGGGAGGGCCTCTTGAAGTAAGTGATGGCAGGTTTGAGTCATGATAGCCGATTAAGAGTTAGAGGAACAGGGTCAAAAATAAAGACTTTTTAGGAGCATTATACGTAAAAGAAAAGAGACATAGCAAACAAAAAACACACAAAAAAGAACAGCACATTTGGGGACCAGACAGGAGCCAGGTATGACTGGAGTAGAGGTTGAACAGGCATGTAAATTTTATTCCGATAAAAAGTTTGAAAACAATATTGGTGTTCAGGCCTCACCCCACACCTACTGAGTCAGAATCTTTGGGACTGGGACCAGGCATTCACCTTATATAAAAGTTCCCCAGATAATTCTCATTGTAGTTGGAAAACCAGCACTCCAGGAAATAGAAGGCAAACTCCTTACCTGCATAGCAAACCCTTCACGGTCAGGTCCCAGACTTCACTTTCTCTTTATTTTTCCACCTCTTGTCCCTCTGACTTTTTTGTGCCGAAAATACTAAACTTCTTGCAGATCTTCAAACATACTGTGCCTCCTTGACCATTTTACATGGGCTCATCCTTCCAGCAGGGTTACCTTCTTCCTGGCTGGACATCTGAAAAGTTGTCATTCTTCATGGCCCAGCTCGAGGTCTAGCTTCCCCAGAGAGCATCCTCTGACTCCACAGCAGGTAGAGGACTTTCTTGCCCCACATTCCCCAGCACCTTCTCCCTCTGGTCCAGTGGAGTGACCATCTTACTGTTTTACAACAGTTTCCTTTTTTTTTCCTAACATCTTTATTGGAGTATAATTGCTTTCCAATGGTGTGTTAGTTTCCGCTTTATAACAAAATGAATCAGCTATACATGTACATATACCCCCCTATCTCCTCCCTCTTGCATCTCCCTCCCACCCTCGCTATCCCACCCCTCTAGGTGGACACAAAGCACTGAGCTGATCTCCCTGTGCTATGCGGCTGCTTCCCACTAGCTATCTATTTTACATTAGGTAGTACACATAAGTCCATGCCACCCTCTCACTTCGTCCCAGCTTACCCTTCCCCTTCCCCATATCCTCAAGTCCATTCTCTACATGTGCGTCTTTATTCCTGTCCTGCCCCTAGGTTCTTCAGAACCATTTATTTTTTGGTTTTTTTTAATATTCCATGTATATGTGTTAGCATATGGTATTTGTTTTTCTCACTCTGACTTACTTCACCCTGTATGACACACTCTAGGTCCATCCACCTCACTACAAATAGCTCAATTTCGTTTCTTCTTATGGTTAAGTATTATTCCATTGTATATATATGGCACATCTTCCTTATCCATTCATCTGTCAGTGGACACTTAGGTTGCTTCCATGTCCAGGCTATTGTAAATAGAGCTGCAATGAACATTGTGGTACATGACTCTTTTTGAATTATGGTTTTCTCAGGGTATATGCCCAGTAGTGGGATTGCTAGGTCGTATGGTAGTTCTATTTTTAGTTTTTTAAGGAACCTCCACACTGTTCTCCATAGTGGCTGTATCAATTTACATTGCCACCAACAGTGCAAGAGGGTTCCCTATTATCCACACCCTCTCCAGCATTTATTGTTTCTAGATTTTTTGATGATGGCCATTCTGACAGGTGTGAGGTGATACCTCATTGTAGTTTTGATTTGGATTTCTCTAATGATTACTGACATTGAGCATCCTTTCATGAGATTGTTGGCAATCTGTATATCTTCTTTGGAGAAATGTCTATTTAGGTCCTCTGCCCATTTTTGGATTGGGCTGGTTGATTTTTTTTTTTTTTTCTTTTTTTTTTCAGTACGCGGGCCTCTCACTGCCGTGGCCTCTCCCATTGAGGAGCGACAGGCTCTGGACACGCAGGCCCAGCCGCTCCGCGGCACGTGGGATCCTCCCGGACCAGAGCACGAACCCGCGTCCCCTGCATCGGCAGGGGGACCCCCAACCACTGCGCCACCAGGGAAGCCCGGGTTGGTTGATTTTTGATATTGAGCTGCACGAGCTGCCTGCATATTATGGAGATTAATCCTTTGTCAATTGCTTCATTAGCAAATATTTTCTCCCATTCTGAGGGTTGGCTTTTTGTCTTGTTTGTGGTTTCCTTTGCTGTGCAAAAGCTTTTCAGTTTCATTAGGTCCCATTTGTTTATTTTTGTTTTTATTTCCATTTCTCTAGGGGGTGGGTCAAAAACGATCTTGCTGTGATTTATGTCAGAGAGTGTTCTGCCTATGTTTTCCTCTAAGAGTTTGATAGTGTCTGGCCTTACATTTATGTCTTTAATCCATTTTAAGTTTATTTTTGTGTATGGTGTTAGGGAGTGTTCTAATTTCACCTTTTACATGTAGCTGTCCAGTTTTCCAAGCACCACTTATTGAAGAGGCTGTCTTTTCTCCAGTGTATATTCTTGTCTCCTTTATCAAAGATAAGGTGACCATATGTGTGTGGGGTTATCTCTGGGCTTTCCATCCTGTTCCATTGATCTATATTTCTGTTTTTGTGCCAGTACCATACTGTCTTGATTACTGTAGCTTTGTAGTATAGTCTGAAGTCAGGGAGCCTGATTCCTCCTGCTCCATTTTTCTTTCTCAAGATTGCTTTGGCTATTCTGGGTCTTTTGTGTTTCCATACAAATTAGGAAATTTTTTGTCCTAGTTTTGTGAAAAAATGCCATTGGTAGTTTGATAGGGATTGCATTGAATCTGTAGATTGCTTTGGGTAGTACAGTCATTTTCACAATGTTGATTCTTCCAATTCAAGAACATGGTACATCTCTCCATCTGTTTGTATCATCTTTAATGTCTTTCATCAGTGTCTTACAGTTTTCTGCATACAGGTCTTTTGTCTCCTTAGGTAGGTTTATTCCTAGGTATTTTATTCTTTTTGTTGCAGTGGTAAATGGGAGTGTTTCCTTAATTTCCCTTTCAGATTTTTCATCATTAGTGTATAGGAATGCAAGAGATTTCTGTGCATTAATTTTGTATCCTGCTACTTTACCAGATTCACTGATTAGCTCTAGTAGTTTTCTGGTAGCATCTTTGGGATTCTCTATGTATAGTATCATATCATCTGCAAACAGTGACAGCTTTACTTCTTCTTTTCCAATTTGGATTGCTTTTATTTCTTTTTCTTCTCTGATTGCTGTGGCTAAAACTTCCAAAACTATGTTGGATAATAGTAGTGAGAGTGGGCAACCTTGTCTTGTTCCTGATCTTAGTGGAAATTATTTCAGTTTTTCACCATTGAGAACAGTGTTGGCTGTGGGCCTGTCATATATGACCTTTATTATGTTGAGGTAAGTTCCCTCTATGCCTACTTTCTGGAAAGTTTTTTTATCATAAATGGGTGTTGAATTTTGTCAAAAGCTTTTTATGCATCTATTGAGATGATCATATGGTTTTTATCCTTCAACTTATTAATATGGTCTATCACTTTGATTAATTTGTGTATATTGAAGAATCCTTGCATTCCTGGGAAACCTCACTTGATCATGGTGTATGATCCTTCTAATGTGCTGTTGGATTCTGTTTGCTAGTATTTTGTTGAGGATTTTTGCATCTATGTTCATCAGTGATACTGGTCTGTAGTTTTCTTTTTTTGTAACATCTTTGTCTGATTTTGGTATCAGGTTGATGGTGGCCTTGTAGAATGAGTTTAGGAGTGTTCCTCCCTCTGCTATATTTTGGAAGAGTTGAGAAGGATAGGTGTTAGCTCTTCTCTAAATGTTTGATAGAATTCGCCTGTGAAGCCATCTGGTCCTGGGCTTTTGTTTGTTGGAGGATTTTTAATCACAGTCTCAATTTCAGTGCTTGTGATTCATCTGTTTATATTTTCTCTTTCTTCCTGGTTCAGTTTCGGGGGGGGTGTGCTTTTCTAACAATTTGTCCGTTTCTTCCAGGTTGTCCATTTTATTGCCATATAGTTGCTTGTAGTAATTTCTCATGATCCTTTGTACTTCTGCAGTGTCAGTTGTTACCTCTCCTTTTTCATTTCTAATTCTGTTGATTTGAGTCTTCTCCCTCTTTTTCTTGATGAGTCTGGCTAATGGTTTATCAATTTTGTTTATCTTTTCAAAGAAGCAGCTTTTAGTTTTATTGATCTTAGCTATTGTTTCCTTCATTTCTTTTTCATTTATTTCTGATCGGATCTTTATGATTTCTTTCCTCTGCTCACTTTGGGGGTTTTCTGTTCTTCTTTCTCTAATTGCTTTACGTGTAAGGTTAGGTTGTTTATTTGAGATGTTTCTTGTTTCTTGAGGTAGGATTGTATTGCTATAAACTTCCCTCTTAGAACTGCTTTTGCTACATCCCATAGGTTTTGGGTCATCGTGTTTTCATTGTCATTTGTTTCTAGGTATTTTTTGATTTCCTCTTTGATTTCTTCAGGGATCTCTTGGTTATTAAGTAGTGTATTGTTTAGCCTCCATGTGTTTGTATTTTTTACAGATTTTTCCCTGTAATTGACATCTAGTCTCATAGCGCTGTGGTTGGAAAAGATACCTGATACAATTTCAATTTTCTTAAATTTACCAAGGCTTGATTTGTGACCCAAGATATGATCTATCCTGGAGAATATTCCACGAGCACTTGACAAGAAAGTGTATTCTGTTGTTTTTGGATGGAATGTCCTATAAATATCAATTAAGTCCATCTTGTTTAATGTATCATTTATAGCTTGTGTTTCCTTATTTATTTTCATTTTGGATGATCTGTCCATTGGTGAAAGTGTGGTGTTAAAGTCCCCTACTGAGTGTGTTACTGTCAATTTCCCCTTTTATGCCTGTTAGCACTTGCCTTATGTGTTGAGGGGCTCCTATGTTGGGTGCATATTTACAATTGTTATATCTTCTTCTTGGATTGATCCCTTGATCATTATGTAGTGACCTTCTTTGTCTCTTGTAATACTCTTTATTTTAAAGTTTATTTTGTCTGATATGATACTTGCTACTCCAGGTTTCTTCTGATTTGCATTTGCATGGAATATCTTTTTCCATCCCCTCACTTTCAGTCTGTATGTGTCCCTAGGTCTGAAGTGGGTCTCTTGTAGACAGCATATATACAGGTCTTGTTTTTGTATCAATTCAGCCAGTCTATGTATTTTGGTTGGAGCATTTAAACCATTTACATTTAAGGTAATTATCAATATGCATGTTCCTATTACCATTTTCGTAATTGTTTTGGTTTTGTTATTGTAGGTCTTTTCCTTCTCTTGTATTTCCTGCCTAGAGACGTTCCTGTAGCATTTGTTGTAAAGTTGGTTTCATGGTGCTGAATTCTCTTAACTTTTGCTTGTCTGTAAAGGCTTTAGTTTCTCTGTCAAATCTGAATGAGATCCTTGCTGGGTAGAGTAATCTTGGTTGTAGGTTTTTCCCTTTCATCACTTTAAATATGTCCTGCCACTCCCTTCTGGCTTGCAGAGTTTCTGCTGAAAGATCAGCTGTTAACCTTATGGGGATTCCCTTGTATGTTATTTGTTGCTTTTCCCTTGCTGCTTTTAATATGTTTTCTTTGTATTTAATTTTTGATAGTTTGATTAATATGTGTCTTGGCATGTTTCTCCTTGGATTTTCCTGTATGGGACTCTCTGTGCTTCCTGGACTTGATTGACTATTTCCTTTCCCATATTAGGGAAGTTTTCAACTATAATCTCTTCAAATATTTTCTAAGTCCCTTTCTTTTTCTCTTCTTCTTCTGGGACCCCTATAATTCAAATGTTGGTGCATGTAATGTTTTCCCAGAAGTCTCTGAGACTGTCCTCAATTCTTTTCATTCTTTTTTCTTTATTCTGCTCTGTGGTAGTTATTTCTACTCTTTTATCTTCCAGGTCACTTATCCGTTCTTCTGCCTCAGTTATTCTGCTATTGATTCCTTCTTGAGAATTTTTAATTTCATTTATTGTGTTGTTCATCATTGTTTGTTTGCTCTTTTGTTCTTCTAGGTCCTTGTTAAACGTTTCTTGTATTTTCTCCATTCTGTTTCCAAGATTTTGGATCATCTTTACTATAATTACTCTGAATTCTTTTTCAGGTAGACTGCCTATTTCCTCTTCATTTGTTTGGTCTGGTGGGTTTTTACCTTGCTCCTTCAACTGTTGTGTGTTTCTCTGTCTTCTCATTTTGCTTAACTTACTGTGCTTGGGGTCTCCTTTTCTCAGGCTGCAGGTTCATAGTTCCCATTGTTTTTGGTGTCTGCCCCCACTGGCTAAGGTTGGTTCAGTGGGTTGTGTAGGCTTCCTGGTGGAGGGGACTGGTGCCTGTGTTCTGGTGGATGAGGCTGGATCTTGTCTTTCTGGTGGGCAGAGCTGTGTCCGGTGGTGTGTTTTGGGGTGTCTGTGACCTTATTATGATTTTAGGCAGCCTCTCTGCTAATGGGTTGGGTTGTGTTCCTGTCTTTCTAGTTGTGTGGCATGGGGTGTCCAGCACTGGAAGTTGCTGGTCGTTGAGTGGAGCTGGGTCTTCGCATTGAGACAGAGATCTCTGGGAGAGCTCTCGCCAATTGATATTATGTGGGGCCAGGAGGTCTCTGATGGTCCATTGTTCTGAACTCAGCTCTCCCACCTCAGAGGCTCAGGCCTGACACCCAGCCAAGCACCAAGACCCTGTCAGCCACACGGCTCAGATGGAAAGGGAGAAAAGAAAGAAAGAAATAAAATAAAGCAAAATAAAATAAAATAAAATAAAGTTATTAAAGTAAAAAAATTTTTAATATTATTAAAATTAAAAAATACAAAAAGTAATTAAAAAAAAAAGAAAAGAGCAACCAAACCAATAAACAAATGCACCAAATGATAACAAGCGCTAAAAACTAAACTAAGATAAACATATAAATCAGAAACTAGTCAGTTGCATACAGCAAACCCCAAGTCTACAGTTGCTCCCAAAGTCCACCTCCTCAATTTTGAGATGATTTGTTGTCTATTCATGTATTCCACAGATGCAGGCTACATCAAGTTGATTGTGGGGATTTAATCTGCTGCTCCTGAGGCTGCTGGGAGAGATTTCCCTTTATCTTCTTTGTTCACACAGCTTCTGGGGTTCAGCTTTGGATTTGGCCCCGCCTCTGCATGTCAGTTGCCCTCTGGCATCTGTTCTTCTCCCAGACAGGAAGGGGTTAAAGGAGTGGCTGATTAGGGGTCTCTGGCTCACTCAGGCCTGTGGGAGGGAGGGTACAGAATGCGGGGTGAGCCTGCGGTGGCAGAGGCCAGCGTGATGTTGCAACAGCCTGAGGCATGCCGTGTGTTCTCCCAGGGAAGTTGTCCCTGGATCACGGGACCCTGGCAGTGGCGGGCTGCACAGGCTCCTGTGAGGGGAGCTGTGGAGAGTGACCTATGCTTGCACACAGGATTCTTAGTGGCTGCAGTAGCCGCATTAGCGTTTCATACCCGTCTCTGGTGCCCACGCTGATAGCCGCGGCTTGTGCCTGTCTCTGAAGCTCATTTAGGCTCTTGCCTCTCCTCGAGGGTGCCTCTCCTCGCACACCCCAAAACAGTGGTCTCTTGCCTCTTAGGCAGGTCCAGACTTTTTCCCGGATTCCCTCCAGGTTAGCTGTGGCTCACTAGCCCCCTTTAGGCTGTGTTCATGCAGCCAACCCCAGTCCTCTCCCTGGGGTCTGACCTCCAATAACCAAGCCTCAGCTCCCAGCCCCCACCCGCCCCAGTGGGTGAGCAGACAAGCCTCTCGGACTGGTGAGTGCCGGTCGGCACCGATCCTCTGTGCGGGAATCTCTCCGCTTTGCCCTCTGCACCCCTGTTGCTGCGTTCTCCTCTGTGGCTCCGAAGCTTTCCCCGCACCTACCCCACCCCATCCCCCATCTCCACCAGTGAAGGGGCTTCCTAGTGTGTGGAAAGTTTTCCTCCTTCACAGCTCCCTCCCAGAGGTGCAGGTCCCATCCCTATTCTTTTGTCTCTGTTTTTTCTTTTATCTTTTGCCCTACTCAGGTACGTGGGGAGTTTCTTGCCTTTTGGGAAGTCTGAGGTCTTCTGCCAGTGTTCAGTAGGTCTTCTGTAGGAGTTGCTCCACATGTAGATGTATTTTTGATGTGTTTGTGGAGAGGAAGGTGATCTCCACGTCTTTCTCCTCCGCCAACTTGAAGGTCCTCTAGACAATATATTTTAAGAATTCAGTCTGCTCTCATCTCCTCCTTATAGCTGTCATTATCTTTTCTATCCCTGGAGATTTCTTCTTTCCTTCAACAAATATTTATTAAGAACCTACTTTGTCTAGGTGCTGGGATACAGCAGTAAATTTTAAAACAAAAACAAAAAACCCCAATAATCTCTGCCCTCACAAAGTTATATTCAGTGTGAGAGACAGGTAACAGAAAAACAAAACAATAAATAAATATAATTCTAGACAACAAGGGCTATGAAGGAAATAATCAGGGTGTTAGGTTATAGAACTTTTCAATTTAGCAAGCTCAGTAGAACCAGAAAGAAGAATCTATCTGGAGCCCTGCTGACTTTAAGTGGCCAGGAGAAGGGCTTTCCTTCCCTCCCCTGGGGCTGACAACCCTCTCTAAAAGATACCAAACTGTTAGGAAGCAAGGGATTCTGATAGAAGTGCTCAATCCAGGAAGTACTTTTGTACCCAGCAGACCTCTACACAGGCCTAGGGAAACTCCTTCTACTCTCTCAGACAGCACTGGCAGGATTCTGTGACAGCTACAGGCACCAGATAAACCAAGCAGATCAAAATAGTACCACAGGGCTTCCCTGGTGGCGCAGTGGTTGAGAATCTGCCTGCCAATGCAGGGGACACGGGTTTGAGCCCTGGTCCGGGAAGATCCCACATGCCGTGGAGCAGCTGGGCCGGTGAGCCACAACTACTGAGCCTGCGCGTCTAGAGAGGCTGCGATAGTGAGAGGCCCATGCACCGCGATGAAGAGTGGCCCCAACTTGCCACAACTAGAGAAAGCCCTCGCACAGAAATGAAGACCCAACACAGCCAAAAATAAATATACATAAATAAATTAAAAAAAAATAGTACCACAAAGGCTCTGAAATTAAAATGACATTGAAACCACAGTTTCCAAAGTAGGCCAGGACTTACATACTAAACCTAAACAGGGTGACTGTCTTTTAAAATTAAATATTAAATAAGATCCAGAGTCTTCTGACATTCATGATATTCAGGATACAATGAAAATCACCTATCATATTAAGAAATAAGAAAAACAAAATTTGAATGAGAAAGACAACAGATACCAACACCTAGATGAATGAGATGTTGGAATTATCTGGCAAGGACTTTGAAGCAGCCATCATAAGAATGCTTCAACAAGCAATTAAAAATGCTCTTGAAATAAATAAAAAATATAAAATCTCAGCAAAGAATCTCAGCAAAGAAACAGAAGGTTATAAGAAAGAATCAAATGTCAATTATAGATCTGACAAATACAATAACCAAAATGAAAAAAACTCACTGGATGGATTCAACAGTAGAGTGGAGATTTCAGGATAGAATCAGTTTGCATAGAATTAACTCAGTATGAACAACAGAGAGAAAATAGGCTGAAAAAAAAATGAAGAGACTCAGGGACTCATGGGGTAGCAACAAAAGATCCAACATTAGTATCACTGGAGTCCTATAAGAGAAGAAATAGAGTGGCTAAAAGAGTATTCCAAGAAATAATGGCTAAAACCTTCCCAAATTTGGTAAAAAGTAAACATAAAAAATAAACCCACAGATACAAGAAACTGAGTGAATTTTAAATAGGCTAAACCAAAGAAACCTATACCAAACACGTCATAATTAAACTTCTGAAAACTGAAAACAAAGAAAAAATCTTGAAAGCAGCCAGAGAGAAATGACATTACCTATAGTATGAATGCAAATTTGAATGAAAGCAAATTTCTCAGATTTCTCACCTGAAACTATGGTGGCAAGAAGCAAGTAGAACATTTTTCAAGAGCTGGGGGGGAAAAAACACTGTCAACCATGAAATTATATCTGGCAAAACTACCCTTCAGGAATGAGGGGGAAATAAACACATTCCCAGATGAAAGAAAACTAAAATGATTTGTTGCTGGCAGACCTACCCTTAAAGAACAGCTAAAGAAAATTTTTCAAAAAGAAAGAAAATGGTAAAAAGAAGGAAACTTGTAGCCTCAGGAAGGAAGAATGAACAACAGAAAGAGTAGAAATAATGAGCAAATACAATAGGCCACCCTTCTCCTTGTGAGTTTTCTGAATTATATCTGATGTTTGAAACAAAAATGATAACACTATCTGATACTCAAGACATTGATATTTAAAACTTGAAAAAGGGATCTAAATGAAAGTAAGTTTTCCTCACTTCACTCAAAGTAGTAAAATGCTGATACCATTAGACTGTGATAAGTCACATGGGTATACTGAAATACCCATAGCAACTACTGTGAAAATGATATAAAATGATACGCACAAAAACACTATTAGCTGACAAGTTCATCATTTGTACAAATTCACTGAGCCTGGTTCTAAAAAACACAATGTTTTATGTTTAATACTTGACAATTTAAGAAAAATGGGTGTTTGACTCAACCAGAAATTGTTATTATAGCCTATCAACAATATATAAATTACTAGATGGCCTGCTTGATATTTTTCTCCTGAGATGTGTTTAACAGGATTTTCTTTATCTCATACTGAACTTTACGATACTCACTTTCTTGGTAACATAGATTAAATTACCATATATTCAACAGACAAGATAAGATTAGCAGGAAAGTATATTTTTTAAAATCCCCCCAAAAAGGTTGGTCCCTTTATTAGGACAAAATTAACCATTGAGGTTAAAAAAATAAATTTCTAGCTCAGAGAGGGTTACTTTAGAGAGAGAAGTCAGGAAAGGTCTCTCCTTAAAGACAATGCTTGAGAAGATCCTAGGATAATGAATTCCAGGTAGAATGAGTACCTTCCTTACGCAAAGATTCTCAAGCAGAAAAGAGCTTGGGTTTGTTCAAGTATTCTACTAAGTCTAGCTCATTCATGTGTGCACCTTCTCTTATAGTTTTTATTCCCTATAACACATGGGTTGTTTTTTCCATAAAAGTTTTATTAACACTTGTTAGATGGAGAAATAACCAAGCAATAACAAAATCAGCAAAAATGGGGAAGTTACTAAGGTCCCAGTAAAGTCAGAGTAAATGAGGCCTGAAGTTGTCTTGTACCCATCCTCTGCATCTCTTTGCAAGTGACTCCACGGAGGCATCTATCTTTCTACCTTACCCCTACCTAAGACACACACACACACACACACACGCACACGCACACACACACACACACACACAATTTAATCTTCTGGATCACTTCTCTAGCTTGGTACTTTTAATATGGAAAATGAGTGTCAACTTGTGAACAATTTAAAGTGACCTTAGATTACTGGTTCTCAACCAGGAGCAATTTTGCTCCCCAAGAAACATTTGGCAGTGCCTGGACACATTTACACATTTAGATTATCACGAGTGGTAGTTATGTGCTACTTAAGTGGGTAGAGGTCAGGGATGCTGCCCAATAGCCTACAATGCACAGGACAGCCCCAGATAGAATTATCTGGTCTAAAATGTTACCTGACTTAGATTATAATTTCCATCCCAAGGGAGTTTCAAGACCTCTGTCTCCCAATCCAGTGTCTAATCTGGACTTCTCCTTGAAAAGTTACCTTACTCATTTCCAGAAGATCAAAACACTGTGGGCAGTAATTCCCAAAGGATGTTCCATGTTCCAACAATTATATGACAAATTGTTCTATGGTTAAATAAATTTTATAAATGTTTGGTCATCATAGGTTCCTTTTGTATAGGACTTCTTTGCCCCAGCTAGGTCAATAGCATGGCTAAGGCCACAGGTCAGAATGGAAATGAACACCAAGCATTATAGCAAGAGCTCTTTAATGACTACCAAAAAGGTAGACAAAGAGACTCGAGTCGGGGCTTCCCTGGTGGCACAGTGGTTGAGAGTCCACCTGCCGATGCAGGGGACACGGGTTCGTGCCCCGGTCCGGAAAGATCCCACATGCCGCGGAGCGGCTAGGCCAGTGAGCCATGGCTACTGAGCCTGCGTGTCCAGAGCCTGTGCTCTGCAACGGGAGAGGCCACAACAGTGAGATGCCCGCGTACCACAAAAAAAAAAGAGACTCGAGTCTAGCAATTCTGCTGATGGAGACTAGAACCAAATAGCACTGCTGTTATGCACACCCATTGATTATCTTCACCCAGACACCCAGCTGGGGAAAGCTAGGGAGATACATGTAACACCAGGAACAATAAATATCTAGGTAGGAATTTAGATCCAGTATTAGTTTCCTAGGGTTGTCATAACGAAGTACCACAAATTGGGTAACTTGCACAACGGAAATACATTGTCTCAGAGATCTGGAAGCTAAAAGTTCAAGATCAAGGTTTTTTCAGGGTTGGTTCCTTCCGAGGACTGTGAGGAAGGAGCTGATCCAGGCCTCTCTACCTGACTTATGCACATGGTATTCCCTCTACGTATGTCTATCTCTGTGTCCAAATTTCCCTTTTATAAGGACTTCAGTCATTCTGGATGAGAGCCTACTCTAATAACCTCATTTTAATTTGATTACCTCTATAAAGATCCTATCTCCAAATAAAATCACATTCTGAAGTACTGAGGGTTAGGACTCCAAAACATCTTTTTGGGGGAAACACAATTCAATCCATAACACAAGCTAGTCCAATCTCTTTGTTTGGGCCAATGGTTGTAGTCAAAAGCCAGAGTAGGGAGGAGAACAGAAGAGAAGCCACGTGTTGAATAATCAGGACTAATTATGGACATTTGTGCTTTCCAAGGTAAATAAACTGAGCTATCATAAATGCATCAGCATTTACTTTCAGACTTAGTGTGACAAGAGTTTAGGCAAAGGGCAGTTGTTCTTCTCACTGTCAGAAGCAATCCCGAAGTCTGTCAGACACTGGACACAAAGCTCACATCTGCAGAGGGTCCCCCTGTGGTAGCCCCTTCAAACCTATCCTGTCTTCTGCACCTGCTGCCATTTATTCATGTTCAGTGGCATTGCAAACTGCAGCAATTACGTGGATGCTGACCCAAAAGTCACCAGTGCTCATGGACCCCTTCCCAGACATTGCTGCTTTCCGTTAGGAAGTCTGGGTCTCTTGGAAACTAGTCTGTGGCTAGTGTGGACAGCAATAAGTGAACCGCTGAAGCTGGTGTGCTTTGAAGTTTGACTGGGAGCCATAACCCAGGGAGATGTCCTTCCATATCAACTGTCACTGGTAATCACATGGCACCAAATGTCTGCACACTCTCACCCCTCCTCTGTACGTTTTTAATTTTATTTAAAATATCATTTACAGTGTCCTCACTGTGTGGCAAGGTCACAACAACCCTGTGAGGTAGATACAACTTCTATTCCCATTTTCTATAGAGATGGGTAAACCAGAAGGCATTGAACAGTTAAATAACTGGCCCGAGGCACACAGCCAGTGAGTGGAAGAATTCACATTTGAATCAGGCAACCTGGCTCCAGAATCCAGCTTTTAATCACTGGGCTCTGACTTTCTATTGGCTTTGAGGGCCAAGGTGGGAGGTTTCCAAAGTGACATGACAGTATTTGTTTAGACATGATTACTGAGGCAACCTCTGAATGTTCCACTGTAAGTTCTAAATATATAGACACTGCTCAGAGTAACCCCATGAGATAGGTACTATTTCAACTCCCATTTTACGGTCTGGTAAACAGAAAGACACAAGGAGGTTAAACAACTTGCCCAAGGTCACTTAGAATGTATCTCCTAAATAGTGCTAGATGCTGGAGATAGATCCGCGAACGAGGTAACCACGGTTTCTGTCCTAACTGAGCTTGCACCACACACAGAGGCTCAGACAAGTAAATAGGTAATTGGAACACTGTGGTAAGCGCCAAGGTGAAGTTCCACGTGCTATCGGAGCACATGGAAGCAGCATTTAGCCCTCCCTGGTGGTGTTAAAAAGACTTCTTGAGGACTGATACTTTGGCTTAAACCTCACAATTGAGTTAGACAGGCACAGAGGTAGATAAAAGGAGGAAATTGTTTCAAGAGAGGAAACTGTACTTGTAAAATCAGGAAGCAAGACAAAGAGCATGGTTCGTTCTAGGAGACAAAAGAAATGCAGTATGGCTTAGGGTGTAGAATGCAAGCAAAGGGGGTGACAAGAGGTGAAATGGGAAAATAACACTATGCTCGAAGAGCAATGAGGACTGGCTGAGTTTTAGGAGGTAAAGTAGCATGATCAGGTCTACATTTCAGAAAGACAAGGATGGGTTGGTGGGGGGAGACTAGAGGCAGAGTGACACATGTCTCCATCCTGGGAGTCACTGCAATAAGCCCAGCTTAATACTATAGTGGCCAGACCTAAACTTGGTGATTGATTGTCTATGAGGGGTGTGTGGTATAAAGATACATGTTTCGTCTTGCCCCCAGTTCCTGGCACAGAGCTCCTAAAACCCTTGGAATTTCCTGAGTGATAGGATTGTCTTTTGTTATTCATAGGGAGCCCTTTTAGAGCACACCTGACTTATGTGACTTAGAGTCACAGAAAAACCAAGAGATTAGAGGGTTGGAACGTTCAGCCCCACCCACTGACCTCTGGGAAGGGGGAGGGAGTTGCTGGAGATCAAGTTCTATAAAATCTCTCAAACATAATTTGATGAGCTTCTGGGAGAGAAAACATGGAGATGCTGGGAGGGTGGCATAGCCAGAGAGAGCATGGAACCTACATGTTGCCTCCCCCATACCTGCCCATGCATCTCTTCCAGTTGCCTGTTCCTGAGTTGTATCCTTTTATAAATAAACCAATAGATCAAGTAAGCAAATTTTTTTCTCATTTCTGTGAGCCATTCTAGCAAATTATCAGACCTGAAAAGGGGCTCATGGAAGTCCCGATTTACAGGTCAGAAGTACTGTGAGAATCTGGACTTGAGACTGGGGTCTAAAGTGCGGGCAGTCTTGTGGGACTGAGCTCTTACCCTGTGGGATCTGACTCTATCTCCAAATCGTGTCAGAACTGAGTTAAATGTGTGGGACACACAGTCATTACCCACTGAGAGTTGGAGAATTGCTTGGTAACTGAGAGTTGGAGAATTGCTTGGTATGGGAAAACCCCCACATATCTAGGATCAGAAGTACTGAGAGCAGAGGAGAAAAACAGAGTTTTCCTTCGCAGGGTGAAAGAGAGAGATGTCCAGTGTAACTCCTAAGTCTCTGATTTATACAATTAGTTAAGCAGTGTTGCCATTTGCTGGGTGGAGAACACAGAGGAGAAATAAGTTGGAGCACAGCAGTAAAAATGCGTTCCATTTTGGACATTTTGAATGAGTTCCATTTCGAAACCAAATGGTTTCAAAAGCTGTAGGACTTCCAAAAGCAAATGGATAGATGGATCCAAAGCTAGAGAGAAATCTGGACCTGAGACAGAGCTTTCAGAATCACCAGCAAATAGGTGGATACAGAAGCCAAGAGAGTGGGTGCATTGACTCAGGAGAGTGAAAAAAGAGAAGAGGGTCTCATGTGACATCATCATTTAAGGGTCAGCCCGGAAGAGGAGCCTACAGAACAGACTGAGAAGGATCCTTCAGAGAGGTAGGAAGGAGTTCAAGCAAGTGGGTATCATGGAGCCCACAGGAAGCTAAAGGAAGACTTTGCACACAATTTCGCGCTCTAGACAGGTCACTTAGGACAGTGACTGGGGTGTGTCCATCTGATTATGCCATATTAGAAAAGCAAAATGCTTGTTTCTGAAGGTTGTTTAGGAAGACAACAGCGAGCCCTATGAAAAGAGATGAAAAACTAACAAGCAGTCATTTCTTATCCTTTACCATTCTGGGCTTGTCTGGTAATTAGATGGATAAATCACTCATGATCTTTGGGTGTCACTTGCAGCAAAAGGATAGCATCTTCAACTCTGTTTAAGAGGCAGTCACATAATAGTATCTAACGTTGAACTAATTTTCTATCTTTGGGTTCTTTTTCCGTCAGAGATTTCTGAAGAAATCCCATTATAGTCAGAGATGGAGTTGGATAAAATTGTGAAGGAGAGAAAATTTGACTTAACGATCCTTAACTTCTACCCCCTGCCAATGATCTAGTGTCCCACATTTTCCCATTCCATCTCCCCAGACACTATGATCCCTCAAGGCAATACTTCCTACAGCTGTGTGGGCCGCAGACATGGTTTAAACTTTCCCCTATATTCTTTCCACTTTCCATCCCCAAATCAGAAACATCTTTCCTACTTCCCTCTTCTTTACAGCCCCGTGGGCATGAGATAAACCACCCAGAGACATTGCAATGTAAGGAAAAAACCTATTGAATGTAGAATCAGAAAACCTGGTCTGGATTCCCAGTTTTACCTCTTATCAGAAACTGTGTGACATTTGGTAAGCCATTTTTCCCATTAATCTCTCTCAGCCTCAGAATTCCTACCTCTCAAAAGTATACAGGTTAGATTTAAACAAATGTATGTAAAAACACTTTTTTAATGTAGTATAGAGTCATACACAGTTTTCCCAACTGTATCTTATAGAATTCTTAAAACCACAATTTTTCTGGCATGGAGTGAGATTTCTTTGGTATCTGGTGAAATAATAGACTTTTTTCATGTAAGTTTCTGGGAGACTGTTATTTCTGAAACTCTGTATGAAGGAACAAACACCTCATTTCTGGGTGGGCTGAGTTCTGGTGTGTTTAAGTCAAAGAGGTGTGATGCACCTCAGAGGAGGAATTTCCTGTTACTTCCTGTTATAGCATGTCTGTATAGAAACAGCAAACTCCTCGCATTTTTATGGTGCTTTGTCATTTCTAAAGCATTATTGCACATATGATTTGAAATTACCCCAGGGTAGCCATTCCAAAGTGTGATATCACAACAGATTGAAGGCAGAAGCAGATAGGAAATACTCAACTGTCTTCTATTAAGCCAAACATAAAAGCAATCAGCAAAAATGTAAAACAAGGTAACTTATCACAAATATTTTTTTGATTTGGAAAGTATACTAGGTTTTCATAAAAATGTGTTACTTATATTAAAATGTAATGAGTTTTTAAAAATGAATTAATGCATAATTGTTTTAATTTCTAATATGGAAAATATCAATAGATACAACCCATGTCAACCAAGCTGGGAGACTTAATAATTTTTAAGAGTTTAACAGGGTCCCAAGACAAAAAGAGCTTGAAGATTGTTGCCCTAGTGTGATGCCCAGCAAAATGGAACTTTATTTTTTTTAAAAGAACTGCCATTTGGAAATTGCTAATTGTTGTTTGGTTTCTGATGGTAGCAACATGCAGCTGCCTTATTAAAGTCTTCGCTTTTCTCAGACAAGTCACCCAATTGCCCTTGAATCACTCGACAGTCATTGTGCCGGCATCAGGACCCAACTCCCTCACCCCGACCCATACCCCACTGACACAAGCTTAAAGATGGGCCAACAGGGTTGGTGCATTTGCTTAAGAGGCCCAGGGGCTTCTGGTGGGGACCAAGAGGAAGGAACTGAGAACCGCACCTCCTTTTCTGCCTGCTTCAAAGTTACCTTAACTGTCACCTGACCTGTGTTGAGGGGCAGGTAAACTCAACGGTACTCCTCAGGGTCACCCTGAGGTCAGGGGTCAGGCAGTCAAAAGGGATCTCACCAGGCCATGGAGGCAGTTAAGCCCAGAGAAGTGCCTGCTGTTCCAAGAACAGACTGGAAAGGCCATTTCAGTAAAGAAAGTTATCACTGAGAACCTGGGGCTCTCGTGCGTGGGGCACCCCCAGGTGAGAGAAGCATTCCCCCTCCCCATCCTGCCCCAAGTCAGTTGCGCCAGAGCAGCAGTAGCAGCGGCAGCAAGCTTTGTATTTATCAATCTTTGTACCACCGCACTTTCTGCAGCACAGCCCTTGAGTGGGCCTAAAGGATGCCCGGGTTGGGGCAGGGCGACAGCAGCGGGTGGAAGCAGCAACAACATCGGGCTGGAACCGTGCTTACAGCCCTGACCACTTTCCTCCCTGAAAGGCAATACTGACCAAGGCTGACCCCCTGGATTAAGTCCCTGGGGCTCATGGACTCATCATAAGAGGGCCCCTTCCCACCCTCACCTCAGATATAGGACATCCTGCTAGAAAGGCAGGTGGCTGCTTGGGAGTAGCTTTTTTTTTTTTTTAAACGTCTTTATTGGAGTATGATTGCTTTACAATGGTGTGTTAATTTCTGCTTTATAACAAAGTGAATCAGCTATACGTATACATACATCCCCATATCTCCTCCCTCTTGCGTCTCCCTCCCACCCTCCCTATCCCACCCCTCTAGGTGGTCACAAAGCACCGAGCTGATCTCCCTGTGCTATGCGGCTGCTTCCCACTAGCCATCTATTTTACATCTGGTAGTGTATATATGTCCATGCCACTCTCTCACTTTGTCATAGCTTACCCTTCCCCCTCCCCATATCCTCAAGTCCATTCTCTAGTAGGTCTGTGTCTTTATTCCCGTCTTACCCCTAGGTTCTTCATGACTTTTTTTTATTTCTCTTAGATTCCATATATATGTGTTAGCATACGGCATTTGGTTTTCTCTTTCTGACGTACTTCACTCTGTATGACAGACTCTAGGTCCATCCACCTCACTACAAATAACTCAATTTCGTTTCTTTTTATGGCTGAGCAGTATTCCATTGTATATATGTGCCACATCTTCTTTATCCATTCATCTGTCGATGGACACTTAGGTTGCTTCCATGTCCTGGCTATTGTAAATAGAGCTGCAATGAACATATTGGGTGTAGCATTTTGAAAAAACACCATGGGGTGGCATTGTTTGCACTCTAAACTGATGGGACTAGACACCCAGTTTCAGTTTCATTCCCGTGGCAGGCAGAATAATGTCCTCCCAAAGATGTCCAAAGTCCTAATCCCTGGAACCCATGAATATGGTACCTTACGTGGCAGAGGGGCTTTGCAGATGTCATTAAAGTGAAGAACCTTAAGCTCAGGAAATTCTCCTAGATTGTCCAGGCAGGCCCAGTCTAATCACAAGAATCCTTAAAGCAGAAAACCTTTCCCGTTATGGTCAGAGACAGACTTGACCACAGAAGAAGGTGCAGAGAGAGGCCATCTGAGGAAGGCTCTCCAGGCCCTTGCTGGCTTTGAAGACAGAGAAAGGGGGCCATGGGCCAAGGATGCTGGAAAAGGTAAGGAAGCAGACTCCCTCCTAGAGGCTTCAGAACTGAACTCCATTCTACCGACAACTTGATCGTTGTGCAGGGGAGACCCATGCTGGAACTTCTAAGCTCCAGAATTATAAGATAATAAATTTGTGTTGTTTAAGTTCGTGGTAATCTGTCACAGCAGCACTAAAAACCGAATGCCATTACTAATCAGAGCCTTGCTCAGAGGGGAGTCGTAAACTCTCTCAAAGACACTAGCTTGAGAATCATGTGTGGAAAGAGCTGGAAGGGCCAGCTGAGCACAGAGTGAATGAACGCCTCTGGAGAAGCTGAAGCGGCAGATCCCAAGTAGCAGAGACATTGCAGGAGACTCGAGGAGTCCTGTGGTAGCCCACACCCAGGCCCAGGAGCAAGTGACCTTGATGACTACCTGAAGAGCTGGGATTATTGAACTCTGTTGCCGATCACCTCAGGTCTTCATGAATTTTTGAAATTACCTTAGGAACCATCTAGTTCTTGCATCTGCCCAATATATGATTCTCCTCCATCAAATGGCAAAAGTTCTTTCTGTGACATTGTGAGCATTTTGTTTGCAAGTGGGGACCTTGCTACTGGCTTCCCAGAGGGCCAAGGGGAGGCCATTCTCTCATACTTCTGGGCAAGGGCTGTGTCAGAAGAGGTCGAGGTAGTACGGCACCATGGTTAAGAGCACAGGCTCTGGAGTCAGACTCACCACTTACCAGCTGTTTGACCTTTGGCACTTTCTCCGTTAACCTCGCTGTGCCTCAGCTGTAAAGTGGGGAATAATCACAGTATTTCCTCATGGAAGATTTAATGAAATGGGGCATATAAAGTACTTGACACACAATAAGTGTTTTTATTAACATGTAGCCAAGGGTTACATTACTTTATTACAAACGAAACAAATGGTCCTTAAGGAAAGATTCATCCATGTGTTCACGCCTCTCCCATCAGTGCAACTGACAGAAGCAAGTCACAGCTGCCAGCCAAATTAAAGTTGGATCATGTCTGTTCCCAAGAGCAGTAAAATTATTCTAAACAACTCAAATAATAATATTTAACCCTTATTGGGGATTGGCCATGTGCCAGGTACTATTATAAGCCCTCATTTAATCTTTGTTTAATCTCCTATACCATAGTACTATAACTACCCCCATCTTACAGATGAGTAAAGCAAGGAACAGAAAAGTTCAGTAATTTTCCCAAGATCACACAGCTGGGAAACAGTGGAGCCAGACTTGCATCCAGTCTGCTCTGAGGTCCATGCCCTTAATCACTAAAACATAGTCTTTAAATCAAGCCATGATATGAAACATACACCATGAATAAACCCACATCTTAAGTACTGGCCCCCTCACCAAGAAATAGGCAAGTATTGATTGGTCGTTAATGATTTAAAGGAGCTAATCTTCTTAAAGGGTCAAAGGTTTCTTGGTAAGTTTTCAATAGCACAGTGTGGACCAGGCTTAACTGACCTTACTTAAACACTTTGGTTGTGTGCTGTGAGGTGTTTGAAATTTTTCAACAAAACTAATATAGCTTATAATATTACTTGAGGAGGAACATGAGAAGTACTTTCGGATGATTTATTCTGCCTGGCCCTATGCAATCAGGGCATTGTGCAAAGAAAGAAGTGGTTTGGGACACTATGGAAAGGAAATACTAACCCAGGCACAGGCCTAAGATGTGACAGTATCCATTTATCCCTTTGCCCCTCGAGTTTCTCCCTACAGGCATTCTTCTAGCACTTTTCCTTGCTGGATTATTCTGTTTTTCAGTGGCTGCCCAGTGACCCCAACTGAGTTGCTGGTTGATCTCATCTCTAAACCATTACATTCTACTTTGCGCTTTCCCTAGGTAGATCTCAAGAGGCTATTTAAAAACTAATTACTTCTCCTCTGAAGGAGGCCCCCTCTGAGACCAGAGAAGAGTCATTCTGGGTGTAAATGAAAGAAAATGTCATGGGAATGGGGAAATCTGAGCCTCCTCTTCCCTGCCTGACGCTGTCCTTGCCATTCCAGTGAACGTTACGTTTGATCCCGCCTGGATCCCCCTTCTTGTCCTTGCGTTTCCTCCTGCCCAGCTGCTTTTAGGGTATTTGGGTTGAGGCTATAAAGTTAAAGTTCTTTATACTTAGTTTTCTTCCTTGCCCCCCACTCCCCATTCCACCATCTCAGCCAAAGCAATTCCCCAAAACAATGTAAAAAGACCTTAATTAAAATGTTCTCACGTGGCTAAACTTGCTGCTAAAGCTCCTACCCCTGGCGCAGCAGCCTATCTGTCTCTTTGGGAAGTTACTGAATTATCTCAAATGATATAAAAATCAGTTTCTAAATCAAAGTCACATTCACTGTCCATTATCACCTCTCCCCTCCCCGGTGCTTCCCCATTTGGTTAGATTCCATCACAGGCCCTGCGTCGTCGGGATACCATCCCTATCCTCTTGGCTACTATTGAACACTCGCCATTGATTCACTGCTCAGGAAAAGCCATGGTTCTCCGTGGTTGAAAGGAGGCATTTTGAGTCCCTGAGCCCTTGCATCAACTAATTAGCAGCAAAGGATGTGAGCAAGGAGACCCTGTTCATTGGCTCATTAACTCGCATACCCTTGACCTGTGTAGCAGAGGGGAAGCCTTGACCAAACCCTGGGGCTCTAGGAAGGCTTCCCTGTCAGTCAGGAAGGAGCTGGAACAGCGATCACAACGTTACCCGCGATGGCTCAGTGCGCCTGCGCAGAGCCGCTTCGCTTAACGAGGGAGAGGCTCCGAAGCCTCCCACGCCGTAGGAAGGAAGCAGAGCCCTATAGCGCTACATCCCCGCTTCCTTTCTGTCCTTAAAACTCGGTTCAGCGTTTCTTTGTGATGTACATCACTTCTACCAGCTGCGAGGGCAGGAGGAAAAGCAATTAAGGGCATTATTAATCACCAAGTTCCCACTGAGAAGGGTCAAACTGCAGCAGGATTTGACAAAGTGACAATTCTATCACCAGTGGAAGTATAAAAGTAGATAGCTCAACATCTTAGAGCTATATTTGGGCTTATTCTTTCTTGGCCCTAAAAATCCTTATTGAAGGTGAACATCCCAGAGGTGATTAAAAACTTGCCTTCCTTTGAGTTTTGGAACTGTTTGAGTTCTAACAATATTTGAGTTTGGCAAGCTTTGAGTCTGTCCTTCGGGAAGTTGCAGCAAAAATGAATTGGAAAATGTATCTGTGCTTTTACAGAAAAGAAGAGAAAGGGTCTAATTGCCTTTTATTATAATGTCTATACTAGAACTTCTTCTTTACTGAAATCCATGGAAAGTCAGGAAAACATTTTACAGAATTAGCTATGTAAATGCATTAAAAATATCTATTGAAATTCTGTTCATTTTATAGGATTAGCTCTATTCAAAAATTCTGAAGTGGGCAGTGTTTCCTTCGGTGACTACAAACTTTTACCCCAACCAACACTCATGTAGGGGCCCACTGGTTACTGCCCCTGAGTGATCTGACTGCTCTTCATGCTGCACTTTTATCTGTGTGGTTCCTACATATTAATTTACTCAATCAGTCAAGAAATATTATTGAGCATCTATTATGGGTCAGGGATACAGCAGAGAATAAAACAGGCACTCTCCTCCCTTGTGAAGCTTATAATCTAGCAGGGAAGACAAATACTGATTAACCAGAATTATTAAACATAAATTATAGATATCACATTGCAGATCCAAACTAAAACGAAGTCACACAACGTGTGTGTCCCCCACGAAGGGACACAACGGAGAAGGTTAATGCAGGTGCATAAAGGAAACTTAACCTAACCTTACAAGAATTTACAACTCTTCTCAGAAATCAGCAGAGGACATCAGCCAATACCCAAATGCCAATTCTGTTCATGCCATCTCTGGACTTCCTTGTTCCCCTAATTCACGTACCCTTAGCAAATAAGAAAGAAGACCACTAGGCAACCAATCAGTGGAAAAAGGCAAATAACTTCCATATTTATTCACATAAATATCCCTCGGCCTATGAGCAACTAAGACCTCATTGCTCCCACAGTCTTTAGTTTCCTGGCTTGCAGGTCGAAAGCCTTGCAATAAACTCAGCCTTCTGTTTTGTTTCATTCAGTGTGCAGAGTTTAGTTTTATACAACATCATTTTACCTTTAAATCCATGAGTACGTACATCTAAAAGATAATCTCAGGTTGTCTTACCTATGCTGCTAACTATATTAAGGGAGGAGTTTCTCTCGAGCCCTCAGGGTCTCTGTTGCCTTTAGTTCAAAATAATCCATATGCCAAAGTGACACATCTTGGGAGGCCTGTTCTGTTGGGAGGGTAGACAGCCTCAAGTAGCAGATCGTCTTGAACTTAAAAAAGGCAAGGATCTAAAACCTCAAGGAACTCTAGCCAAGAGAACATCTGTAAGATACACAAAGACTGATTATAAAATGTATTGAAGGGGATCACCCCAAAATATGCCACTTTGGCATAAGGATTATTTTGAGCTGAAGGCAACTGAGAAATAGCAGACACAGGAGGAGCTTTATGCCCTCCTCCATCTGACTAAAAGCAGGACATAAACTTACCTTTCATAAAGGAAATTTCCATTTATAAAGGTACCCCCCTGTCCTCTACCAGGAAGAGAACGCCAAGATGAATCTGCATAAACAACCCTTATCTACTATTAGCTTCCCCCATACATTTCTTAGTGACCTTCCCACAATTTAACTCCTAAAAACTCCCTTTTCCTTTGTCTAATTACTTCTCTGCAATTTTTATCACCCTTCATTAGAATGATATATAAGTCCCCATGTCTAACCACCTCTTTGGGTTTTTCCATTCTTTTCTGTGAAGCCCCTGTGCACGTAAAAATATTAATATCAATAAAGTTTGTATGCCTTTTCTCCTGTTTATCTGTCTTTTGTCAGTTTAATTCACAGGCCCTCAGTCACTGAACCTAAGAAAGTAGAGGAAAAGTTTCTCCTCCCCTACAGTTTCAATGATGAAATAACTGTCACTAGTCCTCTTTGGCTCTTATGTTCTCTTCAATGTAGATTTTACTTAAGATTTCATAGGAGAAACTTACAAAGGAGGTTACATTATATACCTTATGGGATTCAATGTAAAAATACTCCATTTGATATTTCAGTTCTCCCAAAGTCCCTCTTTAAAGCCAACTATCTCTGAGGCATCTTACTTCCTCTGATCCTAGGGCCTTCCTCCACAACTACAAAAACATTTCAGCAGAACTCCAGCTTCTACCACTGAATCTGCATACCCCAATTCATTTTAGGTTCTGCTGAACAAAGAGTATCCTAGTTCACAGACTCCCCATCCTTGGAAAGTAATTGCTCACCATTTTTACTACTTGCACAAGTCCTTCATGTTAAAATAAGAGAAGCCATCTGGATGCAGCCAAGTTTCTGCTATGTGTGGCTGGTGAGGAGAGGTGAGAAGCAAATGTAGAGATGGGAAGGAGGTCCTTCCCAAAAGATGGGTCCAACAATCTAAATCTTGTACTTATTTCTGAGTTCTCTCAGGATGTTCAGTTTTAAACTTTCCAAAACCCATCTCTTTAGGAAAATTGAGGAAATAAAATACACTATTTCTATGACAATAGAGAAATGCCTAAATCTGTATGTTGACTTCACTGAGAATATCTTTCTGTAATGGTCCAAAATCTCATTTTACTAATTGAACAGTAATCTGAATGTATAAAAATGAAAGTAGGGCTTCCCTGGTGGCGCAGTGGTTGAGAGTCCGCCTGCCGATGCAGGGGACACGGGTTCACACCCCGGTCTGGGAAGATCCCACATGCCACGGAGCGGCTGGGCCCGTGAGCCATGGCCGCTGAGCCTGCGCGTCCGGAGCCTGTGCTCCACAACGGGAGAGGCCACAACACTGAGAGGCCCGTGTATCGCAAAAAAAAAAAAAAAAAAGTTAAAAATGAAAGTAACCTTTTCAAGATGTTGAATTTCCATGGGCTACTGGCTCCCTACCCCAAAATCAACCCTGAAAAAAACGCATAGATTTATAGAAAAGTGACTAGTCTTTTCTTGCATTCTTAGAATATTAACAGAAATTGAATATGTGAGAGGCCACAAAAAGAACAATAAGCTTCAAATAATCAGTATCATACAAACTCAGCTCTCTAAACATAGTCCAAAAAAATTTTGATCAATAACAAAAAGATAAACTTTTCAAAACAAATCTCATATGCTTAGAGACTAAAATATTACTAAATAACTCTTTAGTTAAGACAGAAATAAAGAACTATTTAAAACTGAATGAGAATGAAGACATTGCAAGTCAAAACTTTGTGGAAGGCAGCTAAACCATACTTGAGGAAAATGTATAGCTTTAAATATATTTACCCAGAAACAAATATCATAAATAGATGACTTGGGCTTCCCTGGTGGTGCAGTGGTTGAGAGTCCGCCTGCCGATGCAGGGGACACGGGTTCGTGCCCCGGTCCGGGAAGATCCCACATGCCGCGAAGCGGCTGGGCCCGTGAGCCATGGCCGCTGAGCCTGCGCGTCTGGAGCCTGTGCTCCGCAACGGGAGAGGCCACAACAGTGAGAGGCCCGCGTACCACAAAAAAAAAAAAAAAGATGACTTAAGGATTCAGCTGAAAATGTTGAGCATTACAGAGCAAAACCAAAGAGACAAGAAGGAAACAAATAATAAAGATAACAGAAAAAAAGAATCATTTTAGAAAAAAATAGAAGATTAACAAACCAAGAATTACTTTTCCTAAGATTAATAAATAATAAATATAGAGTTTTGGTAACACTGGTCAAAGAGAAAAGCAGACAAAATGGAATAAATAAAATACAGAAAAAAAGAAAATACCTAAACATACAACAGGCACATTGACAAAGTTTAAACTGACAGTAAGTATTAAAGAAATTGAATCTAAAAAAATCACAGCCTCGGATGGTTTTACAGGTAAGTTGTTCCAAACTGTCTTATAAAATCTAACTTATACAAGTTGATCCAAAATAGGAAAAGAGTAAAAGATTCCCAGTTCATTTTACACCACTAGTATAATCTTTTACTCAAAACCAGGTAAGAACAATAGAAAAGAGGGAAATTTAAGGCTGTTTCAGTTTTACACATAGTTGCTCATAAACTAAATAAAATATTAAATAATTGAATCCAACAGTGTATTTTTTTTCGGTATAAAACTGTATTCTATAAGAATTACAGAAATCCTAGCCTTTATGAGAACATAACTTTTAACAATGAAACTTAAGTTTAGGTTTATA
Organism: Monodon monoceros; assembly: GCF_005190385.1. Taxonomy (NCBI): domain Eukaryota; kingdom Metazoa; phylum Chordata; class Mammalia; order Artiodactyla; family Monodontidae; genus Monodon; species Monodon monoceros. The sequence goes on along the minus strand of NW_021703770.1, from coordinate 64,571,672 downwards.
ACAGAGAAAAGTCACCTTATCATAGCCATATAAAATGAGCACACAGGATAAGAAAAATACCTTTTTCTTGGTTTAGCCTATAGCTAAACCAAAAAAAGCATATACTTTTTTAAAAAATATATTTAAATATTTATTTATTTATTTTGGCTGCACCAGGTCTTAGTTGCAGTACTCAGGATCTTCGCTGCAGCGTGTTTAGTTGTGGCATATGTACTTCTTAGTTGCAGCATGAGAACTCTTAGTTGTGGCATGCATGTGGGATCTCACTCCTTGACCAGGGCCCCTGCATTGGGAGCATGGAGAGTCTTACCCACTGTACCACCAGGGAAGTCCCCCAAGTATATACTTAATGGGACAAAAGTACACACATTCCTCTGAAGATAAGGAATAAAAGCAAAGTTCCAATATGATTTTAGAGGTTATGGTTAACTCTAAAATAAAAGAAAAGGAAATAATAGGTATAAGAATAGGATGGGAAGAAATAAAAATATTATTTGCAGATGATAAGATCATCAATCTAGAAAATATAAGTGTATTAACAGACAGTGAGTGTTTGAGAACTAAAAGAATAGAGCAAAATTAACAAACACAAAATCATCAGTAAAAATCAACAGTATTGGGACTTCCCTGGTGGTGCAGTGGTTAAGAATCTGCCTGCCAATGCAGGGAACACGGGTTTGAGCCCTGGTCCAGGAAGATCCCACATGCCACGGAGCAACTAAGCCTGTGTGCCACAACTACTGAGCTTCCGTTCTAGAGCCCACGAGCCACAACTAGTGAGCCCATGCACTGCAACTACTGAGCCTGTGCTCTAGAGCCCACGAGCCACAACTACTGAGCCCACACACCTAGAGCTCTGCTCTGCAACAAGAGAAGCCACCGCAATGAGAAGCCCATGCACCACAACGAAGAGTAGCCCCCGCTCACCGCAACTAGAGAAAGTCCGCATGCAGCAACAAAGACCCAACACAGTCAAAAATAAATTAATTAATTAATTTTTAAAAAATCAACAGTATTTCTCACAACAGCAATAGCCAACTAGAAAAAATAATAAAAAATAAGATACCATTGAGCAGAGCAACAAAACTCTAAAATATCTGGCATTTCATTTAACAAGGATACACAAAAACACTGTGGAGAAACCTTAAAGCTCTAATTTGAAAAAATAGAAGATTCACTGTATAAGTGTAAAGTCACTTCACTATACTTGAAAATGACAACTTAATATTCTAAAGATATCATTAATAGCCAAGTGAATATACAAATTTAATGCAATCCCAATGAAAATTCCACTTGGATTTTCTTTGAGGAACTTGTTAAACTTATTCCAAGTTTATAAGTATATTTAAAAGTCCAAAATTGCTAAGTCAGCCTAAAATTGGAGGGATAAATAAGGGAGCTTACCAAATAGTAAGACATACAACAAAGCCACAGTGATAAAAACGTTCTTGTTCTGGTACAAGAAAAACATATAAAATCAAAGGAATGAAATAGGAAACTCAGAGTCAGGAACCTAATATATATTAAAAGTAGTATTACAAATAATCGAGAAATGACGTATTACTTAGTTCCTCATTTAAGAAAATAGAAGACTCCCCTGGTAGCTCAGTGGTTGACAATCCACCTGCCAACGCAGGGGACGACGGTTCGAGCCCTGGTCTAGGAAGATCCCACATGCCACTGAGCAACTAAGCCTGTGTGCCACAACTACTGAGCCTGTGCTCTAGAGCCCACGAGCCACAACTACTGAGCCTGCATGCCACAACTACTGAAGCCTGTGTGCCTAGAGCCCGTACTCCACAACAAAGAGAAGCCACCGCAATGAGAAGCCCACGCACCGCAACGAAGAGTAACCCCTGCTCACCGCAAGTAGAGAAAGCCCGCGTGCAGCAACAAAGACCCAACACAGCCAAAAATAAATAAATAAATAAATAAATTTATTTTTTAAAAAAAGAAAATAGCTAATCATGTGGAGAAAAATCAAAGTGGATTTCTACCCAATACCCTAATCAAAGATAGACTCCAAATGGATTACAGACCTAAATATGAAAGATAAAATATAAAGTTGATAGAAGGAAACACAAGAAAATATCTTTTTGATCTAACAAAACAAGTGATAGCTTTTATTACCTCAAAATTAACTATCATTTTTTAACAGAGGACAACATGGATAAAGTTGAAAAATTAAAAATAAGATATTTTCAGTTTCTTAAGCTGACAAGTGATTAATATACAAAATATATGATAACTCCCGCAAATCAATAAGATAAAGGCAATCAGCTCAATAGGCAAAATGGGCAGACAATATGAATAAGCAATTTATAAAAGAGAAAACTGAAAAGGCTAACATGCATAGAAGAGATTTCCAACTCACTGGAAATCAGAGAAATGAACAATAAAACAACAATGGATTCTTACGCTACCCTTGTAGATTGGTAACAAGTTGAAAACTGAATAATGAAAAACGTTTATAGGAACATGCACTCCTCATAGGAGTATAGACTACTGCCATTCTAGAGAGCAATCTGTAATTACTTAGTCACATACCTAGAATCTAGAATTCTCAGAGAATAATAAAAATGCTGGGAGAAAACAGTTACTATACATATAATATATAAATATATTTATATTAATAAATATTTTAATATCAATATTAATATAGAAATATAAATATCCAACAAAGAACTAATATATAAATATATAAAAACTCATAAATTCATAACAAAAGGACAAAAAATTATAAAAAAGCAAAGAACTTAAATGGAAACTTCACAAAGAAATATACACAAATGGCCAATAAGCAATGAAAATGTTCTCAATCTCTTTAGTCATTAGGGAAATTCAAATTAAAACTACAATGGGTTACCACTTCATATCTACTAGAATGGCTAAAATTTCAATGACAGGGGAAAATATTGACAGGAACATGAACATTGAAATATCATATATTACTGGTAGAATTATAAAATGAGACAAACACTTTGTAAAGTTATTTGTCAGTTTCTTATAGAGTTAAACATACATCTACCCTATGACTCAGGAATTTCACTCCTAGGTATTCACTCAAAAGAACTGAAACATACATCTACAAAAAGATTAGTACAAGAATGTTTATAGCAATGTTATTCATATTAGGCAATAAACTGGAAATAATACAAATGCTTATCCACAGAAAAGGGGATACTACTCAGAAGACAGAATACTACTTAGCAATATAAAAGAATGAACTATTGAAACTGAGTCCTCCTAAAATCAAGCTCCCCTGTCAAGTTTATGATTAACCTCTCTATCCAAAACTTTATTCCCTTTCTTGTGCTTCCCCTATTCCCCTCAGGATTGAGGAGTATCAAAGAAGAGAGGGGACTGAAATCAAGGGACACTGCAGGACCCTCCAGGGTACAAAAGCCCCTCTGTGTCCCCTGTTTCTTATTTGTAGGAAAAGGCTTTGGTCTCCTAGAGCTTCCCTGAGTTCCAAAGAGCAGACACAAGCAGTTACTAATTAGGGAAGTGAGGGAGTGCAGAAACAAAGGAAAACCAGTCAAGAAACAATAGTTCAGCAATAAAATAGAGTCCTAGTTCCTCCTCAAGGAATATACATAACAATCTGATGCATATCTTTGAGTTTGATGTAGAAACTAAGACTCCTGCCCAGGTGGACGATGGTGATTACATGCTGACCACAAGCATGCAGACCCCAGATTAGTAAGAACTAGAAGGTTGATGATTAAGATTCCCGAAATATCACCCTGTTACCTCAGCACCAACCAATCAGGAGAAAATTATACACCTTATAGCCCTCACCCCAAATGTTGCCTTTAAAAACCCTTCCCTGAAAACCATCAGGGAGTTTCGGTCTCTTGAGCCCAAGCTGCCCACTCTCCATGCTTGGTACCTGTCAATAAATGCTGTACTTTCCACCACAACCTGGTGTCAGCAGATGGGCTTTGCTGCAAGGCTGGCAAGCAGACCCAGGTTCAGTTCGATAACACAACTGATACACACAGCAAGTAAATGCATCTCAAAAACATGTTGAGCAAAAGAAGCCAGATACTGTGAACTAAGTACTGAATGATTCCACGTATATGATGTTCAAACAAAGGCAAAATAATCAATGGTGATGGAAATCATAACACTGTACATGTAAAACTGTACCCTGTAACTTACAAGGTCCATAATGTAGAAACAAAATGATACACCAGGAACGTCAAGCCAGTTTGGCAGAACACCAGGGAAACCGCAGATATGGAAACAACTTGCTGACAGCACCCTGACTAAACATTACACAGGTGCTTTAAGGGACTAGGATGACTCATAGTGAACTTGAGACCTCACAGGCCAAAAATCCACTGTGTGTTGCATACAGAACACACCCCCTCCCCTGAATTTGCACACGTGGCCCATGAAGAGGCATGCGAACAGACATGCCTGCCCTGAGCAGAAGACTCTTAAAACTTACATTGAAACTTACACTGACTTTCCACCAATCATTCCCAAGCCCCCTCTCCATCTTGCTCTCTACTTCCAAGATAAACACCCTACTCAATAGTCAATCAATGAAGGAGACAGATCTGAGCATCGCCTCCTGTCTCCATGCTTGGCCACCCAGGAATAAAGCCTTTTCTCTCTGCAAAAGACTATTGCCTCAGCATTTGGCCTTTCCATTGTGAGGCAGGAAACCAGACCACTTGCTTGGTTACACATGTGGGTTGAGAGTTGACTTGCTGGGTGAATAAAGGAACTTTCTGAGGTGATGAAAGTGTTCTTTATCTTGATTGGGATGGCAATTATACAAGTATGCATTTGTCAAAACTCAGTGAATTGTGCACTTAAGATCTGTACATTTGACTTTTGTCAAAAAAAAATCACCTAATAAAAAATATTGGGGTGGTATCACCAAGAGAAGGAAGAAGAGGTATGGACAAGTAAAAGCTGTGAAAGTTAACTCTGGGGAAAAAAAACGCAATGGTGAAAAGAATGAAAGTAGACACAAAAATCACAGATCTCACTGATTAAAGCAATGTTCCTTGAGATTAACTGAAATCAAACTCTTCTATCTCATTTGGCTCCAGAAAATATTTTCTGAATCCTATAGGATAAATCTTGACCACAATTAATTTTTTTTTTTGAAACAAACAAGTCTTCAGTGATTTTTCTTTTTTTGTGTATGTGACTCAAAATTTTCTTAAATATTCAGAACGAAAAATGAAACTTGAAAATCGCTTTATGTTATTCTGGTTGTTGTTTGTGAAGAATTAACATGATACTTTTAAATAAATTTTGAATTAAAATTCATCCAGCAGCCTTGTTACAACCTCCTACACGTATCCTGATATAGCTGCAACATTGCCTTGGGAAAGCTACAAAGTCTTGTTCGTTTTATTTTATGATCATCCTTCATTCAGGTAATTACAAGAAAAATTCAGCAAGCATGAGGCAAAGTACTATAATAAGGCTGTGAATTTCAGAGTCCCTTTTAAGCTAGCCTGTTGTGTTTTTATTTTGCATTCTGATATTTTGCCTTTTTTTTCTACTCTCTCTTTATTAAATTCTGCATTCACCTTTTAAAAACTCATCACATATATTATATTCAGATTTGCCAATGCAATAAGACAAACAGTGTAAGGCTTTTTATCAAAGTCTCTCCCAACCCTCTCTTCAGTCACTGGTAAATCTAACAAATACTTCAGCTGAAATGGTTCATATTTAGTCTTGGACAAAGGAGTAAAACATTATTTTCCAGCACAAGGAAAACTCCTAACTCATACCTCCTTTAAAAAAGTTTTCTAATTTTACTTGCTAGTATCAAAAAATGAATAGCATAAATTCCCCACATTTTATAAAATTAGTGGCAAGTTTTTAAAATAAAAAATCTCTATAAAGAATGTAACATATCAAAAATCTCAAAGTTGAAGATTCTCTGAATATAACAACAGAAAAGACTTACAGATATAAAGAACAAACTAGTGGTTACCAGTGGGAGAGAGAAGGGGGAGGGGCAAGATAGGGGTAGGGAATTAAGAGATACAAACTACTATGCATAAAATAAATAAGCTAAAAGGAAATATTGTACAGCACAGGGAATATAGCCAATATTTTATAATAACCTTAAATGGAGTATAAACCATAAAAATCTTGAATCACTATGCTATACACTTAGAACTAATAAAATATTGTAAATCAACTATACTTCAAAAAAATTAATTCTTTTTAAAAGTTGAAGATTCTCTTCAAATCACTATTGTGTTGGGTAGAAAAAAAACCATTACTTTCCAGTTTGGGTCAATGGAATATGAGTTGCAGAAGGACAGGGGTGGTATCTTTTCAGTTCAGCATTGGTACTCCTGCCTGACATCATGCCTAGCACATGCCTAGCCTATTAATATGTATTGAATGAACAAAAGGAACAGTTGTTCTCAACCAAACAAGGTATCATGAGATGTTGGAGTGCCATCATGTATTACAAGATATGTTCAAAGCAATTAGTCCTGATAATAAACCTTTCTTCTGATAACCAAATTGTTTTAAAACTTTTTATTCTTGACATACTTTTAGATTTACAGAAGAGTTACAAAGATAGTACAAGGAGTTCCTGCATACCGTCACTCAGTTTCCCCTAATGTTAATATCCTGCATAATCAAGTTACATTTACAAAACTAAGACATTAACATTGGTACAGTTCTATTAACTGAACTGTAGACTTTATTTGGATTTCACTGATTTTTCCATTAATGTTCTTTTGTAGGTTTTTTTTTTTTTTCAGGATCCAATCCAGGATACCATTTTGCCTAACCTTGATTATTTGGGAAAGATAGTATCTTTCAGGTTTCTTCACTGTAACGTTACTATTTTTCCCTTTCCATACCCTATTCCTTAAAAGCAAGCTGCTACAGGGAGATCAGCTCCGTGCTTTGTGACCACCTAGAGGGGTGGGATAGGGAGGGTGAGAGGGAGACACAAGAGGGAGGGGATATGGGAATATATGTATACATATAGCTGATTCATTTTGTTATACAGCAGAAACTAACACAACATTGTAAAGCAATTATACTCCAATAAAAATGTAAAATAAATAAATAAATAAAAATAAAACAATAAAAAAAAAAAGCAAGCTACTAAGTCAAACTCACAATCAAAAGGAGAATTAAGCTCCACCTCCGGACAGAATTTGTGACTATATGTCAAAAACACCACAGTAATTAATACATGTAATTAAATATCTTTGGGGAAATACTTTCAAGCTATGCAAATATCCTGTTTTTCTTTAAAGTTTCACCCACTAGTTTTAGCACTAAGTGCTAAAAGAACACTTTTCTCATATGGTTATATAAATGTTGTAGCCAATTAAAAATTACTCCTATAATGTCACTTTCACTCTAATAGACACTGTTGGTTGCCTGTCCCTTCCTGACTGCTAACAGAACTCTAGCTTCAGAGAAGGTGAACCTCTCTGCCATTTCCCTTGCAACAAATGTTTGGTTTAGAAATTGACCCATGGGGACTTCCCTGGTGGCGCAGTGGTTAAGAATCTGCCTGCCAATGCAGGGAACACGGGTTTGAGCTCTGGTCCGGGAAGATCTCCCATGCCGTGGAGCAACTAAGGCCCGCTCACCACAACTACTGAGCCGGCACTCTAGAGCCCGCGGGCCACAACTACTGAACCCACGTGCCACAACTACTGAAGTCCGTGCACCTAAAGCCTGTGCTCTGCAACAAGAGAAGCCACCGCAATGAGAAGCCCGCGCACCGCAATGAAGAGTAGCCTCTGTTCACCGCAACTAGAGAAAGCTCGCGTGCAGCAACGAAGACCCAACACAGCCAAAAATAAATAAATAAAATAAATAAACCTAAAAAAAAAGAAATTGACCCATGACAGAATTTAGGCCAAGGAGACATGAGAAGAAGTCTTGTCAGGGAGGTTCCAGCAGATTCTTCTTCACTCAAAAAGAGACACAAGAAAGGGATGTCCTGTTTTCTATCCTTTAGGCATAGCTACGTGAAAATATAAAGCTTGGAGCTGCCATAGCCATCTTGTGGCCATGAAAGGATAAACCTGAAGACAAAAGCAAACACACTGAAGACGGTGGAGTGGAAAGATAGAAAGAGCTTGGTCTTGATGTTGTTGACTTGCTGAACTAACCAATTCTGGATTCTCTCTAACTCTGGATTTAGTTTTGTGAAAGAATAAATCCCCCTATTATATGAGTGATGTTGAGTGTTACTTGCAGCTGAAAACGCCCTGATGCACTTCATTTCGAGAGACTTTCTTGAGAAGTGGAGAAAAGGGTAGATTTACAGCTCCCAGTTAGAAATTGTACACAACCCTGGATATGCACATGGGTGTGTGCCCTGCATATAAACTTCAGTGGGGGAGTGTGTCACAACAGAGGAAGAAAAGGGATTGAGAAAAGTGGCTGTGTGAAAACATACCTGGTTACAGTGTTAACTTCTAAGAGTCAGCCTCAGCACTAAAGATAGGTTCAAAATCATTCTAGGAAATTTTAGCAAGTAGAAACTTTTATTATCCATTGCTCATTCTTTTTGGTTCTCATTCTTTTTTCTTTCAAAATATTCAAAATCCAAAAAACTAGTATATAAGGTTAAAAGTAGAAGTAGAATTATTTTAACAGGAGGTCAGTAATTAAAAACACAAGATGTAATATTGACCATCATTTTCTTACCTATTCATGTATTTAACAACTTTTGTGAATCTGTTATAGCACAGTATAAACTAAGTCCCTCATGTTATCTTAACTCACTGAGTGATCCCATCTACCCCTTGATTAAATAATTATAAGCACTACCTAATTCCTTTTTGAAAGTCAACAATTGCTACTTTCATTTCACTTCGAAAGGACTACTTTTTTTCTTTTTAACATCTTTATTGGAGTATAATTGCTTTACAATGGTGTGTTAGTTGCTGCTTTATAACAAAGTGAATCAGATACACATATACATATATCCCCATATCTCTTCCCTCTTGCATCTCCCTCCCTCCCACCCCTCTAGGTGGTCACAAAGCACCGAGCTGATTTCCCTGTGCTCTGCAGCTGCTTCCCACTAGCTATCCGTTTTACATTTGGTAGTGTATATATGTTCATGCCACCCTCTCACTTCATCCCAGCTTACCCTTCCCCCTTCCTGTATTCGCAAGTCCATTCTTTAGTAGGTCTGCATCTTTATTCCCATCTTAACCCTAGGTTCTTCATGACCATTTTTTTTGTTTGTTTTAGATTCCATATATATGTGTTAGCATACGGTATTTGTTTTTCTCTATCTGACTTACTTCACTCTGTATGACAGACTCTAGGTCCGTCCACCTCACTACAAGTAACTCAATTTCATTTCTTTTTATGGCTGAGTAATATTCCATTGTATATATGTGCCACATCTTCTTTATCCATTCATCTGTTGATGGATACTTAGGTTGCTTCCATGTCCTGGCTATTGTAAATAGAGCTGCAATGAACATTGTGGTACATGACTCTTTTTGAATTATGGTTTTCTCAGGGTATATGCCCGGTAGTGGGATTGCTGGGTCGTATGGTAGTTCTATTTTTAGATTTTTAAGGAACCTCCATACTGTTCTCCATAGTGGCTGTGTCAGTTTACATTCCCACCAACAGTGCAAGAGGGTTCCCTTTTCTCCACACCCTCTCCAGCATTTATTGTTTCTAGGTTTTTTGATGATGGCCATTCTGACTGGTGTGAGATGATATCTCATAGTTTTGATTTGCATTTCTCTAATGATTAATGATGTTGAGCATTCTTTCATGGGTTTTTTGGCAATCTGTATATCTTCTTTGGAGAAATGTCTATTTAGGTCTTCTGCCTATTTTTGGATTGGGTTGTTTGTTTGTTTGATATTGAGCTGCATGAGCTGCTTGTAAATTTTGGAGATTAATCCTTTGTCAGTTGCTTCATTTGCAAATATTTTCTCCCATTCTGAAGGTTGTCTTTTTGTCTTGTTTGTAGTTTCCTTTGCTGTGCAAAAGCCTTTAAGTTTCATTAGGTCCCATTTGTTTATTTTTGTTTTTATTTCCATTTCTCTAGGAGGTGGTTCAAAAAGGATCTTGCTGTGATTTATATCATAGAGTGTTCTGCCTATGTTTTCCTCTAAGAGTTTGATAGTGTCTGGCCTTACATTTAGGTCTTTAATCCATTTTGAGTTTATTTTTGTGTATGGTGTTAGGGAGTGTTCTAATTTCATTCTTTTACATGTAGCTGTCCAGTGTTCCCAGCTCCACTTATTGAAGAGGCTGTCCTTTCTCCACTGTGTATTCTTGCCTCCCTTATCAAAGATAAGGTGACCATATGTGTGTGGGGTTATCTCTGGGCTTTCTATCCTGTTCCATTGATCTATATTTCTGTTTTTGTGCCAGTACCATACTGTCTTGATTACTGTAGCTTTGTAGTATAGTCTGAAGTCAGGGAGCCTGATTGCTCCAGCTCCGTTTTTCTTTCTCAAGATTGCTTTGGCTATTCGGGGTCTTTTGTGTTTCCATGCAAATTATGAAATTTTTTGTTCTAGTTTTGTGAAAAAATGCCATTGGTAGTTTGATAGGGATTGCATTGAATCTGTAGATTGCTTTGGGTAGTAGAGTCATTTTCACAATGTTGATTCTTCCAATCCAAGAACATGGTATATCTCTCCATCTGTTTATATCATCTTTAATTTCTTTCATCAGTGTCTTATAATATTCTGCATACAAATGGACTACTTTTTAAAGCCTTAGTAGGTTATTTAAATACATTAAATGCTTACCACTAGTCAGTACATACCATGGCTTTCCTGTTCCTAATTCTTTATAATTATGATGTATCATTTAGTTGTCCATATTTCAACATCAAATTTTTTTTCCAAGCAGAGCTCATTAATACCCTGAGACTATGTATATTGGAAATGTCTTTCTGTTATACTTATTCGTAAAATAACTTGGCTAGGTATAAAATTGGAATTCTTTGTAGAAATTACTGCACTTTCTTCTGGCATTTGATATCGTCATGGACAAGTCTGAGGCCAGCCTCATATTGTCTCCCTGTAGGTGATGTTTTCCTTTTTTTGGTTGGCAAACCAAAATAGGGTCAATGCACTTTAGTCTGAATTTCCTGATTTCTACTTTTTGCATTGATTGCAATAAGGAAACTAGTTAGTTCTTTAGGAAATTATTAGTTCTTTAGGAACCTGTCAGTGAAAGAGAATGCCAGAGCAAGTATTGCTCAACATACATATGGATTCTTTAAAGCATGGTTACCATCATCTCATCCTTTAAACTCACACTACTTGGTTCCAAGCTTTAAAGTTGAATAGTTTTTAATTCCTCTTTGAAGCAGTCACAGAAGAGGTTAAGGTTGAACTGCTCTCCTGGCCTCTTCCCCTTAATGGTTGAGAGAGTGATTAATACCTCTTTGGCACAGGGATGATTTCATCCAGGGATACAGCAGAAGTTCCATTTGCTTCCTCAATCTTAATCTCCAGTTCTCTCTCACTGCTATGCCAAACTTTTTCAGTGTAGTTTATGGGAAATGAGTCATGGAGCCACTGAATTAATTGTTCTTGTTCCAAGCACACTGGGAAGTCTAGCAGCGGACAGAATCACATGACTCCAGAATAAATAATTCAGACATCAGACCATTGCGGTGTCTGTCCAAAGTGAAAATGTCTAGGAAAGGCCACAGTCTCAATTTATTCCTGGTTTTTCTTGACCTCCTTATAACACACTTGACAATACATTTTTGTTCTCTTTGTGCCAAATAACATAACTACACAGCCCAGAGTGCTAATTATTTCAATTCACATGAGCTAAGCGATTGGAAGTTTTTTCCTAAGACCTTCAGACAATCATACAGATTGAATCTCAGTTCTAAACCCATCCATTCACTACTTCTACACCTTCCTTTTACCTGCAAAAAGTAAAGCAAACCTTGCCCTCTTTTTTTCATCTGGCTATCCGCCTCCACAACACCCAGGTGACCTCAGTCCTGCCCTGAATTGGAGAGGTAAGGAGGTTATCTAACTGGTAAGGATCATGGGACCTGAAGACTCATTCGCTCACTCACTCATTCATTCAATATATATTAAATGCCTACAAAGCATTGTACTAAGTATTGTGAAAAAATAAAGATGATTCAGATCCAGGGCTTATCCTGAAGGAGTTTACTGTCTACCAGTAGAGATAAAATATGCATATAAATAAATAACTATTATAATGCTGGGAGAGAGTATGATGCAATCCAAGGAGAAAGAGAGCCATAAGGAAAAGCTATTGGGTACTAACTGATAGAATCTGAGAAAGTTTCATAAAGAAGGTGGCATGTAAGGATAAGTAGGGTTTGAACCTTGGAAAGGTAAAGAAGGACATTTAACCTCAGCTGCAAGCCTGAGCAAAGGCATAGTGGTGGGACAGAGCACCAGAACATACAGCATCTCCCAACAGTTCAGTTCAGTGCAAAGAATCCTGGACTTGAATCAAAAACATGGGGCAAGCCCCAGTTTTCTAGCTTTTAGTCCTGTAACCTTAGTCATTTAACTTTTCTGAGCTTCAGTTTCCTTATATAAAGTGGGAAAGATAACTATTGCTCAAACTTGCATGATATTGTGCAAATAAAATAGGGTAATGAAGAAGTGAAAGTGTATGATTATAATTAAACTCACAGCCCCTTTTCTTAAGAGTCTTCTCTCCATTTGCCCTGAATTTCTACCATCTGATTTCTTCCCACATTTTCCCTCACCTTGCCTTCATAACGCCATCCTCTCCCATCAGAAAAATAATACAAATCTCATAAAACAGTCAGCCCTGCTTCTTCCGAGGCTGAGTGTAGGTGGTATTGTTTCCCTTCTGAGGATGGCTCCAGGTTGACACCCTTATTAAAACTGTCCACAGAATTTACACCCTTTGATGAGCCCCACTGAGAAACAGAAGGCTTCCAAATTCCAGCACATTGGAGTTGGTATTTTTGGCTCCTCTTTCATTGCCATTTCACTGCATTAGAGATATAGATGAGATGATCTAATCATGGGTCAAAGTCAAACACACATACAGATCCTCAAACTATTTCTTCTGATAATCACATCAGGATTTCCTTGAACCTTAGGTTATAGATTATAAGCAATTATGTTTGTATGATGAAACTCCTTCTAATTCAAAGCTATAATCATAGCAGAACTAAAAAATATAAATATTCATGCCCATTATAAATTATATTGTTGATCTTGATCATTTACATTTATGTATCAATCGAGGAAAGTCTTCCTCTTGGTCCTGGGTCAAAAAGCTGGATATAGCAAAAGGAAACTCACGGGGACAGAGTTTACGCTTTTCATCTTTGTATTCCCAGTGACTGATACAGTGCCCGGCATATACTAGATGCTCAATAAATATTCACTGGACAAATTAATGAATGAGTGAAAACTACATCTCAAATCCTGCCTCTAGCCCCAAATCCCAACACAAAGCATGTTCCATTTTTACCTTAACCTCAACAGGTTACAAACCGAATTCACCATCTTCCCCCTCAAAAAATAATCCTCTTTTCATGATTTTCTATTTCTATTAATGGTACCACCATCCTCTGAGTCACCCAAGCTCAAATCTGCATTGCTTCCTCATCTATACTCAGCCCCTTCCTAACAGTTATCAATTCCTATTGATGATATTTTAATGATAATCTTGACATCTGTTCCTTCTTCTTTCATTCATCTCCACTGTGGACCACCTAAGATCATGGACCAATTTATCTTCCTATGGCTATAATCATTTTGATCCCCAGAGGGTAGGGGGATGTTTCCTTTGTCAGATGAACTGTCTAAGCACTTCAACCTGGCACTATGGATCCCCCATGATCACATCTAGAATTACCTTTCCAGCCTTAACTTGTACAAGTCCATTACATACACCTTATGTACCGATTCAACAGGATTACTATTTGCCATTCTCTTCAGACCCTACACCTTTTCTCTAGCCCGAAGGGTCTTAGGTATCCTTGATGTCCAGCTCAAACATTTCTTCATCCATAAGTCCTCACTGACCTCCTCAGCCAGAATAAGTATCCCATCTATGATCTCCCAGACCACTTAGTTCAAATCTCTCTTATGAAACTTACCACATTTGGCTTTGCATTTTAGAAGTTGGTGCCCTTGTTTTTATCATCCTCACTAGTTCATAAATTCATCTACTTGTCCAAAAATTTGTATGGAGTTCCTGCCATGCTCAAGGAGCTGGAATGGACACCTAGGAGTCAGTAATAAAGAAGGCAGTCATGGTCTCTGCCCTGGTGAATCTTCCTTTGCAGCAAAAGAAATAGGAGTGTTCAAGGAACAGGAAAAAGCCAGAGTGGCTAAAGGGGGAACACAGATGGAGCAAGCTCAGGGATGTGGACAGGCTCAGCCTAGAAGGGGCCTTTTGGGTCATGATAAGGAATGGAGTAATCTTCTAAATGTGAAGAAGCCCTTGGTGGGCTTTATACAAAGGAAAGAGATATCGGATTTGGATTTGTCAGAGGTCTCACTGGCTGCTGAGAATGGGTTGTAGGAAGACCTGTTTAGGAGGCTATTCCCATATCTAGGCCAATAATCACAGTGCTTTGCTCTAGAGTGGTAACAGTGAAGATGGAGAAAAGTAGATGAACCAGGGGTACGTTTTGGAGATAAAGTCCACAGGACTTGTTGATGGATTGAATGTAGAAGGAGAAAGAAAGAGGAAGTAACGATAACTTCTAGCTCTTTGACATGAGCAACGGTGTGGACATCATCTACTGAAATGGAAAATGTAGGCACAGCAGGTTTAGGAAGGTGATGGATAGATGAAAGAAACTTGAACATGTTTGAATGCTGATGGAAATAATCCAGTGGAAAGGAAATGACTGACGATACATGACAAAGAAGGAATAAGTCCGAAGGGGCCCCAGGGTCACAAAGTCTGGTGACAGTCTAGGTGTTGGAGGGCTCAGTGTTACTAAGTAAATGAGATCTCAAACCATGGACCCCAGTTAGTTAGGATGGAGGAACACTGGGTTACACATACATGCATGAATGAATGAATGAATGAATGAGTCTGTTCAATGACCACAACTCTCTACCCTGAACTTTATATCTTTCAGAAGCAACATTAAAAAAAGAAATATTAGAACATTTTTATAATTGGATTACAAATAATTTTTTCCATTGTCTGCATTTTATACATTTTCTACAATGAACATGTAGTATTTTGTATTAAAACAGAAAATGAATAAATTTTTTAGATAAATATCTTTGGCTTACAGAGATAACCAAGTTCTGGGCGATTTTTCAGGGGGAAGGAGGAGAATAGCACGGTCAGGATCATAGTGTTACTCAAGGCATTTGCTCTGTTTGCCTGGTCTCTTCACCTCATCCACACTGAGCATGTATATCCTCCCTAAGTCAGCTGCTCAGGTCCCAGGCACCATCTTCCACCTGCAGGAGCCACCACGCATCTGAGAAATCTCCTTTACCCACATCGAGAGTCTAGTCAAGGTGCCCACCACCATTTCTCAAGCCACCATTTATAGTTTTTTAATTTTTATTATTTTTTTCAATAGGTATTATATTCATATATTTTAAAATTCAAAAGTCCAAAACACTATACAATATCACTTATATGTGAAATCTAAAATATGGCACAAATGAACCTATGTACAAAACAGAAATAGACTCACAGACATAGAGATCAGATTTGTGGTTGCCAAGTGGGAGGTGGGGGAAGGAGAGGGATGGACTGGGAGTTTGGGGTTGGTAGATGCAAACTATTACATTAGAATGGATTAACAAGGTCCTACTGTACAGCACAGGGAACTATATCCAATCTCCTGGGATAAACCACAATGGGAAAGAATATTAAAAAAAAAAAAAAGAATGCCTCTATGTGTATAACTGAATCAGTTTGCTGCATAGCAGAGATCGGCACAGCATTGTAAATCACCTATACTTCAATAAAAATAAAAAATATAAATAAATAAAATTCAAAAGTCCAGACAGTATATAATGAAAACTTATGCTATACCCCTGTTCCCCAGATACCCAGCTCCCCTCCCTAGGGGAAACAAATGTTAGCAGTTTCTTGTGTAACCTTCTAGAGATAAATTTTGAAACAATAATTTTTTAAAAAACATCTTCATTGGAGTATAACTGCTTTACAATGGTGTGTTAGTTTCTGCTTTATAACAAAGTGAATCAGCTATACGTATACATATATCCCCATATCCCCTCCCTCTTGCATCTCCCTCCCACCCTCCTTATCCCACCCCTCTAAGGTGGTCACGAAGCACCAAGCTGATCTCCCTGTGCTATGCAGCTGCTTCCCAGTAGCTATCTATTTTACATTTGTAGTGTATATATGTCTATGCCACTCTTTCACTTCGTCCCAGCTTACCCTTCCCCCTCCCCATGTCCTCAAGTCCATTCTCTACGTGTGCGTCTTTATTCCTGTCCTGCCCCTAGGTTCTTCAGAACTTTTTTTTTTAGATTCCATCTATATGTGTTAGCATACAGTATTTGTTTTTCTCTTTCTGACTTACTTCACTCTGTATGACAGTCTCTAGGTCCATCCACCTCACTACAAATAACTCAATTTCCTTTCTTTTTATGGCTAATATTCCATTGTATGCATGTGTCACATCTTCTTTATCCATTCATCTGTCGATGGACACTAAGTTTGCTTCCATGTCCTGGCTATTGAAACAATAATTTTTAAGATGTATTACATAATGGAAAAAATTTTAGGAAAATTAGAAAATACAAATAACCACTAAGAAGACAATAAAACCATCCCTCTTATGCTGTTAATATTTGGGTGTATATCATTCCAGATTTCTATGTGCTTAAATTACTTATGTATATCTAAAAAATTAGAATAAAACAAAATAATTAAAATAATTTTAAAAAATTATTTTATATCTCTTTGTATCAATTATTTCTCAATATCCTCTTTCAAAATTTAGATTATACTGTAAACTTTTTCTAATATATTGTGAATATCTTTCCATGTCAACAAAGATACTGGTACATAATATCTTTTTTTTGAATTTTTGAATTTTATTTATTTTTTTATACAGCAGGTTCTTTTTAGTTATCCATTTTATACATATTAGTGTATATATGTCAGTCCCAATCTCTCAGTTCATCCCACCACCACCACCACCCCCGCCACTTTCCCCCCTTGGTATTCATATGTTTGTTCTGTACATCTGTGTCTCTATTTCTGCCCTGCAAACCGGTTTGGTACATAATATATTTAATGGCCAAACAGAATTCCACTATTTGAACATAATATTTAAACAACCCTTTCTTCCAGGACATTTAGATTGATTTATATTTTTTAATGTTGTGATGAATATTCATGAGTATGTGTGTCTGTATCTTTCTATGTATCACTGATGATATCTAGAGCATATATTCCTACGAGAAAACTGCTAGGTCACTTTAAGCCTTCCAGAAGGGGCATCTCCAACAGCTGCCCATGAAAACTGGCACTTCAGTTTTGAAAGACTGCTGGTTCCTGATTGGCCGTGAGAGGAAGCCATTCTCATCTTCCTTTCCAGTTACTTCCGCGCCCAGCACAATGTTAAGAACATAATTAAGAATTCACTAAATACTTTTTGCATGCAGGAGCTGAATTCATTTAAAAATGGCTACCATTTCCTAACACCCACTGTCTCTTCAAGCCTCTCCCTGTACCTCTTTTCCTCACCCCTCACCCAGGGATGAAGTTAAATTTTTAAAAATCGATGAGCTCAAACACAGAGCTGGAGAGAACATAACTACTGTAAGTGCTTTCTTCACAAAACACTTTAGCTAAAATGACTGACAATCACTCACACATAATCCAATTATCATTTTTTGAGGGCCTACTGTGTGCTGTGCCAGGTACACCATTCATATGATCTTTTATCCTATTCTATGGGGTAGGTGTTTTATTATCCTCAATTTATAGACAGTAGCTAATGATTTTTCAAGGGGACTCACATTTATGGGGTGCTTATCATGTTTGGGGCACTGTTCTATGCATTCCATATCCACTCATTCAACAAAACATGCCTTTAATATGTGCTGTGTGCTAGGCAATAGAGCAGTGAGCAAAACAGACAAAATCTCTGGCTTCACAGAGCTTATATTGGGGAAGGTGAACACTTATGAAGCGAAACAAGGAAACCAAAGTGAGATTGTGAAAGGAAGCTAAATGGAAAAATGGTGATATGAAGTTCTCATTCATCCTTGCAGCAACTATATGCAGTAGAGACTGTTAACTTCTTTTTACAAGTAAAATAATTGGAGAGAGAGGTTAAGTAACTTGCCCAAGCTTTATGGAGCTTAAGTAGATGAGCAATGGATGGACCAAGGGGGGCTGTGGAGGGTACACAGCCCCCACCCCAAGCTTTGAAATGAGTAACTTGTGCTTTCTCCGTCTTCGCTACAGAGCCCTGGAAAGCAGCCTCGGAGCCCCAAGGCCTACCAAACTTGCACAACACTACCGTATGGTCACCACAGCCACCGCTCTGTGGAAATTCTACAGCTGCTGCCTAAAGGACAGAGCTGGTGCGTGATTTACCAATGACAGACAGAGAGAATTAGCGCTCATCCTGAAGACAATTGTGGGAGACAGGCATTATTATCTCAGTAGGGACACCAAGGCTTTTCAGATGAGCAAAAATGAGAGAAGTTAAGTCTCTTGCCCAGTGTCATACAGGTAACAAAGGCTGAGGCAGGATTCCAACCCACATCACTCCAGTTCCTGAAGCTAAGGGAGATGATGGCCCCAGTGTGGACATGGCTCCGGACTTCGAGATGCCTTCCCAGAGTCACCTCTTCTGAGGGCAGGCACATCAGATGACCTAGAGCACAGCTGTCTGACTCCACCAAGGTCTTTGAGAGAAAGCGATAGGTGTATTGGTGAAAGAAAGTACTTATGAAATCATTTCTGAGGAAAGAAACAGAAAGACTCTTCACAAGAAACCAGCCTCAAAGCAGCAGTGTGAAGAGGTTGGCTGAAGGGAGAGGTGGTCTTGAGTCTTAAGTACTTTTCCACTCCCTGAACAATTTATTGAGCTCCCTACCTCTCCCACCCTTATGATTAATAGAGCTTCAAGAGCTGTTCAGTCTCCAGGCCATTTTGCTTTAGGGAAGCTTTGATTTGAAAAATGAGACAAGTCGTTTCAGTGCTGTCATCAGTAGGAAATTAGAAGATAAAAAGAAATCTATTTAAATGGCTTTTAAATATTCACAGGGAAAGCCGTAGGGTCTCAGCCACATTCCTCTCCTCTGTCCCTCTTGCCCAGACAACCTGTCACATCAGAATAATGAACACAGTCTGTGCCACTGTCAGCAGACGCTGAAGACAGTGCGGCCAGCGTGGCCTGAGCACTTGCCCCTCAGGAACTTGGGTCTTTAGGGATGTGCTTCCATAAAGGGTCTTTGACACGGTTTCTCTCAAGCAGGATGCAAGACAAGATGGCTGGAGAGTTACAGGCACAGGAAAATAACAATCTGATTCAAAAGAAGCCTTTAAGATTAGTTCTATACAACTATTTCCCTTTCTTTCAAGCATCCAAGAAGATCAGAACCAAATTTGAGGATCAAGCACAACACTTGAGGCCCCTGCAGTCGACAAATTTGTGGTCTTCTGTTCGTCAGAGAGGCAGGACAGGACAGTGCTTAAGGGTACAAATTCCAGTATCAAACTGGTTTCAAGTACTGGCTCTACGGCTTACTACCTATGTGACTTTGAGTACCATATTTAATCTCTCTGAGCCTCAGTTCCCTATCCCTCAACAGGAAGATGATAATAGCACTTGCCTCAAAGGACTCTTTTAAGGATTAAATGAAATAATGTACACAAATTCCTTTGCATGCAGGAAGAACTCAATAAACATCAGTTGCAATTATTGGGGGAAAAAAAAGCCTTTAAGGCAGTAAAAATTGGTACAATCTCTTTGAATGCAACTTGTCAAATGTATCAAAATTTAAAATGTGGATTCCCTTTGACCTACTGGTGCCACTTCTAGGACACTTATTAGAACAAGTGTGTAGATACATGGAAGGATGTTTGCGTGCACACTTTGTATTCTGAAAAACAGCAAAGTAAACATGCATCCATGGAGGAATGGTTAAGTGAATTACAATTCATCTATGCAAAGCTATGCATTATTCAGTGAGTAAAAAGGATTAAGATGTTTCAACAAAAAAAAAGGTCCACAAGATATTATTCTGTGCACAGAAGTAGGATGCAAGGCAGTACATTTGGTATGAACTCATTTATATAAAATACACAGGTACATATTTATATTTGCATTTAAAAGACCAGAACGATCCACAGCAAACACTAGCAATCATCAGCTCTAGGGAGCAGGACAGGCTGGGGCTTCGGGGGAGCAGCCTTTCACTCTTTACTGTATGTGGCTCTCTATTAGTTGAGTTTTGACAAGCAAGAGATATTTTATAATTTTTTAAAGATATACATTTTAAAAGACCTCATACTTTTTTGAGCTTAGCCACTCATGGAAAGAGAAAAATTAAGCAAATCAGATACACTAGCAAATGAAGCTTTAAGCATAAAATTATGTGGTTCATTTTAGCCCTTCTAGTTGGATAAAATTCAAGGCAAAAAATAATACAATTATGAAAGTTTTACTTTGGGACACACAGTGCACATTTGATCTCAAACTGTTTAACTGAATATATACTTTGTTTCCATCTTTATCTTTGCAACCTTAGTTTTATTTTCTTTTCTGATCTATGAATTCCCTTACAAACCTGCATACCTGCCTGACAGGTGCTTCCATGTGGATGTTTCAATGTACTTCAAACAAACACGTCTGAAAACAAATCTATCATCATCCCCAAATATCCTATTTTTTCTAAGGATAGCCCCATTCTCCCCACCACCCAGGCTCAAAACTCTAACTCTAGTCGACGAGTCCTCTGTCTTACTCCCTCAGCGGACTGATGGGCAAGTACTTCTTGTTCTTCAACTGCAGTATCTCTGACATCACTTCCTACTTTGCCATTCCCAAGGCTAACCCCTAACTGCAGGCCTCCCACCACAGGGTCACCTTGTGTCTTTATGACAGTACCTGTAATATTGTGTCGATCAACCCACCACGCCCACACCCCAAACACCACCCCTAATAGACCATAAACTTCTCAAAAGAAGGTTCATGTTCTGTTCATCCCAGCACCCAACATCCTGCTTACGGCCCAGTGGGTGCTAGATTAATACTTTTTCGGTGAACAAATAGATGGAAAGAAGTAATTGGTCTTTATTTCTAGCAGGTTCTCCTTTTCCCATCTCCTCATTCCCCAGCCATTTTCTTCAACAGTTCTCCCCAGTTGATACTAGCAGCAGCAGCATCGGTAATTTGCCACTTCTGAGACGAGAGCACAATCCTTTCAAGTTCAGCCATGAATAGGATTTAAAGGGCTTTATTTGATATATT
Organism: Monodon monoceros; assembly: GCF_005190385.1. Taxonomy (NCBI): domain Eukaryota; kingdom Metazoa; phylum Chordata; class Mammalia; order Artiodactyla; family Monodontidae; genus Monodon; species Monodon monoceros. Next base: position 64,550,227 of record NW_021703770.1, on the reverse strand, counting down.
CAGTGGTTTTCAAAGAAAACTTGAAAAATTCAAAGCTACAGAAACCGAAAAACTCCAATTGGCCTTAAACTTCCATTGAGACTCTTACAAAACAGTAGAAATGAGCATTTATGAATCATCAGAGGGTTAAAGACCAAGTTCCTTAATTATCAATCTTTAAATACTATTTTATGATGGGAATGCACATGCATTAGGAACAAATCACATAATTTAGAAATCGCTTCTAAATAGCTCTCTGACTATGATGTCCAGCTTATTAGGAGTTGTTAATATTCTATTACTCGGAGGTCATTAGCACACTCCGCTAGCAGTGTAGATCATATAATATCAAGTGACAAGGGGAGAACGTGAAGTATCCCAATTATGATCTCTCTTTAAAAGGTCTGTCGTGACCTTCTCCCCAGAGTGTGAACTATATCTTGCAAAGTCTGAAAATACTACAACTTTTCTCCATTCAGTGGGCTACTGGGCGGGGAGGGGAAGATTGCCTAAAGAGAAAAATAGCTGACATTTCTTATATGCTTTCTACATGCCAGGCACAGTTCTAAACCTTCACAAAGACTTTATGAGGTATAGGTACTGTTATTAGCCCCGTTTACAAATAAAGAGACAGAGTCCCCAGTTGAGGTTAAGTAACATGTCCAAGGTTACATAGCTTCTAAAAGGGAGCCAGGTATGGTAGACACAGAGATGTACTACCCGGACCCGCCTTCAAGGAGGGACTTGTCTCAGCTTCTGGGAGTGCCACCAGCGACAGCCTCAAGTGGTCAGCTACTCAGAGTCCCCCTCAGCTGTGTCCAGAGCACCTCGCCAAGAGCACACCCTCCCCAGGGCAGCCCAAACCCAATGGCTGATCACTGCCAGGGTAGAAAGGTCTGACCGATGGGGCTCTCTGAGGGACAGCTGAAATGGGTCATGCCAGGGCCCCCCATCGAGTGGGCTGGTGCTTTGCTGGACCTGCAGTCAGTTCCACTCCTCCCCCTGCCCACACCGTCCTCCCTCTCCTGTCCACAGGGGTCCGTCCCTCTAACTACCATGCATACCAAACTCTGTCCAAAGACCCCAGCCCAGGACACCAGGGTTGGAGCCAAGTAGCCTGACTCCACAGCCCTCACTCTTAACTCTCCACTGTCTTCTCGGGTAGGATGGCAGACAGAAGAAACCTGCAAATCATTCTATAGCCTCATCTTAGCTATTTATTCCTGCCCCTGCTTATACCAAACATTTCTTAGAACTGTTAAGCATAAGCAATACTATGCCATGCTTTGGCTCAAGTTCTAGAAGGAGAAAAAGAAAACTGAGGTCTTGATACCAATATCAGGCCCCCAAATATTGTTTTCTATTCTTTGAATACCCTGAGATATACATATGCATTATGTTTAATTCTATAATCAACTCACCAATCCATAGGCTTTCTCTCCTCCTGCTCATCTTATACTACTCACTGCTTAAACTGTGAACTACATGTAGTCATGCTGACAAATTTTAAGGTTTCCGTTAACTCCAAGTGGCTGATTGCACACTCAGGGTCCTGACTCAAGTAACTTTAAACTTTATATTTTCTGCAGGGAAATGCTAGCACACGAAGGAAAGGACAGTTAATTTCTCTCTCTCTCTCTCACTCTGTCTCTCATTCCTTCCCTCCCTCTCTCCCCCTCTGTTCTCTCTTGCAAGATATCAACGGGCCAACTCAGAAACAAAAGCTAAAAGGACAAGTGCAGACCCAGAGGTTCTCCCAAAAAGTTTTCCCAATATCACAAACTCCTAGGTGGAACACCAACCAAATGCTAATGGGACTGTCAGCTGGGCACTGATTCATGCTTGAGGTGCAGCAAATTCATGAGAGCCTCAGAAAGACTTATCCTTTAATACCAGATTACCTTAAAAGTACCTTCCGACCAGAAGAATCTGTACTTCCAAGTACATGATGCTGTGGTAATTTCAAATGGAATCAAGAAAGAAAAATCACCTGGGTGTATAAATGAATGAATCCAGGTTGAAATAATACACACCTGCACTTGCTATAAACACTTAAATTTTAAAAATAAAACAGAAACTTCCATTTCATATAGCCTTGTTGCTCTTTTCTTCACCAAATGTTAGTGTGTTTTAGTGATAAACGCTTGCAGTACATTACAAAGAAACAAAGAGTTTTCTAAGAAGATACGCATAAATGTTAAACAGAAAACCTAGTCTATAAAACTTGAAGTGAAATCCCAGAGTGGCAATTATATAACATCCTCTGAAAATGTGTAACAAGGCTTGACCTTGGCTCCTGCTTGTACTTTTAGATCATAAAAAAAATCACCCAGGAGGGTATGAAATTCAGTGCACAGAACATAGGTGAACACAAAAATGCATGTAGAAAAGAAGCCACCACCAGATCACCTCAAAGCTGTTCCTATAGTTAAATGCTGACTTTCTGACTCACTTGCAAGGAGCAATGGTGTCCCATTGAACAATTTCATCCTTTTAATGTCATCAGGCACTTATATGAAGATGAACGTGCAGGCTTTTAACACACTTCCTTCGTATTGCTAAGAGTACACACCTCCTCTGGAGAATGTTCATTCTCCTCCTTAACAAAGAGCATGATCGTCTCAACCCCTGGCATTTCTTCTTTAATAAACAGGGAACTTGTACATAGGCTGAAAAACGTCATTAGACATACTTCCTTTAGTCATGCAGTAATTTAGTTGCCATGGTAATCTTTGGTAAACTTGAAAAGTACTTCGGAGGGGTCATTCTAATGCTTGTTTTTAAAATTCTAGAACTTTTAAAAGTCATAGAGGTTAAAGAGGCTGAAAATGCTTTTCTCTTCAATGCCTCACCATGAACTCACCGAATTGAGCATAGCTCTTCACAATATGACATCCATTACATCTCTGACAATGCTCACTTCATCATTTCCCACCTCAAGATCATTGTTATAGACTGCCCATATCTTCCCAACTGAGTGAAAGCATTAACCCAGGTCTCTGTGTCAGTGAAGGGAATTAATTCATGAAATAAGCACTTTCCCTAATAGTCCCCAAAGCTCACAATTGAGCACTGTCACTTCGGCCTCCCATCAATAATAGGGTGACAAAGTACACTCCGAAGCAGTTTAACAAAGGAACATCAGATAACTCGGGACTTGAACATATCCAGGCTGCTACCCTAGGAAACACGGTCGGACAGGAGGCTCTGATGATTCACGGCTCTAACCCACTTTGTTCGTCAACCATGTCCAGGCTCAAAAGGCTTCAGGAAACACATCTGAAAGACTTTTTGGCTAATAGCCACATTTGACAACTGACCTTTAATCTTTATTTCACATTATCCGTCTATCATTAGCCAAGGATAATACACGACCATTTTTCAAATGTAATTTCATGGACTGAAGATGTTCTAAAGGCTTTTTTTTTTTTTTTTTTTTTTTGCGGTACGAGGGCCTCTCACTGTTGTGGCCTCTCCCGCCACGGAGCACAGGCTCCGGACGCGCAGGCTCAGCGGCCATGGCTCACGGGCCCAGTCGCTCCGCGGCATGTGGGGTCTTCCCGGACCAGGGCGCAAACCTGTGTCCCCTGCATCGGCAGGCAGACTCTCAACCACTGCGCCACCAGGGAAGCCCTCTAAAGACTTTTTAACCAAAGAAAGACACTATTATTAGCTTTACCAGACTCTGACTATACTCTGGATTTTTTTGAAAGAAATTAAGTAAAATTAATGGTTTCACTAGAGTTGAATAAGCAGTCACACACTATTTGTTTCCTTCTTTGCTGCAGGGCTCTCTTGGTCACATTACAATAAGATAACACACATGAACTAAAGCGGTCCAGGCTGCATGGTAGAAGGAGCACTGACCTGGAAGACAAGAGTCTGCTTTGACCTTAAGCAAACCATTTAATATCCCTTAGTCTATTGCCTCATCTGTATATAGGAGGATTGAACAAAATAGGAGAGCATGTGACTCCAGTCAGTGTAGCTGAAACACAGAGGAAGAAGTAAAACAAGGCAGGATGCGGTTTGGACAGGTAGGCAGGGGCCAGGCCATGTCTTGTAGGTCTCCTCAAATATTCTGATATTTACTTTAAGAGCAGTAGGATAAAATTCACGTATTTAAGCAAGGGGGTAATGTTGTTACCAGCCAGGGTTCTTGGCCTTCCCCAATCCATAGAAATTGACTACAGACCAGACAAGAAATTCAGACAAGGCTTTATTGGGGCACCTGCTGCAGCAGTGGGGAGTGAGAACAAACAACAGGTTCCCCTGCTTGCTCACTCCCAGAGGTGGGGCAAGCTTGTTCCTTACATGGGGCGAGGGTAAGGGTGTGTCCAGGGCTCAGGCCAGAGGGTGGCTTAGGTGTTTTGACCACCCCTCTGGTGGTGTTGTGTGCAGGGGGCAGGCTCACTACCTGTGCTTTTGCTCCCAACACCCTATTTTTGCTCCAGGCTCTTCAAAAGTGGCAGTTGGGTTTTTTTGGTCTCTTTGTATCTTTTGGGTCCAGAATTTGCCCCAACTGTGCATACACGCAGTTATTTTTAGTCTCATAGTTTCTTTGTATTTTGTTGCTCTAGGAGAGGTGTGTCCAGGTGCAAGCACTGCAGCACTGTAGCAAAAGGTCCCAGGTCCCAGCAAAGGGTCCCAGGTCCCAACCTGTCTCAGTGTGCTCAGAGATGTATTCTGGAAAGCTCCTTGTGGAGTTTAGATTGGAGATCACAGCAGAGACATGGAAACCAGTCAGTAAACAGCTTTAGCAGCCCAGGTGATAGATGCTAAGTATTTAGACTAGAATGATGGCAATGAAGATGGAAGTAGGGTAATGGATTTAAGAGATACTCAGGAGGTAAAATCAACAGGATTTTATGGCAGAGGATAGAGAGAAGCACTTGTCAAGAATGGTTCCAAAGTTGACAGCTCATACAACAAGCTAATTGGTGACGCCATGGGCTAGAATAGAAAACACTGGATGAGAACCAGTCTAAGAGAAACTGTTCAATGTTTACAAGTTCAATTTGAACAACTTGAGTTAGAGGTGCTTTGAAATATCCAAATGGGGGTGTCAAGGCAGTAGAGGGGTCTGGAGTTTAGAGAAGGGATTTGAGCTGGAGATATAAATTTGAGAGTCACGGGTGTGAGGCAATTGAAACCATGGTAGGGAGCAAGTATAGAGTTAGGAAAGAAGTCCTAGAGCCAAGATCTCAAAATCTCCAACAATTTAACCTCAGAGTGTGGAAGCAGGAGCTGTGAACGAGACAGGGAAGGGAGAAGCCACATAACTGAGGGGGAAACCAGAATGTACTGTTAGAGAAGCCAAGGAGGAAAGTATTTTCTTGGAGGGAGAGCTCAACATTGAATTTAGTGACTGGAGGTCACTGATGATCTGGTGAAAGTGTGTGAGCTCAGAAGCAAGATTAGAATGAGGGGGTTAAGTCTTTAAAACTTTATTTACACGTAACAATTTATCCCAAAAGAATGTTAGATAAAGGGGAGTCACAAAAAGAATACTTCAATGAATCATGTTTAAAAAGAAACAAAAAAAAGATTGGCTTCTGAGCAGAGTTCTGTTAAAGACCCAGACTGCTCTGTAAATATAGCTACAGTGCAGGTCTGTTCCCTCCCTCCCCAGCACAGTGCCCTTAGGTGGAGAATTTATACTGCATTCGAGTACAGGGCAAGCCTTCATGATTCACAATCCCAACCATCCCCAGAGCCTTATTAGTTCTCAGAGTCTGGTCAAGGAAAACACTAACTACATGACACTGCCTTGCTGCAAGCACTTTGGGCACTTAGTCACCATCACAGACACTTGCAGAGCATATTCTATGTCCAAGGGACCATGCTACATGCTGGAGCACAAAGAAAAAGTCTGCAGGTCAGTTTAAACCTATGGGGGGACTACCCTGGGGGTCCTTCCTACATATGACTGCATGATTCTCCCTCCCAATATGAGCCAAATGGGAAACTATCACGTTTTTCGGAGGCATCGAAGTTTGGTTCAATCAGCTCTCTGAATACGATGAAATGATCCTGGGGACAACACCAACTTCCTCTCCCCAGTCTTCTTCGGCAACTGTGCTCATTCAGTCAATCAGTCGTCAGTCAGTCAGTCATCACTGTCCAGTCATTCAACTACGTACCAGGCTCTGGGACTGGCACTGGGAATTCAGTGGTGAGCAAGATGGGCATGGTCCTTGCCCCTGTGAAACTTACTGGGTAGGGGATGCTTCTGTTAAGGATGTAATGGCCTGCACAAAGCTGAGAGGTCAGTGGCCATGACTGGTGGGGTGGGGCTATCAGCCTTTTACAGATGGATGTGTTTACGATCAGGGTCCATCTGCAGCCATTATGGGACCAGTTTGGGGGAAGAGTGAGAGAGCCTCCCAGAAACCATGGAGTGGCTGGTGGTGGGGAGCGGTTTGGGAAGGCACCTGTAGGTGCCCAATAAACACACTGATAAAGAAAGACCTTACCAGCAGCACTTTATTTATAAAATGATAGATGCTACAATTTGGAAGGGACCTTCAATGTCATGTAACCTCCTACTATTCTCTAACACAGGGTTCTCCTCTACTGCAGAACCTGCATCCAGCCTGTTTTACAAGGCGGCTGATTTCATTGCTGGATGTGGTGGTATGGCATTTAGCCCCTACCTCCACCCCTTTCCTTGGTCCTAGGATGATCTGCTTATGTCCCTGCCCCTGCGGCTGAGGCCACTTCACTACTATCCGTAGTAGATCCAGCCCTGCCCCAATGTTGAACCAATCCTTTTAAATGAAGATATATCCCACCTTCAATGGATTGTTAAAAAGTGCCCAGCACAGTGCTTTATCAAGCTGACTGCTGTCTTACTCCCCGTTCTCCCTGCCTTGGCCCCAGGATCTTCTGGTTATGGGATCTTGGGATGCTTACTGCTACCAGGGGTTCTTCTAGAGACTCAAGACCTATCGCCAAATCCTAGTTCCATAGCTGGGCCTCTGCTTCCTGCTGCAAGAGCCTCTCCCTCCCCCGAAAGCAGGACAATGTTCTGCACACCCATTAGAATGTCCACCTGTTTGGTCCTGGACTCAGGATTTCTGAGCCCCAGTCCCTATTTTGATACTTCCTGGCTATGTGAGCTCAGGCAGGTTGCTTACTGTTTGCAGCCTTGGGGTCCTCCTCTGCAAAAAGCAGGGTAACAACACCTATCTCACGGTGGAATCAAGATGATCAAATGAGGTCACCTACATCAGTCATACTGCAGGCCCTGGACCTTCAAGCCGTTCCACTGAGGATCGTCCCCTTCCTCAAATACATGAAACCATCATATCATCACATCAGGTGATGGCCCCACCTGAAGGTCCTCCTTTGTCCTCAGTACTATGTGGTAACACCCCCTCTGAGATGCTCCCTTTTTCCCATAACGTCACTTTCTCTCACTATCCTCAGTTTTCATCATACTGCTCCCTCCCATCCTCCTCTACAACTTTCCAGTTATGACACCAGTCTAGACTCTTCTTCTAAGAGAAGTGAGGGTAGGAAAGCGAGAAGAGGCTGGGAGTCCCACGAAAGTTCCCGAAACATGTTTGCATGGGGAGAGTGGCTGCTGCTTTTGAACAAACCTCATTAGTTTTCCACCTGCCTCCATGCGTGGATCTCTCTATTAACTGTGATTAGGCAAACTTGGTATTTGTTTTAATGAGCATGTCAGGTGTGCTTCGCTGTAACATTATGTATGATTGTGGTATTAAAGTAACAACTTGATGACAAGCATAAGAATACATGGAGCCAGCAAAACACAGGTCTGGCAAACTTCTCTCCTCTGACAGTGGCATAATGTCTGCTGGACAGTAGGAACCTCAATATTCTCTAAAGCAATTTCCACAATGTGAAGAAAATTCAGATAGTGAGGATCCATACCTAGTCATTATTTCTGGCAAACTTCTTTGGAGGCACAAGAGTGGCCTGGGGCCCCAGCTGGCCAGTTGACTACTCCTCATGAGCTGGTCTTCAGACCACATGTGGACTTTCTGTGGAGCTGTTCGGACTTGGGGGAGGGGCATACTTTTTGGGGGGGGATGCAGAATGCCAGAGTGGTTTTAGAGTCACATCACACCTGAGTTTGAATTCTGATTTCCGTTGCATAATCTTAGAAAACTTACTTTCTCTGTGGATCTTGGTTTTCTTATCTGTAAAGTGGAGATAAAGGATAATGCCTACTTCGTGGGGTGTTGCAGGAATTTAATAATGTTCTAGCTGCCAAGCACGTAGCATAGTACATGGGCCCTCAATAGGCTGTTTATCAGTGGCTAGAACTGCCAAGGCATTAACTTTCTGTTCACTGTCACAGGTGTTGGGGAGAATATTCAACCCTAGATTTGTCCTCCCTTATTTTCCTCCTCCCTCCAGCCTCAGTTCTCCCTATCCTGACTGCCTCTCTCCACCTGTATTGCAAAATGTCAAACTCTCTTCTGAAGGATGCACGTAAGCGACCAAAAGGACGGGAACTGCTGACCTCTGCTCTCTCTGGCTCAGACAGTTGTCTGGCAGGATCAGGAGAGGAGCTCACTGACAAGGAGGTGCTCCCCCTTCAGCGCCTGCTCTTGGTTACATGTGTTGGGTAGGGAGAAAGGGTGACCTGCTGGAGGAAGAGCCCCAGCATTCTCTGGGGTGTGCACAGGGCAGCACCAAGGAAACCAGCACATCACAACTGAGTCAGTTGCCGAGACAACCACTTTGGACAAAAATCCATTTTCATTTCTTCGATTTCACCATATACCCTCTAGTTATTGCTCTGACCCTTCCTTTCACAACACACACTTGTACATATTTCACCCAAATCACATAAAGTTGGTAGTGAAGGACCAAACATCATGGGCCACCACTTGGCCATTTTATCTTCCTTTCCTGACTCTAGAAAAGTGTGCTGTGGGAAATGTACAAATGACGACGGCGACGACGACGACAACAAAATTGATGGAATAGCTGCATTCTTATGACAAATTATAGTAAGCCAGGAGCCTTCTGAGCATTTCCTGTTGTCACAAAGGCAAAAAACACATTTCATTATCTAGAAAGCCTGAGCATCAACAGGGCAATAACGCTGACCTTTAGGCTTATTCTTTTTCCAACAGTATACAGGTCCTCCTTAACTTGGGGCCAGCACTGTAGCATTCTGTTCTCTTCAAGCTGTTCAATTCACTGTTCTTAAAATGTCAAACTCTCTATATGTACACATACAAAATGGTTTGCCTTGTGGGTTAAGGCCATCTACTCCTTGTGCCATCAGTGAACCAATGATAGTTTCAGGGTGCGATCAGCTAAGGCTGGGTGTGAATATAATCTATGCTCTCCTTGGGTTTCCAATCTATGCTCTTCTTAGGTTTTACTGTAAAATGAATTTACACATTTCAAATATTGGAGGCTTTTTTGAAACTGAAATATCTAAAATTTTTAAAATAGCTTGGCTTTAAGATCCACAAAGAATCCAAAAACGTTTTAATAATTAAAGGCCTCAACCTTCTCCCTCATGAAAAATTTAGCCAGAATTCCTAATGAAATAAAGTGATTTGAACTTTAACTCATATAACATAGGATTAAATGTTTCCAAACCAGTTTTGCTCAAAAAGATCCAAAAGGCCTAAATAATTCATTGACAGTCAAGAATTGGATATCGTTTATAAACCCCAAGACTGGGGTTGAGGTGAATGAGCAGACAAATAATATATAAAGCTAGACACAGCTTGGTGAGGCCTTCCCAAGCGGGCAGCACAATAACACCTCAGCCCTCACAGCAGAAATAGCAATTCATCACCATATGCTACTATCTTTTTTACTTAAGAATAGCATTTAACAAGCTTATTTTAGAATCTGATTCATTTTCATTTTTAGGAAATTTATAGACCTTAAACCTTCTCCATACTGTGTGTGATTACACTTAATTAAGGTTCACATCTTTCGCAGAAAGGTGGAACATCAGTTCTAATTTTATACACTAGTGTGATCTACAGCATAACGCGTGAGACCCAGGTTCTATTTCTGACTTGGTCACTACTTTTCTGGCTTTTCTTAAATGCCTCAGTTTTTCCATCTATAATACATGGGCAGAGTTCATTACAACTTGTCAGAGTTCATGACAACAAATTATGTCATCAGCGTTTATGAAACTATCAAGCCCATACTGTGTGGTAGACACCATCCTATTTGCTAAAAATACAACAATGAACAAGAAAGGCATGTTCCTAACCTCACAGAGCTTACATTTGTTCCAAATATTTTTACTGCCATCCAATCACTGATATGACACTCTCAGGAACCACTAAGGACACACAAAGTCACAAAGACAACCAAGTTAACAAATATTTGTTGACTATAGACAATGTGCAAGGTATTGTTCTAGATGCAATGAGAGAAAAAAAAGTCCCTCACTAGACCTATGCTGCGAGAGGACAGAGGACATGTCATTGCGCTCTGTGCTCTCAAAGTCTAGCAGAGTGCCCGTACTCAGCAGGTGCTCAATATGTAATTGCTGAATGACCAAGTGAGTGAGTTTGTGAGTGAAAAAAGAACCATGAGTCCTGCTCTCAAGAATCTAATGGGGAATTTAAAGCATCTGTGCGTCTATGCATCAACCACAATAAATCACAGTATGTTGTGAAAAGACGTGAAGGATACAAAAGAATTAAAAGCATGAACTCAAACAGACAGTTGTACACCAATGTTCAAAGCAGCATTATTCACAATGGCCAAAAGGCAGAAACAACCCAAATGTTCATCAACAGATGAATGGATAAACAAAATGTGGTATATTCATACCATGGAATATTATTCAGCCTTAAAAAGGAAGGAAATTCTGACACATGATGCAACATAGATGAATCTTGAAGACATTATGGTAAGTGAAATAAGCCAGACACAAAAGGGCAAATATTGTATGATTCCACTGACATGAGGTACCCAGAATAGGCAAATTCATAGAGACAGAAAGTAGAGTGATGGTTACCAGGGCCTGGGGAGAGAAGGAATGGAGTTAGTGTTTAATGGGTACACAGTTTCTGTTTGGGATGAAGAGAAAGTTCTGGAAATGGATAGTGCTGATGGCTTTACAACAATGTGAATGTACTTAATGCCACTGAGCTATACATTTAAAAATATTTAAAATGGCAAATTTTATGTTATATTTTGCCACAATAAAAAAATAATGATAGTTATAAAAAGACATACAGGAGTTTGGGAGGCAGTGACAACATCTGCCTGGCTTAATCAAGAAGAGGGTTCCTAGACGCAGTATCATTTGAGCTTGCTCTGCCTTTTAATGCCTACAAATCAAAGTTTTCATTGATATGAATAAGAAGCATTTGTTTTCATATGGATCACCAGTTTTTGTTTTTGTTTTTTTTTCTGGTACGTGGGCCTCTCACTGTTGTGGCCTCTCCCGTTGCAGAGCAGGACGCGCAGGCTCAGCGGCCATGGCTCACGGGCCCAGCCGCTCCACGGCATGTGGGATCTTCCCGGACGGGGGCACGAACCCGTGTCCCCTGCATCAGCAGGCAGACTCTCAACCACTGTGCCACCAGGGAAGCCCGGATCACCAGATTTTCATGGCTCCTTCTTATACAAGAAACTGGTAAGAGCGGTTGCTCCCAGGGAGAGGCACTCGAAGTCTGGAGGGTAAGGGATTTAATGGCCTGGGGTAGGAAATGACTTACTTTTCACTGTACATTTATTCCTTTTTTATCTTGTACATTTACTCCTTTGTTGTTTAAAATACTAATCTTAAAATAAATTTTAAAACAAATGACTCCTGATCCACTTTACAAAGATTTCCTAAATGCGGCCTGAAAGATACACCAGTTGTCTTAATTTCCTATACTTCTTTTATTCAAAGGACATTAAAATAGTTAATGTTCCATGTCAGAAGCATTAATCAGATAACTACAGAAGCACCTTTTCAATTGGAAACTCTAACCATCTAAAGACGTAAGTTCTGTGATTTTGAAATCTCCCTCCCTGTTAATCACCCCTCAACACACAAACATAAAGAACTAATGATATCAAATTATGGAGACAGTACAGTTTTAAACTACCAACACTTCCTTCCAGGCATGATTAAATCAAGGTCTTGGTCTGGCTCTTTTATGCTCTGTGTTTTAATTTTGGATCCTTTTCTAATAAACTGTAGTTTATCCATTTATTCCTGTGGCATAGATGTTTGTGATGGCAACGCCCAGGTTAAAATACCAGTTTCGTTAGACTCTTTTATAGCTAGCCAGATATGGCTAGGTAACTAAGCTCTAGCCTGTAAGAAGTATTGTGTCATTTTCTAGAAGATTCCTCAGCCAGGAGATGCACGCTTTTGCCCTTCCCTTTGCCTCCTTCCAGGAAGCGATTTTGAGGATAGAAGGCATGTGATCAGGATGGAGACCAGATGCTGGGTCGCTGATGGGATCCTGAAGCTTCCATACAAACCTGGCTCCCTCCTATGGATTTCTTTTATGTGGTGGAATAAACCACTGTGAGGTAAGCCATTGTTATTTGGAGATTCTGTTAGGTGTTGTTTACATAAGCTTTCTGTCCCTTCCTCCCCCCTCGCCCTGCATATTCTTTCTTCTTCACGCCCACTTTTCTGTAATTCCTGTACTTTTGCACACTGATACACTCTATTTTCTGGAAGCTTTAGCTCTCCTGCACATCACACCTTTCGGATCCCCTCTGTCTTTTGCTTAGGGCCGTTACTAGGTGTTCTCCACCACCTCCGACTGCTGTAGCTGCTTTATCAGCTCCATCGTGCTGTCCTCCACACAAAACGCTGCACACTCTACAGTTCTGCTTTTCTGCTCCTGGTCTCCTGAGGAACGTCAGTTCCAAGAAGGCAGAGCTGTCCTATCTATTCGCAGCCATATTCCTAGGACTTAGAACAGTGCCTGGCTTTGAGTAACTATCCATAAATATCCCACTGAGTTCACTAAGCAAATATTTATTGAGTACCTAGTATGTGGCAAGCACCTTTCTAAGCACCTGGGACACCTCAGTGAACAAAACAGATAAAAATCACTTCCCTGGGGCACTTACATTCTAGTGTGGGAGAAAGAAAAGTAAACAACTAACATTCAATCAATCAATCAATCAATATAAAATATGAAAGCTAATCCAGTATGTTACCAGGGTAGAGGTGCTATGGAAAACCAGAGCAGAGCAAAGAGGGTTGGGGTCTCATGGTGAGAAGATGGGCAGGAGGGAAAGTGGGTCAAAGTTTTAAATAAATAAGCAGGTAAGAGTTGGCCCTCAGAAGAGGCAACATTTGAGCAAAGACGTAAAGGTGGTGAGGAAGAAAGCCGTTCAGATATGTGGGAGAAGAGCATTGCAGGCAACTAGTACAATGAGGGAACAGCTAGTGCGAAAGCCAGTGGCTTCAAGGAACAGCATGGAGGACGAGCCCAGAAGAGAGTGAGCAGGTGGAGGAGAGGTGTAAGGAAAGGTCAGAGAGATCGCAAGCCCTGCAGGTCAAACTCAGTTTTCTGGCTCTTATTCTGAGTGACATGGGGCTCAGGAAAGAAGAAGGACAGGATATGGTTTTCATTTTAGAAGAACACTCTGACTGCTGTGTTGAGAACAGATTATAAGGGAACAAGAATGAAAGCAAGGAGACCAGTAAGGAGATCTGCAGTAATTCAGGGAAGAAATGGTTAAAACCTTGGACCAGGATGTAGCAAGGGGTAGGGAAAATGACCAGATTCCTCATATACTTTGAAGGTGGGGGGCGGGATTTGTGAGCCAATTGGATATGGGATATGGAAAAAAGAAAATGACTTCTTGGATGACTCCAAGTTTTTGGCCTGGGTAACTGGAAGAATGGTGTTGCCATTAGCTGAAATAGGAAAAGCTGTAGGTGAACCAGGCTCAGAGGGAAGATTTTAGTTGCTGTGTGAGGCAGGAGACGTATACTATACATTCAAGTACAGGTGTCCAGCAGGCAGCTGGATATACACACTTGGAGTTCAAAAAAGTTCTGCGTTAGGAAGATAAACTTTGGAGTCATCATAAATATATGAGAAAACAGCTCTGGACAATGATAAAACATGTTTTCTTTTCTTCAAGGTGTTCTAACATTTTGTAGCTGCAGGAATGGCTTCCAAAGAGTGTGAACAAGGCCAGTTATCAAGAAAACAAGTCAAAACCTCTGTAATGCTTTCCATTCCTTCATTTTTAAAGCATCATGTCTCAAAATATGGTCTGCAGATCCCCTGAATCAGAATAAAGCTGACTTTTGTAATTAGCACACTTAGTGATTCACATGCATACTCAAATCTGAAAACCACTCACTCTGTGTGTAACTCTGTGGCATGGAGGGTCATTTGGAAATTTCCGCTTTCATATGTGGGTTACACATGATGGTCATGGCCTAAGGATAGTCACCAGGAATCCCTGATATCCAATTCATTGTATAATAGCCTGACACATGTTGCATGGGATTTGTCAATATTCAATAAAATAAATTTCTGGGCAATATCCTGAATCATTTCCTGCATCATCTCCATAGCAACCTTCATCATCCACCTTTGCCATGTATCTCTCTTGCTATGAGTTATAACAACTTTGGTCCAAATAAGCATGATGCTTCAGGACAGATGCTGCTGTTTCTCAGCCATGCCTGATTCTCTGGTGTCAACATTTAGAATCCTGTATTCCCATCATAGTTTTTCAGTTGTCTGTAATCTCAATTTTTTTCCTTTACTATTTTTCGCTTGCTGTTGAAGTTTAAGAGCATATGCGACTATGCTATAGTCTGATGAACTGGAAAGTCCTTACAAAGTAATTGGTTACTCAGAGAAACAAACACAGCAGACACTTGAAAGGATTAGCCAGGTACCTTTCAGGTTAATGCAAGTTCCAGGAGATTGTGCAAACACACTTAACAGGTTTCTTGATTAATTATTTTAGGCCCAGATTAACCTATAGTAATTAAGTAATATATTAGAAATGTCTGGACCAGGGAAGCCATAAATCCAAAGATGTCTTCAGATAGTTCGTCAGAATGTGTGGCAGCTATGGGCTTCACTCATGTACATTTCCTGCCTGACCCTTTTGGGTATTGGAGTTACCATTCCTACCTAGATCAATTGTTCTTATAGGTTCGAGATCCTGGAGCTACACTTTCAATCTCCTATATCAAAAAAGAAAAAGAAAAAGCTACTTGACTCATTATGCTATGGTGAATCTGGTATTAGAGAATCTTCAGAAAGTACTTAGGTCATTTTTAAATCATAAAACCTAAATTTGTGGTTTCTCTAGGTTTTATTTTCCAAAATTCTATGCATTTCTGACTTCGGTTCTGCTTGACAAAAGGTTTGTTTTAAATTATAGCTGTCACTTTCATTTGTCTCAATTCTAAAATGATATCATATTATATTTTTATAGTTTTTTGGTACAAAACACTATTAAGTTGGATTGACAGGTGCACCTAAATTCACCAACAGTGCACGGAGACTGAGAAACCAGAACAGGAATCAGAGATCATAAGGAACCACAACTACATGCTTATGAGAGAGCCTGAGACTGAGGTCCCTGGCCTATAACATCTCTGAAATGGGCTCAGACCTGACACTTGTAACCCAAAGAGGACAGGACCCAGGAGTGGGAAAGGCAAATGATGCAGAGTCAGAAAGTACCAACTCTGATGACTCACTGGCACTGTCCTAAGCACCCACTCTGGCCTGGACTCTGGTGCTGGTGGGAGGAGAGCACAGGGGAGGCCCCAGTCAAAGACAGTAGTTGGAGGACAGGTTCCCTAGGGAAGTCACTCCTCTTCTCTGAATGTAAACAGGAAGGAGCGGTAGCATCAAATAAGGAAACATTCCCTTTTCCTAATTAAACTCATGAGCTTATGACTCTTGGCAGGCAGCAAGTTTGTAAGTTATATCATTTTTTATTTTCCACTGGTTACTACTAAACCAGTCGACAAGGACTGCATAAACATTAAGCTACCCTTTCAAACTTTTATCCTCCACTTTATTTAGATGGTACTTCATTCAGATCTTGTTTCCTCCTGGGAGGCATTGGATCTTATTCCCAAAATTGTGAGGTAGATGATTTCCATTCTTTTTCTACACATAAGTAGGAAGCAGGTGGTCATGAAAAATATTGGGACCAGTATGGAGTATGATGGGAAGGGAGCAAATACATGTGCCAGGGGTACATTACAATGTCTGGGAAACCCTGCCACACTTTTTATATGACTTCCCATGGTGGCATTTTGTCCTTTCAATTACAGTAACAGTCCCTATAATGCAGGCAACCTGTTGTCTTTTTGTTCTGTTGCATTAGGCAGTCACCAAGTATCTGTTGATTCATAATCGATGCAAACCAGAAAAGGAGAAAAATAAAGTATCCTATCATATGTCCATTTCCAAGCCTGCAAACACACGAGATGATGTCCTGAAGGCTTGGTAGAAGAGCTGCAGTGTGCAGTTGATGTATGTGGCTAACCTGGGAGTTGTAAACAGGGAGAAAAATATAATGTAACAAAATGTTCTCAACACTTATTTGCTTAGAAGAAATTATGATTTGCAAGGTATCGATAGTGTCTGCTAAATCGTCTGTATTAAATATGTTGCCAAGGGAGTAAATCCTTTTGTTGCATATTATGAGAAAACAGATTTCAACAAGATGCCAAGAGGAGGGAAAGAAAAGGGAAAGGATATTTGGTAAAACGTCCTTTGTTAAAATGGCAATTGCCGTGCCCCCTTTTTTTATAGCTATTGAAAGATGATGAAGACAACAAAAACTAAGTCCCTAAATATTTCAAACTATATACGCTTATACATAGAATTATACAATATTGCCTCATTTAGCAATTCTTTTTATAACAATTATATAAGATAATTCACAGAATTTCCTCAAAGGGATCTCCAACTGCTCTAGTAAAAACTAAGAAAATAACTGAATTCCTCCACAGGAGCACTTCCAGTAAGTCAATTATGATGAACTAGCTGACTGTGAACTCAAACCTGGCTAACAACATCCTGCGTTTACTGGAAATACAGATGCAATGCTTCAAGCCATGGGGAGCAAGATGGGCGGTTAGACTCTTTCTCTCCAAGAACCCATAAGCAGCAGAAATAAGAGCTGAGACGTAGCAACATCATCACCATTTTTAGACCAGACAAGGATGGATGCAGCTAGAGGCTATTGGCGTTCTTCCCTCTCCAGGCCCTGCCTCCTTGACCTTTCTCCTGGCCCGTGCATGCCTCTCTATTACCTCTGCTCTACCAGCTGCCATCACTCTCCAAAGTCCAGGCTTGCATCATTTCTCCCTTGAACTAAGGCAGTTTCCTACCTATCTGGAATCCTTGTTTCCAGTCCCTTTGCCCTTGACTGCCACTAGACTGAACTTTCCATCAATCTACAGGCTTAAATCACTCCATTCCATCAGCTCCTTAATGCCTGTAGCTCCTGGAGAGCGGGAACACTGTCTCTCACTCATCTATCCCCAGGGCTGGCACGGCTCCTGGCACATAGGAAGTCTTCAGTAAATGTTGGGTGAATACAGAACAAAGTGTGATATGCAAACGCCTCCACAGTCTGGCCCACCTGATCGCCACAGCCTCATTTCCTGCTAGCCCTCCAAATGTCTCAGCAATTCTGAACTGTTCTGTTTTCCCAAACACATCATGCACTTTCACATTTCTGACCTTTGATGAAGCTGCTCTCTATTTAAAATGTTCCTCACCCATTTCTATTTTGTTACCTCCTAATTCATCTGGTGAAGTTCAGACTGAGAGGCACTAAATGAACAAATGAACACACAACTCTTGGAAGAACCTGGCCTCTCCTCCTGTATCTCACTGGCAGGGCTTCCCTGTCAACACTCTTCTCTCCATCTCACTGCTTCCTGTCAAGCATCATACCCCACCATATCCCCCTAATATTAACTAAAACAAGCTATATGACCCTGAACCAGATTCAGTTTCCTTATTCATTTTAAAAATGCGGTTGGCAGACAGATTCTGGAGTGATGTCAGCCTGGGTATCTGTTTCTAATACTCTGATTCTTATTTCTCCCACTCTCTGCTAGAAGATCTGGAAATGAGAAAGTATATCATATGTCCAGGAAACAGAAGAGTAATTCAGCACATGAAGCACGTTGTGTGTGCAGGAGCAACAGGAAAGGGGACCAGGAAGGTAGATTTGGGCTGGATTATGAATATGCCCACACGTCATACTTCATTCCATATCATTTAATAAGCAAAATAAACAGCTACTGGAGAAAGAGGTGTGTGGATATGTGTGTGTGTGCGTGGTGCGTGGCCCACTGTTACAGACAGAGGCAATCCCACACCCATCTGAGACATTTCGTTCCCAAGAAAACTGAGCCAAGCAGCCAGTGGAGGATGCATACCTCTGGAATGTTGTTTACAACTCCAGGAGGACTCAGCCACTGCAGAGAAAATGGCTTCTCTAGCCAAGCCTGGTACAATGCTAAGATTGCCTGAAGGGGAACCGGAGCTAGAGACCCTGAACCTCCCCAGAATTGAGAATCATGCTGCTCAAAGAGACCCCACATCCTGCTCCATATGGGATCCAACCCCACCAGCTGACATGAGCAGGCAAAGAGTTTACAGACCATGTCTGAACAGGTGGCTCCTATTGAGGCAGATTTAATGGGGGAGAAAACCTAAGGAGAACTTTAATTAAAATGTAATGACAGGGCTTCCCTGGTGGCGCAGTGGTTGAGAGTCCCCCTGCCGATGCAGGGAACACGGGTTCGTGCCCTGGTCCGGGAAGATCCTACATGCCGCGGAGCGGCTGGGCCCGTGAGCCATGGCCGCTGAGCCTGCGCGTCCGGAGCCTGTGCTCCACGGCGGGAGAGGCCACACAGTGAGAGGCCCGCGTACCGCAAAAAAAAAAAATGTAATGACAACTCTTGGGTAGATTTATTTAAAGGGAAGAAATATATTTCAGCATAAGTTACTATTTAGTGACTTTTGAAAGAAAAGAATTGTGCTCCAAGAATTCTATGCCTGTCCAGAACATCATCCATATGGAAGCTGGAGAGTCTTCTCACTGATGAGTCCCCTCCCTCTGAGATTTCCCTCACTTTGCCTACACCTGAGTGAGTAACAAACCTGTGAATTACTTGCTATCATGGCTTTGGCGTAGTATGTCTTGACATGAATATCTTTAAAGGAGCGAAGAGTGGGCCCAGCAGTGAACAAACCACAAAAGAGGTCAAAGAAGAGCATTTTCAAACATAAAAGAACTCGGAAGTTATAGGGTGGGCCAAAAAGTTCATTCGGAATGAACTTTTTGTCAACCCAGTATACCACCTACGCACTTTTTCTGAGGAAATTATGATAAAGTATAAGAAACAGTGGTGATCCATAAATCTAGTAAAATATATAGTTATATCAAAATACATGGAAGTATTATGTTTATGTAATACGAAAGGCAGCCCACCTCTCAAGGGCAGGAATGGAAACCAAAGGGGTGAATAATATCTTCAAAGTACTGAGAGTAGGTAACTATCAATCTAGACCTGCATATTCAACTAAACTATCTTTCATTAAGTAGGACATTTTCAGATAAACAAAAACTGTAAGAGTTTGCTATCAGGAAAACTTAATGAACGAATCTTATAAGAATATACTTCAGGAAGACAGAAAATGACCCTAAAAGAATTTTAAGAGACAAGAAGGGAAAATGAACAGAGATATTTGTAAACATCTAAACAAATTGGAAAATTTAAACATATTATCTATAACTAAAATAAAAGATACAACCAAAATACTGGCCAAGAATAGTGAATAATTTGATGGAGGATGATCAAAGTTCACAACCTTCTGTTATTTGGCAGGGAGTGTTAAGATACTGATTAACCTTACACTTCATGAAGTTAAATATAAAAGGAAAAAATCCAGATGCAACCTTGAAAAGAAAAAAAATAGTGTCTAACTTCTAAACAATTAGAGAGAAAAAAAAGAATTAAAGAATAAAAACAAACTATTCAGAGAAAAAGAGAGGAAAATAAAAGGACCAGAAAACCCCAAAAACCTGAAGACAGTTAAAACAAACCCAAAAATATTCTAATTTCCATTGAATGTTAATGAATTAAGCATGCCAGTTAAAAGAGACTGTGAGGTGGATTCTTTTAAAGTCCAGCTATAGGGCTTCCCTGGTGGTGCAGTGGTTAAGAATCCGCCTGCCAATGCAGGGGACACGGGTTCAGGCCCTGGTCTGGGAATATCCCAAACGCTGCAGAGCAACTAAGCCCACAAACCACAACTACTGAGCCTGTGAGCCACAACTACCGAAGCCTGTGCACCTACAGCCCATGCTCCGCAAAAGAAAAGCCACCGCAATGAAGAGTAGCCCCTGCTCGCCACTAGTAGAGAAAGCTCGTGCACAGCAACGAAGACCCAACACAGCCAAAAATAAATAAAATAAAATAATTTAATTTTTTTTAAAAAGCTTTAAATAATATTTATTCCAGGAAAATACAGAGAACTGAGTGAAAATCAAAGTACCATAAGTTTTGTGAGAAGTGGTGAAAGTATTACTTGAAGGGAAAGGTACAGCTTTAAATACTTACATATAAAAAACAAAGTCTGAAAATTAGAAACTTAAGTTGAACTACAGAAGCTTTTTTTAAAGAACAACAATATCGGGGCTTCCCTGGTGGCACAGTGGTTGAGAGTCCGCCTACCAATGCAGGGGACACGGGTTCGTGCCCCAGTCCAGGAAGATCCCACATGCCGTGGAGCAGCTAGGCCCGTGAGCCATGGCCGCTGAGCCTGCGCGTCTGGAGCCTGTGCTTCGCAACGGGAGAGGCCACAAGAGTGAGAGGCCTGCGTATTGAAAAAACAAAAAAAGAATAACGATATCTAAGTTGAAGGAAGATGAATAAAAAAGCAGAAATTAATAAGATGGAAAATAAAGATACAATGGAGAGTATCAAGTTAAAAACTAGATCTCTGCAAAAACTAATTAAATAGAAAATCCTCTGGTAAGATTGATCAAGAAAAAAAAGAGAATAGACAAAATATTAGGAGTGAAGTGATAGACATAACGTCAGATAAAGAGGAGAATTTTCTGAGAGACTATTATGAAAATGTTATGCCAATAAATTTGAAAAATTAGAATAGACAAATTTCTAGAAATATGTATCTTACCAAAACTGTTTTGTGAAGTCAAATGACTCCATCTCAAAATGAAATCAGATGATAAAAACCCTGAGGAAAGTAGGCATAGAGGGAACTTTCCTCAACAAAATAAAGGCCATATATGACAAACCCACAGCCAACATCGTCCTCAATGGTGAAAAACCGAAACCACTTCCACAAGGTCAGAAACAAGACAAGGTTGCCCACTCTCACCACTATTATTCAACATAGTTTTGGAAGTTTTAGCCACAGCAATCAGAGAAGAAAAAGAAATAAAAGCAATCCAAATCACAAAAGAAACAGTAAAGCTGTCACTGTTTGCAGATGCCATGATACTATACATAGAGAATCCTAAAGATGCTACCAGAAAACTACTAGAGCTAATCAATGAATTTGGTAATGTAGCAGGATACAAAATTAATGCACAGAAATCTCTGGCATTCCTATACACTAATGATGAAAAAATCTGAAAGTGAAATTAAGAAAACACTCCCATTTACCACTGAAACAAAAATAATAAAATATCTAGGAATAAACCTACCTAAGGAGACAAAATACCTGTATGCAGAAAATTATAAGACACTGATGAAAGAAATTAAAGATGATACAAATAGATGGAGAGATATACCATGTTCTTGGATTGGAAGAATCAACATTGTGAAAATGACTCTACTACCCAAAGCAATCTACAGGTTCAATGCAATCCCTATCAAACTACCACTGGCATTTTTCACAGAACTAGAACAAAAAATTTCACAATTTGTATGGAAACACAAAAGACCCCAAATAGCCAAAGCAATCTTGAGAACGAAAAATGGAGATGGAGGAATCAGGCTCCCTGACTTCAGACTATACTACAAAGTTACAGTAATCAAGACAGTATGGTACTGGCACAAAAACAGAAATATAGATCAATGGAACAGGACAGAAAGCCCAGAGATAAACCCATGCACATATGGTCACCTTATCTTTGATAAGGGAGGCAAGAATATACAGTGGAGAAAAGACAGCCTCTTCAATAAGTGGTGCTGGGAAAACTGGACAGGTACATGTAAAAGTATGAAATTAGAACACTCCCTAACACCATACACAAAAATAAACTCAAAATGGATTAAAGACCTAAATGTAAGGCCAGACACTATCAAACTCTTAGAGGAAAACATAGGCAGAACACTCTATGACATAAATCACAGCAAGATCCTTTTGACCCACCTCCTAGAGAAATGGAAATAAAAACAAAAATAAACAAATGGGACCTAATAAAACTTAAAAGCTTTTGCACAGCAAAGGAAACCATAAACAAGACCAAAGGACAACCCTCAGAATGGGAGAAAATATTTGCAAATGAAGCAACTGACAAAGGATTAATCTCCAAAATTTATAAGCAGCTCATGCAGCTCAATAACAAAAAACCAAACATCCCAATCCAAAAATGGGCAGAAGACCTAAATAGACATTTCTCCAAAGAAGATATACAGATTGCCAACAAACACATGACAGGATGCTCAACATCACTAATCATTAGAGAAATGCAAATCAAAACTACAATGAGACATCATCTCACACCAGTCAGAATGGCCATCACCAAAAAATCTACAAATAATAAATGCTGGAGAAGGTGTAGAGAAAAGGGAACCCTCTTGCACTGTTGGTGGGAATGTAAATTGATACAGCCACTATGGAGAACAGTATGGAGGTTCCTTAAAAAACTAAAAATAGAATTACCATACAACCCAGCAATCCCACTACTGGGCATATACCCTGAGAAAACCATAATTCAAAAAGAGTCATGTACCAAAATGTTCATTGCAGCTCTATTTACAATAGCCAGAACATGGAAGCAACCTAAGTGTCCATCAACAGATGAATGGATAAAGAAGATGTGGCACATATATACAATGGAATACTGCTCAGCCATAAAAAGAAACGAAATTGAGTTATTTGTAGTGAGGTGGATGGACCTAGAGTCTGTCATACAGGGTGAAGTAAGTCAGAGTGAGAAAAACAAATACTGTATGCTAACACATATATATGGAATCTAAGGGAAAAAAAACAGGTCATGAAGAACCTAGGGGTAAGACAGGAATAAAGACACAGACCTACTAGAGAATGGACTTGAGGATATGGGGAGGGGGAAGGGTAAGCTATGACAAAGTGAGAGAGTGGCATGGATATATATACACTACCAAATGTAAAACAGATAGCTAGTGGGAAGCAGCCACATAGCACAGGGAGATCAGCTCGGTGCTTTGTGACCACCTAGAGGGGTGGGATAGGGAGGGCAGGAGGGAGGGAGACACAAGAGGGAAGAGATATGGGAACATATGTATATGTATAACTGATTCACTTTGTTATAAAGCAGAAACTAACACACCATTGTAAAGCAATTATACTCCAATAAAGATGTTAAAAAAAAATGAAATCAGAACTTTAAAATCTCCTCACAAAGAAAATGCTAAACCTCCATGATTTTATACGTGAATTCTACCAAACTTTCAAGTAATCAGGTGTTCCAATCTTATACAAACACTACCAGAGATGAGAAAAAGAGGAGTACTCCCCAACTTAGCCAGTAATGTTACTGTAGCATTGATATCTAAACCAGACAAGGATAGTACAGAGGAAAAGTAACAGGCCCACCTCACCCGTGAACAGAGGCAAAAATGTAAACAAAATGTTAGCAAACCAAATCTAGCAGTACAGAAAAAGATAATATATCGTGATCAAGCAGGTTTATCTCAGAATGTGAAATTTGTGAAATATATAAATATAATTTACCATATTAACATATTAAAAGGGAAAAACCTTTATGATAATTTTAATTGATACAGAAAAGTTTTCATAATATTCAACACTGACTCATTAGAAAAGATATCTGCAAATTAGGAGTTGAGTATAGAGTTAATTACCCTATACAGGGCATCATTCTTATTATAAAACATTATAGAAGGATTCCTCTGAAAACTAAGTTAAGGATATCTACAATTCTCAGGGAAATGCAAATCACAACCACAATGAGATATCACTTCACACCTGTTAGAATATCTATTATCAAAAAGACAAAAAATAACAAGTGTCAGTGAGAACGTGGAGAAAAGGGAACCCTTGTGCACTATTGGTGGGAATGTAAATTGTCACGGCCACTATGGAAGACAGTATGAAGTTTCCTCAAAAAACTAAAAATAGAACTACCGTATGACCCAGCAATTCCACTTCTGGGTATTTATCCAAAGGAAACGAAACCCTAACTTGAAAAGATTATTTGTACCCTCATTCACTGCAGCATTATTTACATTAGCCACGATAAGAAAACAACTTAGTGTCCATCAATGGATAAATGGATTTTTAAAATGTGGTGTATATATATATATATATATATATATATATGTGTGTATATATATATATATATATATATATATATATGCACAATGGAATATTATTCAGCCACAAAAAGAATGAAATTTTGCCATATGGAAAAACATGGATGGAGCTTGAGGGCGTTGCTAAGTAAAATAAGTCAGACATAGGAAGACAAATACCATATGAGCTCACTTATATGTGGAATCTTAAAAACAAAAAAAATTAACAAAAAACCCCAAAACTCATAGACACAGAGAACAGGCTGGTAGCTGCCAGAGGTGAGGAGTGGGGAGGGTGGGTAAAATGGGTGAGGGTGGTCAAAAGTATAAACTTCCAGTTATAAAATAAATAAGTCCAACAGGTGTAATGTACAGCATGGTGACTATAGTTAATACTGTATTGTATATTTGAAAGTTGCTAAGAGGGTATCTTGAAAGTTCTTATCAGAAGGAAAAAAACTGTAACTATGTGTGGTGACAAATGTTAACTAGATTTATTGTGGTGATCATTTCATGATATATACAACTACTGGATCATTATATTATACACCTAAAACTAATACAACATGTTAACTATGTCTCAATTTTTTAAAAAAGGAAAGAAAACTAAATCAAGCTAATCAATCAATACAGGAGCAGAGAAAAATAGGTATAGAAAATACCATGTAAATAGAAAGCATAAAATAAGATAATAAATACAATACAGCAGTACTCACAATATATTAATTAGCCTAAATGTACTGATGAAAAGTCACAGACTGTCAGATTTGATTTAAAAAACAAACCACCAACAAAATCCAGCTATATACTGTTTACAAGAAACATATCTAAGGCAAAAGGACATATGGAGTTTGGAAATAAAAAATGGAAAAAGATAAATCAGACGAATACTAACCAAAAATGGTAACAGAGCTATAGTACTGTAGAAGGCATTATTCAGGATAAAGATGGTCACTATGTTGTGATAAAAGGATAAAAAAAATTGATCAGGAGAATTTAGTAATTCTAAATGTCCATGCCCTTTAATAACATAACATCAAAATACAGAATGGAAATTTGGTAGAATTACACATTGATAAATATATAATCAAGATAGAAGATTTCAACACACATCTCACTAACTGATAGGTCAATAAGATAGAATATCAGTAAGAACGTGGAAGATTTAAAAATATAATTAAGAAATTCTATTTTGGTTATGTCTTCACTGGTCTAAAATCTTCCATGGCTCCGTATTACCTCTGGGATCATATCCAAATTCTTCCTGTAATCAAAACAGTATGGTACTGGCACAAAAACAGACATAAAGATCAATGGAACAGAAGAGAGAGTCCCAAAATAAATCCACACACTTATGGTCAATTAATCTATGACAAAGGAGGCAAGAATATACAATGGAGAAAAGACAGTCTCTTCAATAAGCGGTGCTGGGAAAACTGGACAGTTACATGCAAAAGAATGAAATTAGAACAGTTTCTTACACCATATACAAAATTAAACTCAAAATGGATTAAAGACCTAAATGTAAGACTGGAAACCATGAAACTCACAGAAGAAAACATAGGCAGAACACTCTTTGACATAAATTGTAGCAATATTTTTTTGGATCTGTCTCCTAAAGCAAAGGAAATAAAAGGAAAAATAAACAAATGGGACCTAATTAGACTTAAAAGCTTTTGCACTGCAAAGGAAATCATTGACAAAACAAAAAGACAACCCACTGAATGGGAGAAAATATTTGCTAATGATATGACTGATAAGGGATTAATATCCAAAATATATAAACATGGTAGAAAATATTTGCAAACGAAGCAACTGACAAAGGATTAATCCCCAAACTTTACAAGCAGCTCATGCAGCTCAATATTAAAAAAAACAAACAGTCCAATCCAAAAATGGGCAGAATACCTAAATGGACATTTCTCCAAAGAAGATATACAGATTGCCAACAAACACATGAAAGGATGCTCAACATCACTAATCATTAGAGAAATGCAAATCAAAACTACAATGAGGTATCACCTCACACCTGTCAGAATGGACATCATCAAAAAATCTACAAATAATAAATGCTGGAGAGGGTGTAGAGAAAAGGGAACTCTTTTGTACTGTTTGTTGGAATGTAAATTGATACAGCCACTATGGAGAACAGTATGGAGGTTCCTTAAAAAACTAAAAATAGAACTACCATACGACCCAGCAATCCCACTACTGGGCATATACCCTGAGAAAACCATAATTCAAAAAGAGTCACGTGCCACAGTGTTCACTGCAGCTCTATTTACAATAGCCAGGACATGGAAGCAACCTAAGTGTCCATCGACAGATGAATGGATAAAGAAGATGTGGCACATATATACAATGGAATATTACTCAGCCATAAAAAGAAACGAAATTGACTTATTTGTAGTGAGGTGGATGGACCTAGAGTCTGTCATACAGAGTAAAGTAAGTCAGAAAGAGAAAAACAAATACCGTATGGTAACATATATATATGGAATCTAAAAAAAAAGAAAAAAAAGAAAATGGTTCTGAAGAACCTAGGGGCAGGACAGGAATAAAGACACTGATGTAAAGAATGGACTTGAGGACACGGGGAGGGGGAAGGGTAAGCTGGGACGAAGTGAGAGAGTGGCATGGACGTATATACACTACCAAATGTAAAACAGATAGCTAGTGGGAAGCAGCCGCATAGCACAGGGAGATCAGCTCAGTGCTTTGTGACCACCTAGAGGGGTGGGATAGGGAGGGTGGGAGGGAGATGCAAGAGGGAGGAGATATGGGGATATATGTATACGTACAGCTGATTCACTTTGTTATAAATCAGAAACTAACAATTGTAAAGCAATTATACTCCAATAAAGATGTTAAAAATTATATATATATATATATAAACAGCACATACAACTCAACATCAAAGAAAAAAAAACTCAGCCCAATTAAAAAATGGGCAGAAGACCTGAATAGACATTTTTCCAAGGAAGACATACAGATGGCCAACAGGCACATGAAAAGATACTCAACACTGTTAATCATCAAAGAAATGCAAATTAAAACCTCAGTGAGATATCACCTCACACCTGTCAGAATGGCCATCATCAAAAAGACCACAAATAACAATGTTGGAGAGGATGTGGAAAAAAGGGAACTCTTGTGCACTGTTCGTGGGAATGTAAATTGGTGCAGTCACTGTGGAAAACAGTATGGTGGTTTCTCAAAAAAGTAAAATACAACTACCATATGACCCAGCAATTCCACTCCTGATAGTATCTCCAAAAAAATGAAAACACTAATTTGAAAAAATACATGCACCCCAATGTTCAGAGCAGCATTATTTACAGTTGTCAAGATATGGAAGCAAGCTAAGTGTCCATCAACAGATGAATGTATAAAGAAGATGTAATACACACACACACACAATGGAATATTACTTAGTCATAAAAAGAATGAAATGTTGCTATCTGCAACAACATGGATAGACTTGGAGGGTATTATGCTTAGTGAAATAAGTCAGACAAAGACAAATAATGTGTGCTATCACTCGCACGTGGAATCTAAAAAATAAAACAAACTAGTGATATAACAAAACGGAAACAGACTCACACACATAGAGAACAAACTAGTGGTTACCAGTAGGGAGAGGGACCAGGGGAGGGACAAGATAGGGGTATGGAATTTAGAGGTGCAAACTATTACGTATAAAATAAATAAGCTACAAGGATATATGGTACAACACAGGGAAGATGGCCAATATTTTAGAATAACCATAACTGGAGTATAACCTTTACAAACTGTGAATCACTGTGCTGTATACTTGTAACTTATATAATATTGTACATTAACTATATCTCAATTTTTAAAAAACTGAAAAAAAATCCAAATTCTTCCTCTTGATCCTAAAAGTGCTCCACATTTGGTACTGCTCTACTTATCTACCCAAGCTTATTAGCTCACTTCTTACCTAGCTTATTTCTTACAACACAAATCATCTATTCTAGACAAGCAAACTGCTAATGGACCAGAGAGAGGAAGCTCTATGGGGTAGTGCTTACGTAGCTGGGCTGGAATTAGACTGCAAAGATGCAGATCCTGGTTCTACCATTTACTAACTGCATGACTTTGGGCAATTTACTTAACCCTTATGATCTTCAGTCTTCTCATCTATAAAATGAGGATACTGGTAATATCTACCTCCTAGGCCCACTGTGAAGATTTATAAAAATAAGCACTGCCTGATACATTGTACTTGCTCCATAAATACTGGCTACATGTCTTTATTCATATCACTACCATCTACTGGAATGACCCTCTTCCTCCTCCCAACTATTCAAATTCTATGCAGGCTCAAAGGCCAAGTTATTCTTCCATAAAATCTCCACCAGTTACTCCCTTCATTATCTCCCTCTTCTACAGTACACTAGTTCTCAACCTTGTAGGGGAGGGGTAGAGAGTCACAGAGGTCTTAGAGAATCTGATGGGGAAAAAAGAAGATCTTCTTAAGAGTTCTTCACAAACGCGTGTTTGAATAACTTATCTCCCACTCATAGAACTCTAAAACTGAGAAATAATGTTAGCCCATTTTTCAGATGAGATGATGATCCCTTGGGGAATCTGTCCCCAGGTAATCAGGCCAGAAATCACCAAGACTCATTCTCAGAATGATAATTACTAAACATGCCAGCAATGTTATTATATTTTATTCTATAGGAATACCTTGTTTTATTGTGTTTTGCTCTATCGTGCTTTGCAGATTCTGTTTTTCACCAATTGAAAGGTTTGCGGCAAACCTGAGTTATCAGATGATGGCTAGCATTTTTTAGCAAGAAAGTGTTTTTAATTAAGGTATGCACACTGTTTTTTTAGACATAATGCTATTGCACATTTAATAGACTAAAGTATTATCTAAACATAACTTTTATATGCATTGGGAAACCAAAAAAATTCACGTGACTTGATTTATTGCAGTATTCACTTTATTGCAGTGGTCTAGAACCAAACCCGCAGTCTCTCCAAGGTATGCCTGTACTTTACCTTCCTTGTATTGAAATTCTCTGACTAGTTTTCTCTGAAGCAACACCAAACTATGAAACACAAAATTGCTCCAATTTTATTATTTGAGGGAGTTAACTTTGAAGCTTTCTTTAAAACTTTTCTGTAATTATAATAAACAAAGAACATCATCAGTTCTAGGTCTCAGGCCAGAAAAGATACAAATAAAGCCAATCCACCATAATCTTTCATTCCCAGACATGACTTTATAAATATAAATATTTTTAAATATAGCTTCTATCGGGGCTTCCCTGGTGGCGCACTGGTTGAGAGTCTGCCTGACGATGCAGGGGACACGGGTTCGTGCCCTGGTCTGGGAAGATCCCATATGCCGCAGAGCGGCTGGGCCCATGAGCCATGGCCGCTGAGCCTACGCGTCTGGAGCCTGTGCTCTGCAACGGGAGAGGCCACAGCAGTGAGAGGCCCGCGTGCCGCAAAAAAAAAAAAAAAAAAAAAATCTATCTTCTGACCTACAAGAATTTTTCCACAACAACTAACAAATAGTAAAATAATCTATCCTCTGCTCATTCTCTACCCTTTCTTCCAATTCTCAAAGAAGTTTAACGGTAAGCAAGAAAAAAAGAAAAAGGAAAAGCATCATGAATAACCTACAAAACACAATAATCAACCTCCACGTTATTAAAAACCGATTAGCACATCTGTAGTCACAGTCTCCTTGTGCACACAGGAAGCTGTTTCACTATGTGGAGTCATACAACCAGCCTAGGAAATGAGATAAATGACTCAGGAAGAGGGGGAGGTCTGTAAATGGATACATCAGTCAAAAGCTTTAATCAAAAACCAGGAGAGAAAGCACTTTACAAGAAAGTAATATTGGAGTATCTGAAGAGCATAACTTTTTAACAAAAGAAAAGGATCATACAGATGAATCGTAAAGGCCACCTAGTCAAAATCCTTCATTTTCCAGATGAAAAAACTGAAGCCTGAGATCTAAACCATGGATTCCTTTGAAATCCACAGGCTTTCCAGAGAAGGGAATCTAGGAACCACCATAAGAAGGCAGCTTCCTCCCCAGCTGAAATTCACACTATCTTGTATAATGAGGCAATTGAAATAAATACTGGAAAATGCCAGGAACATTATTTATACATTCTAAATAATAACTCCTACTTAGGCCTTAGGGGAGAGTACACACACCACAAGCAACTGGATCTTCTGGATTACCAAATGCCCAGGGAGCTGGCTTAGACTGCAGTGCACTCTTGGGATGCTGACAAGGATGCAGTCACACACCTACTTGCCACTCAGAGATCGTTTCCTTTGCTGTCTTCCTTTGGCAAGTAAAAAGACCTAGAAAAAGAAAAGTGTACGCTACAGAATTTACCATATATAGAGTCATGCTTTTTAGGTTTTCCACCTGTTGTTTTCATTTTTCACAGACATGTTCTAAAAAGTAATGGGTTAATAATGTTTAGAAACAATTTTTGGTTAAGAGGGCCAAGAATTAATGTTTATTTGGCATAGGGGTAACTTCCCTGCACATTCTTTTTTTAAAAATAAATTTATTTATTTATGGCTGTGTCGGGTCTTCACGGCTTTCTCTACTTGCAGAGAGCGGGGGCTACCCTACATTGCGGTGCGCCGGCTTCTCATTGCCGTGGCTTCTCGTGTTACAGAGCATGGGCTCTAGGCATGCGGGCTTCAGTAGCGCACAGGCTCAGTAGTTGTGGCGCACAGCCTTAGCTGCTCTGTGGCATGTAGGATCTTCCCGGACCAGGGCTCGAACCTGCGTCCCCTGCCTTGGCAGGCAGATTCTCAACCACTGAGCCACCAGGAGAGCCCCCTGCTCATTCCTGATATTGCTCATGTGGGAAATTTAGAAGAACATTTTTTTTTTTTAGAAGAACATTTTGATTGGCAGATCGGTATATGTTCACACATGGTCTATAACTGCGAAGACAAATTGAAGGCCGTGTGGTGATGCAGTTGCTTTCTTTAGGGGAAAGGCATTCAGGACTCGGTTGCCTAATTGGGAGTAAATCTACTTTCAAGTCATTTACAAAAACTGTTCAGATTTTATCGACTTAAGAAAAACACAAAAAAAGATTTCTTACTCATTGCAATTTTACTTTTGTAAGTTAAAACAGAATAGAAAATGATCATTTAATAAATGGATCTAAATTTTTCTGTTATTGGACTCTAAGTACAAATATCCGTAAAATTCTGGACCTTCGGCTTTCCTCTGTATATCACTTTCATTTTTATATTGAACTCTAAATCTAAAGCCAATTTCATTCCCTTGGGATTTGGTGATGAAGTCTCAGGAATGAAAAACATCAGCCAGTGCCGCTTGCTCAACTCACAGGTGATTAAGATTCTGGCAAGGGCTCCCCTGGTGGCACAGTGGTTGAGAGTCTGCCTGCCAATGCAGGGGACACGGGTTCGTGCCCCGGTCTGGGAAGATCTCACACACATGCTGCAGGGCGGAGTGCTCCGCAACTGGAGAGGCCACGGCAGGGAGAGGCCCGTGTACCGCAAAAAAAAAAAAAAAAGATTTTGGCAAACGCCGTTTTCTGAAGTGCAACCATTGTGTATTTTACAGAGAACAAAACAACTTACGTCAGTTCTAAAATGCTACCATCATTTTTTTTGCCCTCAAATCCAAAGTTCCTTCTAGGCAAATGTACAATGTTCAATCTGCTTCTCCACTAACCGCACAAAACCTTAGCGCTGCATCTTTTTCCTTTTTAAAACGAAATAATAGATTTTGTGTATGGGTTTCTGACTAAAACTGAAGTACATGAATACACAGATTTTTATCTATGATTAAGAAATTTTCAAAATTAAATTTTCACTTCAAGTACTTCCAAGTTAAATTATAAATCAGTTAAAAATGAACCATGTGGAAATAATTTAAGTGTTTTAAGGGTCCTTTTCTATTATTTTATCAAATTACTGGAACATTGGATTTCCTAGACAAAAATACTCAAATTAACTATGTTCACAGCAGGATTAAAGAATGGTCGAATCAACCCTAATGATTTCCTTTACCAAAAAGGGGCAACTGAGAAATGTTTAGAAAGTAAATCTAAGTTAATCAAAAGAATGAAGAAAGAAATTGCTTACAAAAATGTTTAACTGACCAAACTAGTTGTGTTTTGAGGGAACCTGAAAGGTAGTACTTTCACATGTTTAACCTTCTTGCCCACGATTGGGGGGAGGGGAATCTCCCTATAGGTTACATTGCTACAAAAACATAATTGTTGCTTTTTCTGTCCTGTCCCTCATTTTTGCCTTTCTTGAGAAAACTTCTTAAGGCTCTAGAAAATAGCTAAGATGGAAAATCGGAGTGGGTAAGAAATATCTGGAAAAGAAGCATAAGCAGAAGTGTCATCCCACGTGAGTAGTTCGGGGCCAGATCACAAACATCCAAGCCCAAGAACAAGGTAGAGAAGGGAGTTTTTGAGGAGAAGAGTGATTTGGCCAGATCTGTGGAAGATAAATCCTCTAGAACGAAGTAAGGAAACTCTTAGGATGCTCCAGGGATAGGTCCCCAGGTATCAGTCAAGGTCCTGGCAGAAAACAGGTAGCAGTCAGGCTGGGTAATTTAAGATCAACAAAGGCAATACTACAAGGATGTAGACATGGCTTAAGGAAATTCACAAAGGATAGGACTACAATGGCAAAAGCCATAACCACTCCGAGGCCTGCAAGAACCAGGGAAATAATTAGAGTAGCTGGGAGAGGGTGGCTGCATGGAGAAAGCTGCCTGATTGTAGCTATGGCCTTTTAGAGGAACCAGCCAACCCACAGTAATAACCACAGAGGGCTAGGGACAAACATGCCCTCACCTCTCCCTCTTCACATTCTCTGATCTTCTGTCACTGCCTCCTCTGGCTGCACACAGCTGGAAGCCAGGGGCAGGAGCAGGGTGGAGAGAGTACCGGGAGAAGTAGATAGAAGAGTCCCAGTCTAGGGGTGAGGTCACGGTAGTGGGAATGAGAAAGGAACAATACAGAGACAAATTTAATAGGACTTTTAGACCAACTGAATTTAGAGATGGGAAGAGAAAAGCCAAGGATGACATCATAGGTTCAAGCCTTGCTAGACTAGAATGGATGATTACATCAACTGAGCCTGTTTTTACTAACCGTTGTATTCCCAACGCCCAGCGCAGTGCCTTGGCCATGAAAAACCTTCTATAAACATTTGTTGGAGGGGAGAAAAGGTGGATGGATGATGGAAGAAGCAAATTTTCAGGAAGATGATGTGTTATGTAGTCTTAGACACACTGAGTTTAGAGTATGGTAGAAGAGCCCAGCAGGTGGTTGGAGATTTGAGTCCAGTGCTCTGAAAAGGAAAGGGAGAAAGATGTACCTCTAAGATTCATCTGCACAGAAGTGGCAGCTGACGCAATGAGAGTGGATGAAATGGCATAGAGAGCAGGTATAAAGAGAAAAGAAGTGGGGTCTGATGACCAAACTGGGGATCTATCTGCAATATGGGACAAAGGAAGAAAGACAAAGGGAAAAACCAACAAAAGAAAACGACAATATTTACAACCCTTTGCCGTACTGTTATAGTATATTCACATATATCTGCACATCCCTGGTAAGCTCTCTTTTTTCTTAACACTGCACAATCTTGCCCAACATAAAGATGATACAAATGCAAGCTGGAGACTGCCACATACCTATCTGCCTCAATAAGGTATTTTTTTAAAGCCCCCAAATCCCGGTCTTACTAGTTTTGCTCACCTTGAATCTAACAGCCATCATTAATCCCTTTTTAATTTAGAAATGAGGCTTATTCTTTCAAGCAATCATGTACTGAATACCTATTATGTATCCAGCACTATACTCAGCAAAGTGGAAGTAAAAATCAGTCTCTGGTCATCAAGGAAATTAAAATCGACTTGGATTATAAAGAAACACTTGAGCATAAAACAATTAAAGTTCAGTTAAGAGCTGACCTATATGATTCGAACCAAATAGCATTTTATCCAGTGAGAATTCCATTCAACGCCTATCGACATCTGCTCTTTCTTTTCCCTAACTCAGAAGATTGACAAAGGAGCTAAATTCTACACAGCTGTACTTCCTATTTAAGGCCCAACCATGCCATATTGTAAATTTCTCTTAACCTTTCTTTCTACACAGCTGTACTTCCTATTTAAGGCCCAACCATGCCATATTGTAAATTCCTCTTAACCTTTCTTTCTTCCCCACTGTTCCATAAGGTCTCGTTAATCTTTGTATCTAGTGTCTCAAACATAGTAGTCATTCAAATGTTTGTTAAATGAATGAATGAATCAGAAGCTAAGCCAAGCCCAGAACAGCCATATCAGTGTCCTTAACACTCTCCTATGGCAAATCCCAAATGCTTTAAGGGTCAAGGAAGTTACCTAACATGACCTTTGACCTGGCCTTGGCCCCATGGGATGACTGGTATTAAAAACTTGGTGTTGAGCATTAAGACAAAGGCTCAGAAAAACCCCAGCAAATCTTAAAATGCTTTTAGAAAAGAGGAAGAAAGAATATTAGAGCCCAATTCCTGAGGCATAAAATGTGCTCACTAAATGTTTGATGAGTGAATGAACAAAGGAGAGCTGAGGAAAGCCAATGAGCTCAAGAAGAGACCAAACTCAGGGGGGCAGGTGTGATAGGTGGGGCTGTATCTAAAGCACTCTCTAGCTGACACTCAACTGAATCTATTTCCTAACTAACAGCTATTATGTCCATTTCTATGGATTAATTCTCCAGCTAACCCCTTCTTCACTAATCCCAACTTCCCATTAAAGGAAAACAAATCCTATAAACCACACAATCATCAGTGCCTCCTACACTGGACTGTACATATTCATCACCTCGATATTTTGTTAAAATGAAGGTTTTGACTCATTACATCTGGGGTGAGGCCAGAGATTCTGCATCTCTAACGAGTTCCCAGGTGATGTTACACTGCTGGTCGACAGACCACACTTTTCCAGCATGAAGAGCCTAGAAGACATTGCAGATAATATGTACGTAGTCTTAAAATCACAGTTAAGATAACTCCTGCTCCCACACTTCCTAGTTGTAAAATCTTAGACAAGTCATTTTACTGAGCCTGCCTTTGGAATATGGTGCTTACTAGGTACCAGGAACTAATGCTTCAAATTTATCAACTTATGAATAGGACTTAAGTTAAACAACCTGTCCAATGTGGATACAATAAACCCAGATCTTATTCTAGGAGTTTGATTCAAGAACCTGGTGCTTAATCACTGTATAAGATTGCCTTTTCAGCATAGCTCCCAGAGCCATTATGAAGATTAAATAATAATTGGTACTTAGCTCACATTTACTGAGCACTCATAGGCTCCAGACCTCTGTGTAAGCTCCCTTGGGAGCATATTAACTCATTTATCTTCATGGCAGCCCTAAGAGGCAGGTACTATTAGTATCCTCATCGTACAGGTTTTAAAATAGGCCCAAAGAAGTTAAACAGCTTAAGGTCAAACACTGGTGCAGTCAAGGTCGGAATCCAGGCAGTCTCACGGCAGAGCCCGGCGCTCTTTTGCCACAAGCCAGCAGAGGATGCGGCCCAGGGTTCCGGGGACCAGATATCAGCTCACCCACTCAGGGCGGTCTAACTGCCAGGTCCGCTCACTCCCAAAACAAACCAAGCCCTCGTCTACACGTAGCTTTACGTACATCTGTGGGAAGTGTCTTTCTCGGCCCACAACCCGGACCCCCATGAACAAGTCAGGGCTCTGGAGAAAAATAATTTGTCAGGTCCTAAGAAGAGCTGATTGGCTAAACATCTTGAAAGCTGACTTACACTTAAACTGTAACACAGTTGCTCCGGGACCCCCTTAATCTGCGGCCCCCAAAACATGCACCGCAGGCTGGGCTCCGCGCGCCTACTCCGCCTACATCCGGTCTCGAGCCCAAGGGCCGCCTCTAATCCCATTTGCTCTCCAACACCGCCCTCTGCCGGCCTTCCCTTGGGTCGCCGGCATTGTGAGTCCCTTCCGGGTGTCCCGGAAGCGGAGTTTTCTCTTCCGGGACGAGCGTCTGAGCGAACGCACGTGGTAGTAGCGCCGGGGCTTGAACCTAGCTGGCAGAGAAGTGATTGCAACTGCCTCCCAGAGAGAGGGAGCCGAGCCGGAGCCATGGAGGGTCAGAGCGTGGAGGAGCTGCTGGCAAAGGCGGAGCGGGACGAGGCAGAGAAGCTGCAGCGCATCACGGTGCACAAGGAACTGGAGCTGGAGTTCGACCTGGGTAACCTGCTGGCCTCGGACCGGAACCCTCCGACCGGGCTGCGGCACGCGGGACCCACGCAGGAGGCCGAGCTGCGGGCCCTGGCGCGGGACAACACGCAGCTGCTCATCAGCCAGCTGTGGCAGCTGCCCACCGATCGTGTGGAGGAGGCGCTGGTGGCGCGGCTGCCGGAGCCCACCACTCGTCTGCCGCGCGAGAAGCCTGTGCCCCGGCCGCGGCCGCTTACACGCTGGCAGCAGTTTGCGCGCCTCAAGGGCATCCGTCCCAAGAAGAAGACCAATCTGGTGTGGGACGAGGGGAGCGGCCAGTGGCGCCGCCGCTGGGGCTACCAGCGGGCCCGCGACGACACCAAGGAATGGTTGATCGAGGTGCCCGGGAATGCCGACCCCATGGAGGACCAGTTCGCCAAGCGGATTCAGGCTAAGAAGGAACGGGTGGCCAAGAACGAGCTGAACCGGCTGCGTAACCTGGCCCGCGCGCACAAGTTGCGGCTGCCCAGCGCGGCCGGCATGCACCCTACCGGACACCAGAGTAAGGAGGAGCTTGGCCGCGCCGTGCAGGTGGCCAGGGTCTCCACCGCCTCTGTGGGGCGCTTCCAGGAGCGCCTGCCCAAGGAGAAGGCGCCCCGGGGCTCTGGAAAGAAGAGGAAGTTTCAGCCTCTTTTCGGGGACTTTGCAGCCGAGAAAAACAGCCAGTTGGAGATGCTGCGAATAATGAACAGCAAGAAGCCTCAGTTGGACGTTACGAGGGCCACCAATAAGCAGATGAGGGAGGAGGACCAGGAAGAGGCGGCTAAGAGGAGGAAAATGAGTCAGAAGGGCAAGAGAAAGGGGGGCCGACAGGGTCCCGGGGGTAAGAGGAAAGGGGGCCCGCCCAGCCAAGGAAGGAAGAGGAAAGGGGGCTTGGGAGGCAAGATGAATTCCGGGCGGCCTGGCTTGAGTGGCAAGAGAAAAGGAGGGCAACACCAAGGAGGAAAGAGGAGGAAGTAAATTTCACCCTCGGACCTGCTTGTAAACCAAGAACTGTACTTAATGTTAAGTTCTAGGTACAGTAGGGGGATACAGAAGATGGGGCCGCTGCCTGCATCGAGCTTCAGGTTAAAGGGCTAGGCTTGCCCTCCTCTGAAGATGGTTGTAAATGTTTGATTCGACAAATTAATGCATTTCCCACAGCCAAAACTTTTGCTGGAGATTAAAGGATGTATTTAAGGACATACGAATTGGAAAGAATTTGTGGGAACTAGGAGTGAGTTCTGTTTTTAAACAGCCTTTTTTTTTTTTCTCTGTCTTTAAACTTTGGATGGGGTGTAAGGGAGAGAGCTGGTCGTATTTCAGAGACTTTTAATAGATTGGTATCTGCATTATTTTGATAACAAGCTTGTGTATTTATCAAAGGAGAGGGACAGAAAGGTTACATTTTCAGAACTGTTGTAAAGGTTATTTAATAAAAGTGTCTTATGTAATGTTGCTTTTAACTTTTTGGCTACTGGTACAAATCTTAAGTAAAGCTTGTGACCTGGATACCTGGCACAGATTACTTTCATTTACTTTCTAGAAAACATAGCAGCTAAATTACGATTTCAGTGAGACCACTTTTATTAGAAAAGCTCATCCTTCTTTTGGTATCAGATATAATATTGAAAGTGTAGTACAACTGGTGCCTCTTTCAACACTGAAAACATTAATTTGCTGTAAATGATAAATTGGGGCTTCACTAAATAATAGTAATAATCCTCATTAATCCTAATTTTATACTTAAATCTTTATCAACATTTATGTCCCCAGTGTTTTTAAAGCTTCAAGTAGGTCTGTTTGGGGAAGAGAGAAAGAAACAAAGTCCTTACTTGGAACATTATCTTTTGATTCATTTGTCAAATTTACCTGAGCTGGTTTGATTAGGAGGTGAAATGTTTACAGCTATTCTGGGTCTCTTTCCCTAATTGATATCAGTAACTCATCTTCATAAAAATACATATCCTGAAAAGGATTCATAGTACATCTAGAATGGGGGGGGTAGTGCTTTTTTGCTGCTGTTATAGGTCTGAGGAGCCACTCTACTCTTGCTTTTTGGTCTGACAATTGATAGGAAATTAAAATTGAGATCGTTTGTCTCTCATTTTTTCACTGTTGTCTCATCTTTGTTACTTTTAGAAATTGCTATGAAAGAAAAGATTAATTCAGATTTCATAATAGGTTACTAAAACACAGATGTTCAGTTGTTACTGTCTTAAAATACTTTGTGATAAAGTTAACTCTGCCATCATTGATCATTGTTTCCACTGGGACCTGGAAACTTGGAGCTGCTAAACCCTGGCCCTCCCTTCCCACATAACCGTGGAAACTTAACTACTGATAAAACCATTTAATGGTATCCTGAACAACTTCATCAAAAGCCAAACCATTCATAGACCATTTAACACCTTTTAAATTCTTCTCAACTGTCCGGGATTTTTTGTTTTTGTTACTGTTTTGTTTGGGAATTTTTCCGGCTTTTGTTTTGTGACTTGATCTAGCAGTTGGACACAATACTGGCCTTGTAAAAATGAAAAAAAGACCCTCGGGCTTTTTGCAAAGTTCTTGTTTACCGTTAAAACAAATTTAAATGCAGTGTCTTAATTTATTCTGAAAATACTCTGAGAAGCCAAAATAGCAGAGTGGAAAATGAATGCCCTTGTTTCTC
Organism: Monodon monoceros; assembly: GCF_005190385.1. Taxonomy (NCBI): domain Eukaryota; kingdom Metazoa; phylum Chordata; class Mammalia; order Artiodactyla; family Monodontidae; genus Monodon; species Monodon monoceros. The sequence continues at coordinate 64,510,795 of NW_021703770.1, read as the reverse complement.
CCTTTCCCCACGTCCCCAACTTGTGACATAGAGCGTTTTATATAGAGACTTAGGAAAATACCCCAAATCCCTACGGAGCAGTTACCTGTGTGGCAATTTCAAAGGTGGATGGTGAGACTTTGCAGCTGGGGCAGTCGTAGTTCCGACTGGTGGGAAAATGGTCCTCTGCCAAGGGCTGTCGCTGGGGCCGGAGACAGCGGCGCGGGTGGGCGGAGGAGAGGCGGCGGCCGGGATTGGCCGGCGGCGGAGGGGGCGGCGTCGCGGAGAGAAGCGCTCCGCACAGCCATGGCCGCTCCTCGCGACAGGGTAGCGCACTTGCTGAGGCAACTGCAACGCGCAGCGTGAGTGCGGGCGGCGCGGGCTGGCGGGCAGGGGATCGGAGGGTGCGGCCGAGCCCACGCAGCCCCCGGGGAGCAACTCGCCCGGGCCGGCACGTTCTTCCTCGTGTCACTTTCGAGAATTAGGGGACCGGGTACCGCAGTGCGCGGCGGCCTGGACGGCGCTGTCTGCCAAGCAGCCAAGCAGCCAAGCAGCCAAACGGCCAAGCGCGGCGCGATAGGCTGCTTTTCCTCTGTCTGATCTGCGGTTTAGGAAAGTAAGGCCCAGAGAGGAGAGCGCCTGGTCCCAGATCTACGCAGGCAGCGGAGAGCTTGGAACAGTGACCCACAGAAATGCATGTATCCAATCAACACATATGTATCGGGTGTATGTAATGTGCCCAAAACTATTCTAGGTGCCGGGGATACAAAGACGAAAGACTCTGCAGCAAAGTCTAGCAGGGAATTGCATGAGCGGACAGGAGTGAAACGGGCCTCTGCAGAATGCAGCGGACAGAGGCTGTAGAAGAGAGAGGGATGAGAGAAATCACCAGGAGCTTGACTCCCTGGCATGTACAGGGCAGTCAGGGTATTAAACGTTATGACACGTCTGACTCGCCCTCCAGAAATGCCGGGTACACAGTAGCTGCCTGATAAATACTTGTTGAATGTGCAGGTGCACAAGTCCGCCTGGGAACACAGGGGGAAAAATGAGCGAACAGGTGGAGATAAATAGGGGGAAAGGAGGGGACTAGAGAGGAATTTCAGGCAAAGGGAAGAGCAACACCAGAGACAAAAGCCGTAGTTCCAGGATATAAAAGTAGCTAAAGACTGGACCTACCATGATAGGAGGACGTGAAGAAAGAAAAAACAGATGGCGAAAGACCATGAATTAGAAAATAGCCAAATTTACTGGGCACTTACCAAGCACAGGGCGCTGTCCTACACACTTTACATGTACTACTACTAATAACTCTAATCCTTACGACAACGCTATGCCAAGCTGTATTATTATCCTTCTATTACAGATAAAGAAATAAAGGCATGGAGAAAAATAATTTGCCCAGTGTCATACACTAAGCAAGTGGCACACCCATAATCTGGACCCAGGTGTTCTGGCTTCACTATCCTTGTTCTCAGTCCTATGCTAAGGAATTTTAATTGTGTCCTGTAGATAATAGAAAGCTGTTGAAGCAATAGTCCTCACCGTGAAACATACTCTTTGAGATGCCCCATGAAAAAAGAATCCCATGGCCAGATAAGTTTGCGAAACTAACCAACTGCTGCATCACCCTATGGAGAGTCAGGATATACGTCAGCACACGAAGGACACTGAGAACTCCTGCAGGGAAGAAAAGAAACAAAGTTTAGCTGTATTTAAACTCTTTGTTCTAAACCTGTGTCATCACAGAACTCTTTATCAAGCAACCCCATTCATATCCCTTGGAACCAGTGTCACGTAGAACGTGTTTTTGGAATAGCTGCACGCAAAGGAGGGTGGCATGATTAGAATTAAGCTGAAGCTTTCTGGCGGCAGTGGAGAGGAAAGACTGGAGGTAATTGTCAGGCTCCAGCTAAAAGGCACCAAGGAGCGACAATTGGTACAAGAGGGTAGATGTAAGAGATATGGAGATGTAAGAAAAATTGGTTAGAATCAGCAGGATTTTGTGTCTGATTAGTGAGACAGGAGAAGTGGAGGTTTCTGGCTGGGGCATCGGTAAACAGTGGGGCCATTTACCAACGTAGGGACTGTAAACTTTAGGAGCAAGATGATAATCATTTTGAGTTGGACATGCCTCACGTACATCCAGGTGAAGACCCCGAGCAGGTAATTGAATACATAGTTCTGGAGCTCGGGAGCGAGTTGGAAACACACCCATATATAGAGAGCAGTTGACACCATGGATGTAGAAGCAAAGGCCTTGACAAACTGTATTCCTAGAAGAAAAGGGCTGAGGATGAAGTCCTGCGGAGCAGCACTGTGTGGTGCTTTGTTCTTTGCATTTTTTTTTTTTTAATCCCATGTAGAAAGTGAGAGATTGCAGGTAAAAATCTTGGAAAATTGGGAAATGGTATCATTAGGCCCACGTTTTGCCCGGGGAAAGTCTGCCAGAGCTGAGGTGAAGCCGTGCCCACCTGCTTTGGACAGGGCAGCACTCCAGCTTCCTGAGAGACAAGTCCCTCCACCCCAGGGCAGCCCACCACTCAGTCCACACACACAGCAGCTGTGCTGACAGCCAGCTGCTCTGGCCTCACTTCCATTACCTGCTGGCCTCTTTAGGCACTTGGATTTGCACATGCTTTGCACTCTGACTGCTGGAAAAGGAACCAGCATTAAAGGATAGGAGGGGTGACCAAAGAGGTGAAAGGAAGGAAGGGAAGGAGGGAAGGACAGTTTGCAGTGCTCTCATCCCCAGGGTACCGCAGGGAACCAAGCAGCCTAACATCCGTGGGACTTAAGTGTGTGTGTGGTGGTGGTGGGGTGGGGGTGGGGGGGCGGTGGGGTCAGGCAGGGCAGATAATAAACAATAAACTAGTAAGTAAAACTTAGAGTATATTTGATGCAGCTAGGTACTAAAGAGAAAGAGAAAGCAAAGGGGGATGGGGTGTTAGAGGAGAGGGTGCAATTTTAAAGACAGAGAAAACCTCGACTACATACAGTTTCCTGTGGCTGCTGTAACCAATTACCATGAACTTAGTGGCTTAAAACAACACACATTTATTATCTTACAGTTCTGAAGTTCAGAAGTCCAAAATCAGTTTTCCTGGGCCCAAATCAAGGTGTCGGCAGGGCCACATTCCCTTCAGAGGCTCTAGGGCAGAGTCCATTATCTTGCTTTTAACAACTTCTAGAGCTGCAGTGCCTGCATTCCTTTGCTGGTGGCCCCTTCCTCCATCTTCACAGCCAGCAACGTAGCATCTCGCTTCAGCGGTCACATTGCCTTCTGTGTCAAATCTCCCTCTGCCTCTTTCTTAGAAGGACACTGTGATTACCTTTAGGGCCTACTCAGATGATCCAGGATAATCTCTCTATCTCAAGATCCTTAACACATCTGCAGAGTCCCTCTTGCCACACAAAGTAATTGATAGGGTCCAGGGATTAGGACTGGAACAGCTTTTGGGCTCAGCTCAGCACACTCACCGGGGAAGTAACTGTTGCAGAAGGACCAGTGAAAGGGGGGCGCAAACCACGTGGCTCTCTGGGGATGTATCTGGAGGTGGAGCATGCCTGGCATGGTTTCAGAACAAGGTGTCTGGATCAGACTGAGCGAGAAGGAGATGAGGCCAGAGACACGGTGGGCATGTCGGGGTGCCCAAGGATGACCCTAAGGTTTTTGGCCTAAACAACCAAAGTTGAAGTTGTCATTAAGCTGGGATAAGGAAGAGGCTTTGAGGGGAAGACCAGGAGCTGAGTCTTAGGGAAAATGTGAGACGCCTAACAGACATTCAAGTGATGATGTCGAGTAGGAAGTTGATTCTGGAGTTCAGGAGAGAGGTCTAAGCAGAAAGAGTAAAGTGGGAGTCATCAACATAGAAGGTGATCAAGGCCATGGGACCAGGTGACATCACTCAGGGAGTGAGTGAGTGTGGAAAGAAAAGAGAAGGATCTACGGGCTGAACGCTGGGACCCTCCAGCATTTAGAGTCACCAAGGGAAGAAAGTATTTCCAGGGAGGAGGGAGTGAACGGGAGGATGCAAATGACAGGTCTGAACTGAGAACTGAGTGGTGTATTAGCACCAAGGGGAGGGCCTTAGCGACCTGGTAAAGTTTGTCAGTGGAGACATGGGGCAAAGGCTCATTGGAAGATGTTCCAGAGAGAATGGGAGAAGAGAAATTGGAGATAGCAGGTGTAGTCAGCTGAAGGGAAGCGGGGAGGGGGGGGGAACAGTGGGAAAGGGAGGGGGGACAAGAGGAAGTTGTTGGATGATGGTTGATATAATATGCGGAAGTCAACATTTTCCTACTGATGGATCAGATTTGGGGGGAGGGGGATTTTTTTTTTTTTTTTTTTTTTGCGGTACGCGGGCCTCTCACTGCTGTGGCCTCTCCCGTTGCGGAGCACAGGCCCCGGACTCGCAGGCTCAGCGGCCATGGCTCACGGGCCCAGCCGCTCCGCGGCATATGGGATCTTCCCGGACCAGGGCACGAACCCGTGTCCCCTGCATCGGCAGGCGGACTCTCAACCACTGCGCCACCAGGGAAGCCCCTGGGGGGAGGCGGATTTTGATGACGCAGGAGAGAAAAGGAAGAACTGTTGGTAGTGATGTTTTGAGTCGCTGAGCAGGGCTGACGTTGAGTGCACAGGGGAGAGGTTGGCCTTTGCTAAGGGCGTGGCCAGTTTATTAATAATACCAGGAGGGAAGCCAGAATAATGGTGCCAGAGCCAGATGGTGGGTAGATAAGAGCCTCGCTCTAACCCTGCGGATTTCAGGGGCCCAAGGATGCGTGGGAGAAAAGGAAATGGAGTCAGTGGATGTAGGCGAAGAGGAGAGAACCAGAGGAGAGCAAGCAAGCCAGAGGGGTTAAGAGGTTGAGAGTTTTAAGCATGAAACTCTTAAATATGATGACAAGGATCAAGTAAGGGGGAAGGCTAGGACATACAGAACAGATGGAGGTCCCAAGAAAGCAAGAGGGGGTGGGATTCAGACCACAACTAAGGAGTAGGAATGATGAATTGAGGTAGCCTGAAAACTTGAAAAATATATAATAAAAAGAGAAGGGGGGAAGGGTGCTCCCACAGTCCTTCGTGTTGGATAGCTTCAAGTTTGGATTTTTCCTTCCCTTTGAGTCTCTTTTCTTGTCCTGGAGAGGCGTAAAGCAGGGAAAGACCTCGAAAGTAGTGCCTTGTGAAGGACAACGCCAGGGCCTTACCTAATGCCGGTTTTCCTGCGGGAGCCGGCAAATGGCTCAGACCCGCCGGGATGCTCTTGGGAAACAATTCCACGTGGCGTTCTCAGCCTTGCCCACCAGATGGCAGCCTCGGCTCATGGTGGCGCTCACACCCGCCCACGCCCGTTTTCACTTAATTCACAGTTTTTGAGATCTTGACCGTCATTGAGTTTAACCCTTTTCCTTCCTTTCCCCTTTCCCCTCTCAGATGTGTTCATTCTAAGTTTGCAAGCGGGGGGCAGGGGTGTGGTATGAACGCACGTACCTACTGGACCCACCGGGACAGGGTCCCCTGGGCAATAGAGAGAAACATAAACCCCTTTGCGAGGCTTAGTCGGATGGAGAACAGCAGGAAGAGAAGCCGGAGAAGAGACCGTCCAAGAAATCGGAGGTGACCTGGACAGGAAGGGATACGGAGGTTATTTAAGGGAGGGAAAGTCTCGAAAGAGGAGGGCGTGGGAAATCCGTAGAGGAGCGGACTGAGAACTGAGCCGGGGTGAGGGATTCGGCGAAAAGGTGACAGATGTGACAGTAGGTGTGACAGTAATTTATGCGGACCCGGAGGGTGGGGCCGGGGAGGGGCCGAGCAGGCGGAGCAGAGAAGGGACGGAGGTGCGAGGTGATGACCAGGGGAGAGGTTGGCCTTTGCTAAGGGCGTGGCCAGTTTATTAATAATACCAGGAGGGAAGCCAGAATAATGGTGCCAGAGCCAGATGGTGGGTAGATAAGAGCCTCGCTCTAACCCTGCGGATTTCAGGGGCCCAAGGATGCGTGGGAGAAAAGGAAATGGAGTCAGTGGATGCAGGCGAAGAGGAGAGAACCAGAGGAGAGCAAGCGAGGTGATGACCTCAGACCACTGAGGGCTTCCGAACGAAACGGCCCAAAGCCTGCTGGAAGAAAGACGAAACACCCTGAAGACAACGGGAAAATAAAACGGAAAGTTCCGGGGGAGAAGTATGGGGGGATGAGGTGCGAGTAAACACTGGGTCAATTTGGCCAAAGCTCCTAACCTAGGAAGAGCTGAGACCCCATCTTTTTGGGGGGCTTAAACAATAGAAATTTATTTTTCCACAAATCCGGAAGCTAAAAGTCTGAGATCAAGGTGTCAGCGGGGTTGGTTTCTTCTGAGGTCTCTCTACTTGGCTTGTAGACGGCCGTCTTCTCTCTGTGCCTTCACGTGATCTTCCTCCGTGTACGCCTTGCGTTATATGAGATTCCATCTTGCTAGCAGGTTCGCTCTGGAGACTCTCCTTGCTGACTTGATGAAGTAAATGGCCTTGCTGGCCCAGGAATTCCAGGTGCCATCTAGGAACTGAGGGCAGTCTCCAGTGGACAGCCAGCAAAAAGCCAAGGCCTCAGTCCTATAGCTCTCCGCGCCGGTTCCTCACGTCCCCCGGAGTAGCCAGAATGGGTTTGCGAGTTGCTGCGTCCACGTAGGTCCTGAGGCGGCAGCGGCCGCAGGGAATCAACCCGATGAAGCCAGGAAGCGGACAGAAGTCTTTTGGGAGAGCGCGCAGCAAGGCCTGGGGTGCCCGGCCGGAGAGGCCCTCGGGCGATGCCGGAGGGAGTCCAGCGCCCGCCCCGGGGCCTCGCCTGGCCTGCCGGTGGGGACGGGGACGGGGCACCCTCCCTTAAACCTTCCTGTAGCCCCAGAGCGCTCATCCCAGCTCCCCACATTTAACTATAGCTTGAGAAATAAGTGGAAGAACGATCCTACAATGCTGGAAAGACTCCGAGTCACCTTTTTGTCCATGGTGATTTCTGGCTTTTTCTGTCGTGGGGTGTTTGCTGTAGCTACTACTCTGATAGCCTCTTAAGACCAGAATGCAATGTGTGTTACTTTAAGGCTTCTTATATTCTGGTTTTCTGGTTTCACGCTACGTTTTCTTTTCGTTTCCCTAGATGCCAGTGCCCAAGTCATTCTCATACTTACTCCCAAGGTAATAATACATTTTGTGTTTAGCCACAATTTCAGTTTCCACTGTTGGTAATACATTTGGGCAAAGTGTAAAGTAAGAGAATCAAGGCATGTGATAGGAAGATTGGTGAAAATTTTCACTTGAAATTGGTAGTATGAAGTTCTAATTATACTATCTCAGCTGAATGTATGCTACTGATTATGTTTTTGGCTCAAATATATATTTAATGCTATTTACAATGTCTTTCTATTTTAAACAGAATTATTTGCCAAAGCTAAAAGTGGTGACACAAATAGAATTTTAGGGTTGTCTGAGTTCATCAAACAGAATTAATCAAGATGAAATCTCTGAAAGGTTATAATACATCCCCAAAGAAGAGTCTGAAGAACAATGTGGTTCCCAGAAGGAAAAAAATTGCTTGGATCAATTTTTAAAATAACACTCTATTTCTTAATAATTAAAAATGACAAAAGTTTTCAGTTCCTACAAACATCTTCATTCTTACCAACTCCATTGTCCACAGAGCAGTGGGCAGCTCATTGTAGCTTCAACGTGTCCTCAGAATGTCACATGAATTATACTGACACAAAAACAGATTTCACCTCTTAGGAGAAAAGGTCAAATCTAAACAGTGGTAAGGGATGGAAGGGAGGGGCCTGCCCACACAGGATCCTAAGCAGAAACTCACAAAGAAGCCTGTTGGGATTAGAACAGATAGAGTAACTGAGGGCTTTTTCCTGCCTAGAGAGTGACTCATCCTTCAGGACCAGCCAAGGGACCTCCCCCCACAAGTCATTAACAGCCATCCACTAAGCAGAAGCGTGCCATGCCTTCCAGGCCCTCATGGACACATGCAGAATTTTGTCTTCAGCTGATTTTCTGCAATTCTTAATTGGTTTCAACAAAGAATCAGTAATTTTCCTATTTGGGGCTATAAAATTAGTAATTTAGAGAAAGATAATCTCAGTGTTTTCTAGGATCCAATTTATGTCTTTTCCTAAATTTTAGTAACAGGAGTAATAGATTATTTCTTTAAAGCCTGTTGAGATCAAAGAAATTTGGATTATGATTAAGGATACCCTTGCCAAAGGTAGATTTTTGTCCCGTTGTGGTCTGTCTTGAAAAAAAAAAAAAAAGGTAGTAAAAATTGTTCTGTAGACTTTTTTCAATCTTATGACTGGTCAAGACTGATAAAAATAAGTAGATGAAAACAAAGATAAAACCCACTAAGTAGAGGCCTCTAATTGTTCCAATATAACAGAAAATCATTTTTGCCATAACTAAACCTGATATTTTGTAAAGAAATATCAGTTTATAAAAAATTTTAAATTTCCCAAAGAAAACTAAATAGTTTACATGTATAAGCTTGAGAAATATAAATATCTCACTGTGATAAGTACCCCCCATAGAGAAAATCTTAATTTAAATAAATTATCACAGTTGCTATAAGAAGTGTAAGCAGGACTCCAATTAATGAATTTACTAATAGCTGTTCCCTAATAATAATTGAACTCTAGAGTCTAGAGGATTTTTTTCTAGTGGATTTTTACACATTATGTTTTCAAAAGTATATTTTAATTTCAACGGAGAAAAGATTTTAAGTAACTTTATTTTCACACAATCTGCATCAAGCTAGCGTTACATTCTCTTAAAATGCAGGTTTTAATTTTAATCTAATAGGCAACAATGAAACCTGAAAAATGTATTTTAGGTAAGGCTTCAAGGGAAATGTTTATATTCACTGCTGAAAATCCAATTCACTATCAAATGACAATATTTTTGCTCTGTTTTTGAGGCCTACTCTGATGCTAATTTTTACATTTCTAGCTCCTGGACTTTCACCTTCTGGGAAAACAACAGATTATGCTTTTGAGGTAGATTTAATCATTCTTTCTTTCTTTTATGAATGACTCGAAAGAAATACAATCAGAGTATTTTCCTAATGCATTATTATCTCATCTGAAGTCTGTTATTAATAGATGTTCCCTAACATTATTTTATCAACACCTATTTAGCAAAGTACTTTGTCAGGATGATGGAATATAAACCTTCTGATAACACAAGTAATGTGTAGAATACTGTTTTCTGTACAGCCATTAAAATAGAGCAAATTCCCAGTTCTACGAACTCTCCAACTTGTATGATAAATCTTCTTTAGTTTTGTAATTATAACAACCCCAAAAGAGGTGCAAGTAATCGGTTGAAGCAAGAATAACGGAACAGTTAATTCCGATGAATTTTTATCATACTGTAAGTACATAATTATTTGTATAAATCCCTGTCTCCTCCTGGTTCAGGGGTCATAAATTAAAATGTGACCAGAGGCCTGACAGTTAGTCATTCCAGGAGCAGGCTGGGGGAGGATGGTGCTGAGTTTGCTGAGAGCACAGGCCCATCTCAAGGGTGCAGCCTGCCCTCAGCCCCCTGTGATTGCAGCCACACTGGAATGCAGCCCGGTGCTGCCCGATTATTCAAGAGAGAGAGAAATCCAGATGGTCACATTGCTTTTTATTTTTAATTAGATCATAAGAGTCATTATCGAAACCAAGAAAAAAAAAAGAGAAGAAGAAATTTAAACATAACATCGATCAAACATCGATCAAACAAAACATGTCTTCAGGCCAAAAGCGACCCATCATGCATTGGTATAAAAGCTCTTCTCTCAAAAAAAAAAAAAAAAGCTCTTCTCTCAGCTGTAAACTTTATGAGGCCATGTTTCTCTTGTTCGTAGTTGTGTCACCAGAGCCTAGCACATGCCTGGAATATAGCAGACACTCAGTAGTGTTGGTTGGATGGGAGGATGGATGGATGGATGGATACACGCATGCAAGGGTGGTTGGATGGATGAATGGTTGGAGGAGGGAATGAAGGCACTAAAAATACACAAAGATAACAACATTTACATTGGAAAATAAGAAGATATTTGTTCATTTAAGTGTGGAGGCAAGAAGAGGCAAGCATTTCAAGTTGAGGGAACAATTGAGAGATTATGATATATTTGGGAAAAAATACATAATTCCAGTGTGACTGGAGCCAACGTTTGCTTAAAGAAGTACAATGAGTGTGAGGCCAGATGCGATGACCTAGAATGCCATGCTGGGGAATATATACTTTATTCTCTAGACAATGGGGAACCATTTCAGGGTTTTAGAAGTGAAATGACCAACTCTCTAAACACCCATCACCTAAATCTTTCTTTATTTTCAGATGGCTGTTTCAAATATTAGATATGGAGCAGGAGTTACAAAGGAAGTGGGCATGGCAAGTATTTAAGATTTCTACAGTCTTCTACTATAAACGTTACACTGATTTTATTTTATTTAGGCTTTCTTAAAAACATATTTATTTGGTTGTGCCGGGTCTTAGTTACAGCATAGGGGCTCCTTAGTTGTGGCATGCAAACTCTTAGTTGCAGCATGCATGTGGGATCTAGTTCCCTGACCAGGGATCAAACCCAGGCCCCCTGCATTGGGAGTGCGGAGCCTTATCCACTGCACCACCAGGGAAGTCCCTGTATATTTTAAAACAAGTACAAATTGACAGCAGTTGAGTCTTTTGTTTTGGACTCAATGTTAAGTTTGCCAGAAGTATCTAGTGTAATCAAACCTAACTTATACATTATTTTTGTTATTGTAGGACCTACAAAACATGGGTGCTAAAAATGTTTGTTTGATGACAGACAAGAACCTCTCCCAACTCCCTCCTGTACAGACAGTGATGGATTCCTTCGTGAAGAATGGCATAAACTTTAAGGTTTATGATAATGTGAGGGTGGAACCAACCGATAGAAGGTATTCTTTGATTGTCCTTAAATTTACTTTAAGCAGAAGTCAACACATACCAATGTTGATTGAAACTTGCCCCAGGCCTTATTTAATAGCTCGGCAATTTATTTCTGAAAAACCCGACATATGGCCTTTATTTTCCCTTCTCCAAGCTTCATGGAAGCTATTGAATTTGCCAGAAGGGGAGCTTTTGATGCCTACGTGGCCATGGGTGGCGGCTCCACCATAGACACCTGCAAAGCCGCTAATCTGTATGCATCCAGCCCTGACTCTGATTTCCTGGACTACGTCAATGCTCCCATTGGGAAGGGAAAGCCTGTGACTGTGCCTCTTAAGCCTCTGATTGCAGGTAAAGACTGTTTGTCTCTTTTATTTTGCAACTGGCAAAAGGCCTCAGGAAAGACACAAGCCAGTAATTTTGGGGTGTATGTTTTCCAAAGTTTCCTGATTTCTTCATTTCCATATAGTACCTTGTTTGGAGATTGAAACAGAGAGCAATTCATTCATGTTTAAAACTCTGATTTTCATTATTGCACAGACAGAGAAAATTTGGGTCACTAGTAGGAAAGTTTGCAGAGTTAAGCTATGAAGTCACTATGTGGAAGAGGAGGGAAGGTCATCGTCTATAGATTATTAGATCCTCCTGCACGCAGGTTTGTCTTCTGAGGCTCTCTCGGTTTTGTCCCACTTTGCCAGCCACTGTGGAGTTTAAGAGGAAGGTTCCCTTTTATTTTTCTGATGTTGACTCAACCCTTTCTTCCACCTAATGGCTCCTCAGCTGACCTGGGGCTTTGTCTCTGCCCTGGGACATGTGGCCAGCGTGGCCTCATCACTCTGGGCGACACCTGCTCTGTGGCTGCCAGGGCACAGACACGCACATCCAAATTAGAATCGCTTGTCTGTTCCACACAGACCTTGGGACCTTTCTGTCTTGTCTTCCCTCCCATTTTATGGCTGTCAGCATATCACTGTCTAAAGTCTTACATCTAAAATGTACTAGCTGGACAATATCAGGGTTTTTTTTTTAATTTAATTTAATTTATTTATTTTTATACCGCAGGTTCTTATTAGTTATCTATTTTATACATATTAATGTATACATGTCAATCCCAACCTCCCAATTCATCCCACCACACCCACCCCCAGGAAAATATCAGTGTAAAGTCTTGTCCTCTCTCTCCTCCCACTCTCCTACTCCCACTGTGAACGGGTCCTGTGATGGGGCAGGAGTGAGTTGACAGCGGATGAACTGCTTTGACGTGAATGAGTGATCAGCAGGGGGCAGCATAATTGATGTCTGGCAAATGGAACCCTCTGGTGAAACTGTGTCAGCATCACACAGAGGGGTGATTAGTGAAGTTTAGAAACTTGATGGAACTACAAAACCGCAGAGTCCGGCAAAGGCAGAGTGTTACTGTTCTTGCTGCCAAGAGGGAATAAAGATGTCTTTTAGAGATGGCAAACACGAGTTTTCTTCCCCGAGATGCCCAGAGGCCTGCTTTTGAATTCCCAACTGCAGCTGCTTAAGCTCTGACGCTAGAGGAGCCCGAGGCTCCCAGAACTCCTCCCTGTCAATACAGAAACAGACGTCACACAAACACGTTAAACACACATGTGTGTAATACAGACATGAACACCATGCATGCATATTAGGCATACATACATGTTAGTGCCAATACGGACATCAAACATACGTGCGAACACAGATACAGGCATCATGCATACATATCAAGTGCGCGTGCGTGTTAGGCTTACATGCATGTTAATGCAGACACAGACACCATACATGCCAAACATGCATGCGTACTGATGCAGACACTGCCATCACACACATATGTTAAACACGGATGCTGGCATGTTAATGCCAACACAGGCATCAGACCTGTTACTCACATGTTAATGTAGACACAGTCATACACGTTAAGCATACATGCATGTTAATACAAATACAGACATCAGGTGAGCAAACAAGGGCAGCAAACTTTCTCCTCTAACCTTGCTCCTTATTTCCTAAGTCTTAATTATCTTCACTGACCTTTATTTAGATGCTTTATTAAAATTGACATTTTTTTTTTGTTCAAGTCCCAACTACCTCAGGAACTGGGAGCGAAACTACTGGAGTTGCCATTTTTGACTACGAACGCTTGAAAGTAAAAACTGGTAAGAACTTTGCCCATAAAAAATTTTTTAAATTCTCTCTCTTACCTTTCAACTAACTCCACCACCCCCTTTTCTTTAACCCTAATATTTAAAATTCAAGGAGTTACAGAGTTAAGGAAAGGGTATGTACATAGACACATTTTCTTTCTTTTCCCACATACATATAAAAAATATGAAGCAGTCTAATAAACACGTTTTTGAGAATTACCTACAAAAGCTCATTGAAATGCCATGAATCTTAATTGGCCATTTTTCTGCCCAAGTTAGTGACTATAGATCAGTGATAAGTGGTTATTCCCTTTCTTAGACATCTTTTTTACATTCTAACTCAATTTCATTGAGGTGTAATTTTTATATAATAAAATGTATACATTTTAAGAGTCTAGTTTGATGAGTTTTGACAAATATATACCACAAGTACCCACCACCCCAGTCAAGATACAAAACATTCCCACTTCTCCAGAAAGTTCCCTCATGCTCCTTCCCAGTCAATCCCTCCAGCCCCATTCCCAAGTAACCACCATTCTGCTTTCTACCTTCTTTGTCATCTTTATCCTGTCTTCTTCTCTGACTCTCAGCTAATGTGGGGGAAATGTCCCTCTCCTTGAGTCTGGTTCAATATCCTTATTCCAGGCCTTCGTAGTGGAATAGATTGGCATTGAACTGCACATATATGGTAACTTCTCTTTTTAAATTACATTATCCTTTGACATTGTTAAATATAATAATAATAGAAACCAACACTTAAATACTACCTTAAATTTTTTTAAAGACTTCCCCATCGTATTATCTACTGTGATCCTTACAACAGCTCCGGGAGGGATGGAGGCCCTGTGTTATTAGAGTCTAATCTTACAGAGAACTCAGAAAGGCCCAGACACGTACCAAAGACGTGCAGCAAATCACAGAGCAAGGACCCAAACCAGTGGTTTGCTAGTAAACCAGCTCTCCAGAATTTAATGAGTAAATAAGCCCTGAGAGCTTATTTACTTCCCTGGAGCTGGGAAGACATGGGTATAGTGGCTCGTGTAAACTGCAAGGGGCTTCGGCCACTGAAAAACCTGGTTTCTGACCCCAAATCTCTTCCCGCTAATCCTTTCTGCCTCCCTATATGAGAATGAATCTTATCTCATATTTTAATTCTTTTAAAGGCTAATGAGATCTGGAGACTTATGGTATATATTTTTTAATTAATTAATTTATTTATTTATATTTGGCTGTGTTGGGTCTTCATTTCTATGCGAGGGCTTTCTCTAGTTGCGGCAAGCGGGGGCCACTCTTCATCACGGTGCGCGGGCCTCTCACTATCGCAGCCTCTCTTGTTGCGGAGCACAGGCTCCAGACGCGCAGGCTCAGTAGTTGTGGCTCACGGGCCCAGCTGCTCCGCGGCATGTGGGATCCTCCCAGAGCAGGGCTCGAACCTGTGTCCCCTGCATTAGCAGGCAGATTCTCAACCACTGCGCCACCAGGGAAGCCCTCATATTTTAATTTTTTTAGGATAATTTGTTACCCTAAAGTTATTTAAATTTTAAAAAATTGTGTACGTACCTATAGCCTCTGTTGAAAATCCCTGCCTTAGGTATTGCTTCGCGAGCCATCAAACCTACACTGGGCCTGATCGATCCTCTGCACACCCTGTACATGCCTGAGCGGGTGATCGCCAACAGTGGCTTCGATGTGCTTTGGTAGGTACACATGCCACCTGCAGGGGCTCTGCCGGTACTCGGTTGACAGACAGTATTTTACTGCTGAAAGCCCTTGTTAAGCACTCACTGACTGTGCGCCACAACAGCGCTGGCTTTGGCTGTCATTATCCCCCTTCCCGAGTGACAAAGCTAAGCTGTAAAGATGAGGCGAGGTCCTAGGTGAGCCACAAACCTGCTGTTTGGGATGGACCGGCCCAGCCACAGCTGCAGCCACGGGGACACAGGGAGGGAAGCAGCGGCAGCTGGCAGGCAGCATCTCAGACCCACAGCACTGCCTCTGCTGCACTAACCAGGGGATGCCAGGGCTGCAGCCTCAGGCACACAGCAGGGGCGGCAGCGCCCACCCCCGGAGCTGGAAGGGCTAGCTGTCGGCACGTCACACGCATCATCACTTCACCACAGCTCTGTGCCACACAGAAAAGAAAACTGGGCTGGAGGTGTTGAGCAGCTTGCCCAGGGTCACACCACGTGCTCCCCGGGCTTCATCTGCCATGTGCTGATGGCTCCCTCATCAGTGTTTCTGCCACAGGCCTCGCTCACGAGCTCTGGGCCCTGCGTTCCAGCGGCATCACGGGGACCCACGGGTACTCCACATTCACCTGGTCCAAAAGACCCTATTCCACCCATTTGCACATGCACATTTCTTCTCATTTTAACATCTCTGAAATCAAGGCATATCTGTATATCTGTGGCATGGCAGTATGGTTTTCTTCCTCAGTGGTACTTTTTTTTTTTTAATGGTGCATCTTATAAAGCATGGCATCTTGAAGTTGATGAAATCTTACAATTCTCTCAATCCCCCCACCCCTCACAGCTTCCCCTCCTGGGTCCCTGACCTTAGCGAGCAGCAGGACCCAGTATGGACTTCTCCCTCGCCGCGTGCCCACACCGAGCCACAGAGCCCCTCTCTTGTCCAACTCAATCTCTCCCATCTGCTCCCGCCTCAGCTCAGGCCTGCCCCAGCTCTTGCCTGGACAGTATCCAATCTCCTTATCAGTCTCCCTGCTTCCATCCCACAGTCCTTCTGTCTGTCCTCCATACTGGCCTCAACAAGCTTCCAGAATGCAATATGACCACCGTGCATACACACGGGCATTTATACACACACACACACACACACACACACACACACACACACACACCCCTCTACCTTACAAGTCTGTCATTGCCTTTCCACACCTACTGTCTGAAAGCCAAAGTCCCTGGAATGTCCCCAGTGCTGAGCACTTTATCTGCTTGGAGAACTCTTCTTTCACTTTCCACTGGAGCATTCTGTCATTGATGGAGCCTTTGCTGACCCTCCCCTCCCCTCCCCTCTCCTTAAGAACCACTCTGTCCTTTGCCCTTACCCACTGGGGGCCTGTGCATTGCTTCAGAGACACCGCTCTTCACACGCCAGTCTCCCTCACTGCACCGCGGGCTTGGCAAGGACAGGACCATCTCATGCACTTCTCCGTCCCTACTCCTTGGCACAGGGACCATCACATCATTGGTACTCAATTAACAACTGTCGAGTGAAGTTCACACAAGCAGGAGGCAGCAGAGTTAGGATTCACATCTAGGTCTACCCAAGTCCATGGTCTGCTTTTCTTACTGCATTACACTGCCCGCCAAGAGACTGGAGAAAACTGTGTCCAACTCCATCCTGGTCAATGTTGTCAGTACTCTGAAGAGTTGTCCTCTAATAACTTGGAAATAAGATTACGCTCCCTAGCTGTGAACTGCATAATAAACATATAACAGACTAAAGCAGTCATGTTTAAATGAATGACTCACAGACCCAAAGACTTTGCTGTCAGTAAAAGCGGGGAGTGGGCTCAGAAGAAAGGAGAATGATGGCAGTGGCCCTTCCAAGGACTGACCACGGGAGAGCGCACGTGGCCCGAGGAGTCTGCCCCTGAGGCCCAGCAGCCTGTTCTGAAGATGGACACACCCTTGTATTCAACCTTAGAGGCAGTTCCCCTCGTTAGGGCTCCATGGGCTTTCTGACCATAACTGGGCATCCACAGACTTGCCAATAGGGAGAATGGATACCTAGAAGACTCAGGTGTCTGTCCCCCTCAGCAGTTATATTTCTTGTTATAAATCAATAATCAGACTTCCAGGTTTTACACATAGTTTCTGTGAGCTCAGCTCAGTGAATCTGCCCCTTCAAGACAGATCTGATCTTGCGCCCAGAATCAAGATGCACAGCAGGGCAGAGGTTTAACTCTGCACCTTGGTGGAGTCACCAGCACCCCGTCCACCCCACATGGACACCTCCTTCTTGCCTTGCCCAGATTTCCTGTTTAGAACCACAAACCCATAGCTTTTGTCCACCAACTAATTCTTTTTGAAGTTCTAATACTTTTTCAAAAGATGTTATCTGCTTCACACATGTAGAAGAAAGTAAATTCTACGTTCTAAGACTGAAACCTATAACTCATGCACAAAGTAGTTCACGTTATACTGTGTTCCCAACAAATCGTTGATCTAGATGATTGCGTTTATTCTCATCTCCTGCAGTCGATTAGCTAGAATTCATGGCAGGCCAGTAGGTAAAGGAAGCTCTGATGCTTTATTCTTAAAACAGCCAACCCTGAATTTAGAGCATGTAAGAAGAAAGAATTCGATTTTTTGTTCAGGCCAAGAATTAATAATAATGGTGAATGATAATTTTTACAAAGTGCTGGTACTTTACATATGTGAACTTAATTTTCACAGCAGCACCATGAAGAAAGACATACAATGATTTATCCTCATCTTAGAATCACAGGGAGGATGGTGACTCCTCTCAGGCCCACAGTGGGGAAGTCTGGTGCCAGAATTTACATCAGGGGGGCCGACCCACTGCACTGTACTCTTATAGGAGGCTAGTGTAACTGTGACCCTTCTTGGATGGGTAATATGGTGTTTGATCAATGCAAGGTATAAAATGGTAAATATACTTTAGAAGGAAGTCATTTTTCAGATTCAGTGCTTTTCTTGATGCCTTAAATGTTTAAAAATTCAACATCATAAAGATATACTGGCACTAGAAAGGAACCATATGTAATCTTATACATACTGGTCAAAACCACTGTAGTGCCGTTAATGTCAACTTCACTGTGTTAATTGCTACAATAAGCAATGACTGTCGTGGACAAGAGGCTGATTAGTGAGATGAGCTGTGATTATCGGCACTACAGAGCATATCCACAGGGGGTGAGTGCCGAGCATTCTGAGACAGTTCGGGATCTGAATGGAGGAAAGGAGGAAAAGGATGCTTTCAACTGTGTGTTTTAAATATTCCTTGTTAGTCACGCCCTGGAGTCCTACACTGCCCTCCCGTACCACATGCGGAGCCCCTGCCCTGGAAATCCCATCACTCGGCCAGCCTACCAGGGCGGCAACCCCATCAGTGACATTTGGGCAGTCCACGCGCTGAGGATCGTTGCTAAGTACCTGAAGAGGTATGTCACCCGGAGGGGACGGAAACAGAACAGAAAAGCCACTTTCCACCTTCCCGTGAAATGTGGCGCACCAGATCCTGAAATGTCCTGAGCAAGCCCGCTCACCAAAAAAATCAGTCACTGTACGTACAGAAGCACCAGAGACCAGCAACCTCTGGAGGGAGCCCCATGAGGACAGATGAAAACTGGATCCTTTGATCTGAAAAGGCAAAGATCATGAGGGGACAACATAGGAGCCCCTAATTTATGAAGGATGCAGGTAGAAGGTTTATTCATCAAAGCCTCAAAACCAAACCGGGGGGAGGGGAGATGTCCTTTGAGGTCTGGCTACCAAGGGCAGAAATGAGAACCACAGATGAGACAGATGTTGGCCCTGCCCCATCAGGCCCTGTCCAGAGGCACACAGGGTGGACCCATGAGCAAACGCACATGAACTCAATTTAAGAAATAAATGTGTAGAGATGTCTGTCCTGGGAGATATGAAAGCCTTCCTGAAAAGATTCCTAAAAGGTTTGGAAAGATTTATGCATGAAATAGCCATAATAGACTCTTGAGAGAGAGCACAGATATACTTAGAGATGAAAACTGATCCCTGAGACATTAAGACTTGTGCGAAGTCGAACTCCCCTTTGTATTTATACACAGCGGAGGGCAAGAACGGGCAGGTTAGGACTAGATGTGAGCGCGGTGCCTCCCCCGGCCTGGAGGGGGAGGGGCCTAGGACAGCGTTTTGCAGTGGAGGTAGGGGAGGGACACGGAACTGTCTCCAGCTCGGAGCCCAGCAGGGAGGATTTGTCTGGGTAGAAGCAGATGCAGATGATGGCCAGCCAGGTGTCTGACGGGGACACAAGGCTTGGCATGGCAGCTGTGGGAGGTGAGGGGGCGAAATGGACAGAAGAGAGGCTGAAGCTCCATCACCTGCTATCTCACCTTGTTATTTGGGAATAAGGAACAAACACTGGGTTTTGGAAAGAGACACAAGTGCCTAACTATTCCAGATGAAAGGCGGAAAAGGGCTGTGGCACTTTTATTTCATAGCAAGAACCCTTACTCCAGGCAGGATCACAAGAAACCACGCGGGAAGGGGTGCCCTTGGCTGTCTTAGGGTTCCTCCCTGGGGCAGGGTTTCCAAGCCCAGGAGCAGGAAGGCTGAGCTGCATCTGAAAGGGGCCTTTGAGAATTTGCTTTTCCAAAGTGGCACTGAGGAGGGATGGAGCAAGTGAAGGCTTGTCCTACAACAACATCCCACGTCCACAGTAATAAGTATGAAAATAACATGTGCAATTTCCACAGATACCAAAAGAGGTCTCCAGTGGGTCCGATTTGGGGCGGTATCACAGAGAGAAAGATGTCTGGGCGGCTCATTTGGCCAGTAAGTAGCCCCAGGCGACAGGGACTCACTTCAGCAAACCAGCCTGGGCCCTGGGCCTTCTGAGTATGTGTTTACTCTGAGTCCACTCACAGCCGCAGTCAAGGTCATTGACAAGTGAAGAAGAAGAATGAGTCTCAGGGCGCTTTTCTTGAGCAGCTTTCATAGTCCAAGGGTCAGTGCTTTCTTCCCCTGGCACTTTTATCCCATGAGCAGCCTGACAGCATATTTATTATGCCTTTGCTCAAACTGTTGATGAGAAAATATGTTTCACTTTGGTTTTCATCTAGAAGACAAGGTGTCATTTGAATAACTTGCCTAATTTTTCTTCCTATCGGGTAGCATTTCTTTTTTTTTTCCAGATCTTTCCCTAAGGCGGCTCTTTATTCACTAGGAAATGCCAATGTAGATGTGTTATTGTTAGGTATTGATGTCATCCACAGGGCTGTCAGAAATCCTGACGATCTTGAAGCAAGGTCTAATATGCACTTGGCAAGTGCTTTTGCTGGCATTGGCTTTGGAAATGCTGGTGTTCATCTGTGGTGAGCAAATTTGAGATTTTATTTCTTCACCTAAGCTATTGCCCTTAAATTTTTAAAATGTTTATAATTTAGGACATGTGGTCAGATTTTAAATATGCTATAGAAAGAAGATATTTAACTTTGTGTCCCATAATATTTTCTTAATTCAAATGCAGCTTATCGGGTCATAGATTTTTTTTTCTTTTTGGTAACAGCTTTTTTGAGCTATTAATTATTCACATACTATATAATTCACCCATTTAAAACTTTCAGTGGTTTTTAGTCTATTCACAAAGTTGTGCTACCATTACCACCATAAATTTGGAACACTTTATCACCTTAAAAAGAAATCCTGTACCCCTTAGCTGTTGCCCACCAATCCTCCTATACCCCCAGGTCTTAAACAACTACTAATCTACTTTCTGTCTCTATGGATTTGCAAATTCCAGACATTTCATATAAATGGAATCATATAATATGTGATCTTTTGTGCCTGGCTTCTTTCACTTAGCATCATGTTTCCATGGTTCATCCCATGCACATATTAGTACTTCTTTCCTTTTTACTGCCAAGCAATTTTCTATTGCACCGATATACCACATTTTATTTATTCATTCATCACATGAGGGACATTTGTGTTGTGTCCACTTTTTTGGCTACTATGAATATTGCTGCTTGAATAGTCATGTACAAGGCTACCTGGTGGACATATGTTTTTATTTCTCTTGAGTATATACCTAGGAGTGGAATTGCTGGGTCATATGGTAACTCTGTTTAAATTCTGAGGCACCGCCAGGCTGTTTTCCACAGTGGCTGCACCGTTTTCCCTTCCCACCAACAGTGGATGAGGGTTCTGATTTCTCCACATCTTCATCATGTGTCATGGGTTTTTAAAACGTCAGACGCAGGATTTTTTTTCTCCTGATCTCTCTCAAAAAGAAGGGGATTAGAATATTTGTCAATAGCCAGAATTAGTCTTTTGATCAGAACTTTATTGGTATGTTGCCTTAAACTTGAAAACCAGTGAACACGGAGAATTAAGAATTGGCCTTTGCTAGGGGAGCGCAATGAAATGTTCACCCTCAAACTCTGCTGCTGAGAGGAGCATAGACGGGTACCACCTTTCTAAGAAGCAACTGAACAAAACCTGCCCAGAGCTTGGAAAATGTTTATACCCTTTGCCCCACTGATGTTACTTCTAGAAATGTAGCCTAAAGAAATAATCATGATATGGTCAAAGAATATCCTTGTAAGGATATTCACCTAAAAGTTATTTATAACTGAAACTTTTAGGAACAACCTAAATTCCCAACAGTTTAGTACTCAAAGAATAAAATATCTATTAAAATAATATTTTAGAAGAATAGAAAATGATATGGGGAAATGTTTATAAAGAATATTAAGTAACAAAAGCAATGTCAAAAACAGTGCACAATACGATCATAAGCGTATGCGTAAGAAGACTAGAAGGAAATATTCTATAATGGCTATCTTGAGAAAATAGGATTATGGATCATTTTTCTTTTTTACAAAGAATATATATAACTGTTAAAATAAATCAAACTAAAATATTGGCTATTGTTAGAAAGGTATTTTGAAAGTTACATGAACCCTTTCACATCACGGAAGCATGCTAAGCGATATTTTTCTGAATACTATGAAGCCCGAAAACAGTAAAGCACGTCCCTAAGTATCCAACAACTCAGAGAACCGATAGCTTCTGATCTGCCTCATGAGAGATGACAGGCATGGGGCACCTTTTTTTGGATAATCATACAATTCACCAAAATACTTCATCTGTCTATGAAATGTAAATCTTTTAGCAAATAAAAACAAAGTCATCCAATAACCCACATTAATAGACTTACAGACCATTTTACTATTGTAAAACATTTCATTTTCAATATATTAACTGTACATATATTAACTTGTCACAACGTGTATCTTCTGGGTCATCTAGTAAATTATCATATTGTCCTATTTGTTCCCTAACAATTCGAGAGGATAAAGAGTTTTCCCATTAAAACCAACCAAAAAGTCCCCACAAATAAAAACGAAAATGCCTTTTCTGGATAGCCTTTCAGGCTGAAACAATCACGTATGATTCAACTCCCATTAGTACGTAGCATTTAAAAGAAGGTATCAATCATTGGCAAGACAGATCACTGGCGGAACAAGCTTGCATGTCTAGTGCAGTACATCTTGGCTCATAAAATTCCCACCGACATCTTCAGTTTGTGAAGGAACACACTGCCAAGGCAGTGCAGAGCCAGATAGAAAATGCATACCCTGAAGATTATTAAAGAAACTTCAAAGTGAATTCTTGATTTCTTCAAGATCATAAGCTTAACCAATGTGCTTGGCCAGCATCTTAAGCATCAATACTTTTTAGCGGCATACAATTCTGTGAGCATTTGAATTTTAACATTCCAGAAGTTTTGTGAATGAAAGCACCAAATATCAACTGCATAATAATGTATCCTCATAGGAATCAAAGAAAACAGAATGTCTAACTTTGTGGGTTAACAATATTGTCAAGAGACTGTGAAGGGCTCTCCCATAGAGTATTGTTAACTTGAATTTCTGATATCTGTATGTCAACATATGGACTTTCTTTCTTTTCTAGCCATGGAATGTCTTACCCAATTTCAGGCTTAGTGAAGACATATAAAGCAAAGGATTATAATGTGGATCACCCACTGGTGGTAAAATCATAACCAATTCTTTAATTTCGTCTTAGACTCCTCTCAATTGCCATAAACGTATTTGTCAATTCTTGATTGCTTGGAGTACAAGGTAAAGTAATTTAATATCTAGAATATGCATGTTGAAGACTGGCTTTGCCACGTCGGTCACCATGTTTCCTTTCTCCCCAGCCCCATGGCCTTTCTGTGGTACTCACCTCCCCAGCAGTGTTCACTTTCACGGCACAGATGTCTCCCGAGCACCACCTGGAGATGGCAGAGATATTGGGTATGAACCGTCAGTCATAAATCTGTGACCCACATATGTGGAGCATTTCCTAGGATGCTTCTGAAGATAAACCGTAAAGAATAATACCAAAAAATACTGCTTGGGATAATTTAATAATAAAATGTCAGTGACCTGCTCAAATTCCTATCTAGCACTAAAATTCTGTAATTTTGTGTTTCTAAGAGTCTATTAGCAATGAAATGGAACCAAGTACTGCTTACATTAAGTTTACAGTAATAATATTTCCACTGTTTTCGTCCCCAAGGAAAGTGAAACTGTTTATATACTATTCATGTTATATATGGTTTTTGTTTTGTTTAATAGGAACTAAAAATGAATCTAAATCAGGAAGTAACAGTAAGTTCCCAGTTATAGAGAACCTAAACAACTAGAAACTTTATAAAAAGTTCCCCAAAGAAGAATTTGTTTGCTTTTTTTTAGGATAAATAATGTCTATAATAATATACCCACAGTGCCTTTTAAATCTTACAAGAAATACAGTTACATTTAGGGCCGCTTTAGTGTTAAGTAAAATATTGGTATTTTTCTAATATAAAAATTCTTTTAAGGAAACTTAAGTATTCAATTAACTTTTAAAACATCTCTTCCCCTACTTGTTTTAGAAAGGGAAAAGCTAAAAAGAAAACTGCATTATGCTCCTCTAGCTCGAGCCGTTGGAGAGAGTAGTTCCAAGAAGGTAGGAATGACACAGATATCCTTCCGACTGTGTTGCTTCACCTCCACCTCCCACTGCTAGGTTTCCCGGCATGTACGGCCAGAAACATGGTGCCTACTTTTCCAAGG
This sequence comes from Monodon monoceros, assembly GCF_005190385.1. NCBI lineage: Eukaryota > Metazoa > Chordata > Mammalia > Artiodactyla > Monodontidae > Monodon > Monodon monoceros. The sequence continues at coordinate 64,486,919 of NW_021703770.1, read as the reverse complement.
ATCTTGTATCCCTTTTCCGTTTTGGACTGGGGATATTGTTCAGCTCTATGTTGGGACTCAGACCCTTCGTAAATATGTAAACAGGCAGGAGCCCAAACAGTAGGCTAGATGTATGGTAAACGGGAAAACTTTAGAGAGCCTAAACCTAACATTCCAGGCCACCAAAAAAACTACTGAGAAAGCAAGGCCTCTATTAGACAAAAACCCAGGCCAGAGGAACTACCGGTACTTTCCTCCTGCATAGGAATTTTTGGTTAATATTTTTCCATATTTAGCCATTAAATATTTTTGTTTTAATTTTTACTGAAGTATAGTTGATTTACAATGTTGTGTTAGTTTCAGGTGTACAGCAAAGTGAATCAGTTATACATATACATATATCCACTCTTTTTTAGATTCTTTTCTCATTTAGGTCATTACAGAGTATTGAGTAGAGTTCCCTGTGCTATATAGTAGGTCCTTATTAGTTATCCATTTTATATATAGTAGTGTGTATATGTCAGTCCCAATCTCCCAATTTATCCCTCCCCCCACTTCCCACCTGGTAACCATAAGTTTGTTTTCTACATCTGTAACTCCATTTCTGTTTTGTAGCTCATTTGTGCCCTTTTTTTAGATTCCGCATATAAGTGATATCATATGATATTTGTCTTTCTCTATCTGACTTACTTCACTCAGTATGACAATCTCTAGGTCCATCCAAGTTGCTGCAAATGGCATTAAATATTTTGATTCCCTATGTAATCTTAGATTGTCTTAGCTTTATACCAATGTATTCTCTTTCCTACCTTCTCTTTTTTTCTAAAACACTTCATAGGAAAACCTGGAGCTTTGGATGGCAGCAATCCCGGGAACATAAGAACCTCATAAACCCCGTATCATGTGTCACCCTCCACTTAATCCATATTTGAGCTGCCGCTGTGTAATACAGACTGGCCTTGTCGGGCAAGTTTTACCTTCCATCCAGCTGCTCTCCCAACTAGCTCTGTATCTGGTTCTATTTATACCTTTTCCTGGATAACATAAACAGGTCGCTGTCAGAGAACAGAAAGGCTAAAACTGATTTAATAAGATACTTCAGTATGGAGTGAACCATACCTTCTAGTCTCTTTTTGACCTATACAGAGAAAGTGGACTTGGACTACAGCATGAGGCATTTTGGATAATAAATAAATAATGCTACCTTCTGATTGCGGCACGTCCCGGCGATGAATGTGTCCAACCAGAATAGATGGGGGCGTGGGGTGTGGGTGCTAAGGGTTTAGGATTGATTCCCTTCATCTGGGAACTTTCACTGCCACCCTACCTGAGGGCAGAACCCCCTGGCTCTTCCAGATTGACATCTCTATGCTTTTGTGTATTAATTAGTAATTATGTCCAAATTCTGCCCTTACGAATCTCCAACCCCTGGCAACCTTCTTCCTCATTCACCGATATCATTAGTATCTACATGTTAAATACTGCTTTCTAAGAGTCTCCTTATTCTTAATTCTGCCTGACAGGTTGTATAATATACATTTAGAGGGACCTACCCTTTGGCAACAGAGTCCAAAAAAGTTTTCTAGCTAGAGAGAGGAAATATACTCCTTCCCTGGCCACACCCAATCCATTTTTGTCATTTTCCTCCTTTTTGGCAGTTAATGTTGGAGTTTTTTGAACTTCTGTAGATCCTTGTCTCACAAGGTGTTTGCAAAGGGTTTGTCTTCTCCTAAGCTGTCGCCTTGAGAAAGGACATTGAATGTGTAGACCTCTAGATGTCAGCAAATTCCAAGCCTTGAAAGTTACATAAGCTGTGTTTTCTCCTACAGATGCTCATTCCTCCTCATCCAAACACCAGCCTTCTTTCTTGGTCTCCTTCCTGTGCCTCTTTTCTGGGCCGTTTCTCTTCTTCCCACCACACAGAGGGCGAGCAGCCCACTGGAAATGTGAGAGCCAAGTTAGCGCCCCCTCCTCCCCGCTCTCCGACTTCTCTATGGAGGCTCTGGGGGCTCCCAGGATGGCCTGTCTTCTGCGGGGCTGACAGCTGAGCCGGCCTCCCGGCTGGGGGCACAGCGGTGCCCTTGTCCTCAGTGTGAGGGGCCGGCAGCAGGTTATGTATTCAGCTACCCTGTGACTGAATCACACCCAGGGCCAGCTTCCTCCCCTCTACAGTCAGTGCTTTGTGTCTTCCAGGAGCCGACACCCGCACTGCCAGGATCCCAGATGCTGGGCCTGTTTTGGCAGACACGCTGCGGAAATTCTTATTCGATCTGGATGTGGATGATGGCCTAGCTGCCATTGGCTACTCCAAGGCCGACATCCCCGCATTAGTGAAAGGAACACTGCCCCAGGTAAGAGACGCAGCCCATCCTCACTGCCTTCTAAGAAGCACCAGGCTCCAGGGGAGACACGGTCCATTTGGGGCATCTTAGGGAAGGAGATGACAACCCAGGTCTCTCCCCACCAGGCAGCAGCTCTCCCCTTCCCCAGGGGGAAGGGGCCAAGGCTCCCTCGCCTTTATATTCTTCCATTAAACTGTGGCTTACGTGAAGCTTTGACGATGTAATGAAAGGATCCTTTATAAAAATTTAAGGCAAAAACAACCAAGTTTATCTTGAGTATAGCAGAATTTCCCTTTTCTCCATTTCTGCTCTTTTAAGAGTCCCCTATAAAACTATGTGAAGCTATTCCAAAAGGGCCACTAATATTATTTTCCATTATAAAGAGTTACAAATTCTACTATTTTGTGAAGAATAGACATGGCTTTTAAATTAAGATGATTACAAAATCACTTTTTAAACATATTTGGGAGATTATATATTTTATACATATACATATGTATACTTATTTGTATCACTTTGAGTCTTATTTCATTTATTTATATGCTCCTAAAGAATTTAAACTGAAAAAGAAAAGAATTTAAACTGAGCAGCTATTATTTATATGGTAGAATTATAATAGATGTAAAGTTTCCCCTCTCAAGGTTCTCATGAAAAGAGTTTATCCCCCATTGGACCTCTCTTCCATTTAGGATCAGATACCCTTGTGTTATAGCACCAGAGCCTAACAGGCCAAGACCCTGTTTGTTGTAATTCACCATAAAACAGAGAGCTCAGAGCCAAGAGATGACACCATGCTCACCAGGCCCAGAGCGCTCACTAAGTCCTCCTGTCCAAAATGCGAAAGGCAGGCTTCCCTGGTGGCGCAGTGGTTGGGAGTCCGCCTGCCGATGCAGGGGACACGGGTTCGTGCCCTGGTCCGGGAGGATCCCGCATGCCACGTAGCGGCTGGGCCCATGGGCCATGGCCGCTGGGCCTGCATGTTCGGAGCCTGTGCTCCGCAGCGGGAGAAGCCACAACAGTGAGAGGCCCGCGTACCGCAAAAAAAAAAAAAAAAAAAAAAAAATGCGAAAGGCAAGGGTCACTTAAACACCATGAGGATATTCGGAAAAGACAAAAATTCTAATTTGAAAAGATACGTGCAATGCTCATAGCAGCATTATTCACAATAGCCAAGACATGGAAGCAACCCAAGTGCCCATCAACAGATGACTGGCTTAAGAAGATGTGGTATATATACAATGGAATATTACTCAGCCATAAAAAAGGATGAAATATTGTATTTGCAGCAATGTGGATGGACCTAGAGAATATCATACTAAGTGAAGTAAGACAAAGAAAGACAGATATATGATATCACTTATATGTGGAATCTAGAAAACATTACAAATGAGTCTATATACAAAACAGAAATAGACTCAGACATAGAAAACAAACTTATGGTTACCAAAGGGGAAAGGGAAAGGGGGAGGGATAAATTAGGAGTTTGGGATTAACAGATACTAACTACTCTATATAAAACAGATAAGCAACAGGGATTTACTGTATAGCACAGGAAACTATATTCAATATCTTGTAATAACCTATAATGGAAAATTATCTGAAAAAAGTACATATATATATATAACTGAATCACTGCTATACACCTGAAACTAACACAATATTGTAAATCAACTATACTTTTTAAAAATTTATTTATTTGGCTGCATTGGGTCTTTGTTGCTGCACGTGGGCTTTCTCAAGTTGCGGCAAGTGGGGGCTACTCTTCATTGCGGTGCGCGGGCTTCTCGTTGTGGTGGCCTCTCTTGTTGCAGAACACGGGCTCTAGAGCACGGGCTCTAGAGCGCATGCTCAGTAGTTGTGGTGCATGGGCTCAGTAGTTGTGGGGCACGGGCTTAGTTGCTCCACGGCATGTGGGATCTTCCCGGACCAGGGCTCGAACCCGTGTCCCCTGCACTGGCAGGCAGATTCTTAACCACTACTCCACCAGGGAAGCCCTATACTTCTATTTAAAAAACAACAACAACAAACAAACACCATGAGGATAAGGCAGTTCTCCCCAAAATTAAGGCATTCATGTATCTATCCCTGACGTTGGAACAGAGTTAACAGCTAGAATATCCACTCACACAGCATCCTGCTTACCTCAAGTGGCAGTGCTTTTCCCTCAGCCCACTTCAGTTAAGCAAAGGCCTCAAACTGGCTTCTTCCCTACTTAGCAAGTACTTAGAATGTTGAAAACCTCACCACGCACATAAGATAATATTTGTGTGGATTGGATTCACAGACTTATCTGTCCATAGGAGCAAGGTAAATAATAGCAATGAACAAAGTAATTTAAGGCACTAGGGAATGGTGGGGACTTTGGTGAACTGGAAAGCACATGACCCATCTCATTGGGTGAGCAGCTTTTCAGCTACAATTTATTATCACCGAGCATAAATTCAGTTCCCAGTGTTGGTAGAACTTGGATTTTTAAGAAAAATCAGCAATTGGGATGTTTGTGTTGAATTCCCTGATTTCCCAATGTACAAACAAAACATGGCCCATGGGCCATGAGTTTCCCTGATTTAGGGTCAGGCCCAGTGGGCTCAGTTGCATACAAAAATATAAATGAATGAGAAAAAGAGGAGTCTCAAAGTATAGCAGAGACACTAGTTCTAACCCACAGTCCTAACCTGTAAGTCGAAGGGACTAAATAAAAACTATGACCATCACAATCGTTTTTTCAAAACCTATTAAAGTTCCATGAAGGTAGGAGCCTGTCTGTTTTGCTCATCTATCTTCTATAGCACCTAACCCGGGCTAATGAACATTTAAAGGAGCACATTCCTGCAACCCTCTCCTCTTAAATCTTCTGTCCTTGTTTTTGAGCAATTTCCTTAGACTTAATAGGACTCAGCCAATGAAAAGGAGCCATGAAAGCCTGTCCAGGAATACCAGAGACCAAGCGGTCACCACGATTTTGATGTAGCCTCTGGCTCTTATAGCATGGTCCCAGCAAGAGTGTCCACTCTTCAGGGGGTCCTCTGAAAAGTTCTGCTTGTTTATCCCAGGAAAATGTTCAGGCAGATGTGTTTATCAACCTCCGAGAATGGTATTCATGAGTTTCAGATAAAACTGGATGATATTCTTGGCCATTTAATTGCTGTGGCAATGCATCTTCCAGCCATCAGCACACACTGGCAGGTGTGGACGCTTTTAATTCTACTGTACCCAGCCTTCCACTTTCAAAAGCTGTTCCAAACAGCAACAGATCCAGACTGACACTTGAGACCATCCTCTAAAATAGCAAGTTAATTAGGTATCATTCTGAATGCCTCAGTGCACATGTCATACTGGGAAATCACAGATAGCAGAACCTTAATTAGACAAAACTAATTTCTTAGTTTCACAAAGGATGCAAGGTAAATTGAATCTTTCTAATACAAGTCATGTCTATAAAGTAGGAAACCAGGATTTCCTCAAGCTATGTTCATAAAGCAGCCCCAAGGTGGATGCTGCCTTTTTTTCCTTTGATCATGTTTTCACGATTAGGAGAAACACAGTTAATTTTAATTCACTGGCACTAGTTCAGTTTTGAAGTCAATATGACAGATTTATATGCATATGTGGGGAAGGGGGGAATATTCATAGGACTTTAGAAGGCATATTGGAAATAAGCTTGTCTGTTTTGCAGTTGAACTACTGTTGGGTTTTTGTTTAGTTTTTTTTTAGTGAACATTTTACAGGAATGCTATGGCAACTTCAGAATTTTACACATGCAGCAGACAAATCTTCACTTATTAGTATTACAGGATTTAAGGTAGTGAGAGGGATATACCCTTCCTGCAAAGAACATCACCAGAAAGGATATTTCATGCAGTCAACATCTGATAAAGCTTCTTTTATGTTCAGCAAAGAGGGATCGGTTTTCTCTGGAACAACCAGGCCAGTATTCTTAACCAAACACCACAGCCCATACTGGTGGCAGCAAATAGCAGCCCTGTGTACAGAGGTTTCCAACTGCCATAGCCGGGCTGCTCGGGGAGCAGGCACGAATAAATTAATCTTCCAAGCTGGATTTCTGAAACCTCTGGAAAGAAACATTTACATTTCCCATCAAAACATTTCATTACTGAGGAGAGCTGTCTACCAAAATGAGCACTTCCACTCCCTGGCAGACAGGCCTGCTAAAATGTTATTTTATGAATGTGCTAAAAGTAGTAGTCTGAATTTATTTCACTGCCCATGTTAATCAGTTGTCCTTCGGTCTTATGTGTCTATAAATAATAGCAGTGCGGAACACATCTGAATCCTGAGAGGTTGGCTTTTATATGGCACAAGTGATACGTGCAAGGATATATCTCAAACTTTACGTCCTTGCCCCTGTTGAACCAATCGTTGGGGGGTTAGAAATGTGAAAGAGAAACTCACCTCAGCTTGGCCTGAGCTGAGAGTCCTGAACTACTTCATGCAAGATGAACAGGGTTGTTTTAAAGGCGCTTGAGCTCATCAAATAAGACGCTCTGCCATTATCAACAGAATAATGTGGCAACTTGGGCCATAGCAAATACCGAACTTCTGTTCTGCACCCTGCCACAAACGTGTGCATAAGTCACCGTGAACAAGTCTCTGCCTTGCTATGGATTTTCAGAATTCTTTAGGGTCTGTGCTGGGATATGAAGCTTTACCTTGGCTTCACCCATCCTCTTCAGCATTGTGCCCCCATCCTTCTCCCATCTGTCCATCCATTCTTTTTTTTTAAATTGTGGTAAAACATACCTGACATAAAATTTACTATTTTAATCATTTTTAAGTGTACAACTCAGTGCCATTAAGTACATTTTACAGGGTTGTGCAACCATAATCACTATTCATTTTCAGAACTTCTAAATCATCCCCAAAAGAAGCCCTGCTCTATTGCTAAATGGTAAACAGCAACTCCCCACTCTCCTCTTCCCCCAGCCTCTGGTAACCTCTGTTCCACTTTCTATCACTGTGACTTTGCCTATTCTAGGTACTTCATGTAAGTGGAATCATACAATATTTGTCCTTTTGTGTCTTCACTTAGCATAATGTCCTAAATGTGTCAGAATTTCATTCCTTATTATGGCTGAATAACATTGCATTGTATGGAAAGGCCACATTTTGTTCATCCATTCATCTGCAGATGGACACTTGGGTTGGTTCCACCCTTTGGCTATTGTGAATAGTGCTGCTGTGAACATCAATGAACAAGTATCTGTTTTAGTCCTTGCTTTCATTTCATTGGGGTGTATACCTAAGGAATAGAATTGTTGGATCACAGGGTAGTTCTGTGTTTAACTTTTTGACAAACTATCAAACTATTCTCCATAGTGGCTGCATCATTTTACATTCCCACCAACAATGCACGAGGGTTCCAATTTCTCCACATCTTCACCAACACTTGTTATTTTCCATTTTTGGGATAGCCATTCTAATAGGTACGAAGTGGTAACTCGTGGTTTTAACTTGCACTTTCCTAAGGACTAATGACATTGAGCATCTTTTCACATGCTTATTAGCTATTTATATATCTTTTTTGAAGAAACATCTATTCACGTCCTTTGCCTATTTTTGAGTTGAGTTGCTTGGGGTTTTTTGTTATTTAGTTGTAGCAATTATATGTATATTTTGGATATTAATCCCTTATCAGATATATGATTTGCAAATATTTTCTCCCATTCTGAGTTGTCTTTTCACTCTCTTAGTAGTGTTCCTTGATGCATAAAAGTTTTAAACTTTGAGGTAGTCCAGTTTATCTATTTTTTCTTTTGTTGCCTGTGTTCTGGTGTCATATCCAAGAAATCATTGCCAAACCCAAAGTCATGAATATTTCCCCATTTTCTTCTAAGAGTTTTAAGGTTTTAGCTCTTACATTTAGGTGTGTTTAAAGTTAATTTTTGTATACATCCTTCCTTCTTTTTATTCTTCCTTTTACCTGACAAATACTTATTGATGTCTTACTATATACCATGAATTGTATGTGATACAGTTTAGAAAATAAAGTCCCTTCCCTCCCTTGTGGCGCTTACCTTCCAGTGAGGAAGACAGACAGTGGTCATCTAATCAAATCTACAAAGAAGACACAAATGAAGTCATGCCAGATAATGATTAGCGGTCTGAAGGAAACCTGGGTAATGGGACAGTGATTTCACATGGGACAGTGTGGTGGGAACTCCAGCGAGTGTGGTCAGAGAATGCCTCTGATTGGAGGTGGAGTCAGCCAGGTGAAGATCTGGGAGAAGCATTCCAAGCAGAGCGGAAAGGCCCTGAGATAGGGTGAAGATTCACATTTTCATGGGACTGAAGGGGGACCAGGGGGTCTAAGTGAGATGAGCGGGTGGGAGAAGAGTTAGAGCGGGGGTTAGAGGACATGGTTTTGTTCTAACTGCAGTGGGACGTCATCAGAGGGTGTTAAGCAAGGGAACGGTGTGATCAAACTTGCAATGCGGAAAAATCACTCTGGCTGCTATGGGGAGAATGATGCGGGAGTCGGAGTCCTATCTCGTATGTGTGAATCTTGAGATGCCAATATCCCCCCTCCCATCATCTTTATTAATCCAACCAGTAACTACTGAGCACCTGTTTGCCACGTGGGGCGCTGGGCACAGCCCTGCCCCATGGAGCTTCGCTCTCCTACCAAGTGTTGTCCCACACAGGTGCTCATCACAGATAACGGACCCAGAGACCCACAAACATGCAACCAAAACACTGGCATGTTTCTTAATTTCATTTAGGCCTGGAAATTTGGGGATTAAGGAGCCACTGACGGGAGTGTCAATAGTAGTAGGAGGTGCTGGTGTCTTTGCTGACTTGACTCAATAATCGCTGGAGAAAGTAAGGAAATCACTGAATTCATTTGGGAAGGCAGAGCTAAAACCTTAATTTTTTTTTTTTAAAAGAGTCACTTGCTGCCCATAGCCTGAAAGTTAATGTCCTAGTGAAGTCCTTTTCAATATACATGAAGTCCAAGTTGCAAAATATACGGTCTTTGAAGCCAAGGATGACCCCGTTCTGTCTTCCCTGGCTGCACACGTGCCTGGGACAGTGCCCTCCACACAGGGAGAGCCTGGCAGGGGCACCAGACTGGCGTGGTTTGGTCATTGTAGGAGGTGTTTTCCTGAGGTTGGTTTGGTTCTGTACATTTGAGCAGAAGGCTATTCTCAGGACCTCAGGCAAGAGGAATGGCTTTGAAAACTTCTCAGGAAAGAGGCATCACTTGATAAACTTCTGAGCTGGGAATCAGCTAGTAAGAAGCAAACAAGAAATACGATTTTTAAAGCTATGACTATTGTCAAGTCACTGTTTCTCATGACTGAGTTAATTTACATACCTCGTAGCTTTTACAAACTGTCTTTGCAAAGCCCTGAGTAATTCTTTCTGTTTACTGTTTCAGGAAAGGGTCACCAAGCTTGCACCACGCCCTCAGTCAGAAGAGGATCTGTCTGCTCTGTTTGAAGCGTCAATGAAACTGTATTAATTTTCATTTTCACTGAAAGAATTACCATTGGCCACCGTAATTCTGAAAACAGAAGTTGATCTAGCAAGAGCTTTGTCTTTTCACCTCCACAGATAACATCCCTGTTATCAGCTTGAATGTGATATAATTTTATCCTGTAGAAGATTCCCTGATGCTCCAAGCCCAGCTACTTCCATAGAACACACTGGACAAATGCCCACCATGCTGGACCCTCAGCCAGACTTTAGAGGTCCATGTTCCTGCCCCAAACCCTGCAGACTACCCCTGCTCCATGTATCAAAAGGGCAAACACTCAGTATCTACCAAAAATATTAATGTGTGTTATCCTATGCCCGGTAATCAACCCCACATCTAGAAATTTATCCTATAAAATACTACCACAAGTGTGTAAAGAAATATGGCAAGGATGTTTCTGGCAGCGCATTTTCTAACAATAAAAAATTTGAAAGAACTTAAGTATTCATTAATATATGGAAAAATAAATCATAGTATATTAAATAATGGAATGCTTTTGTGCTACTAATGAGAATAACTCTACTAGAAATACGTCCATGATAAACTGCTAAGTGAAAAAAAGTTGCAGGACAGTTATATATTAATATGGTCTGATTTTTACTTTTTAAATTATATATAAATATATGTCTATATATATATATATATCTAGAAAGAACGTTACACATCAAACTTAAAAGGGATCACTGAAGAAATGGAATTTGGAGGATAGAGAATTAAGAGAAAATGTTTATATTTTATACTTTCACTTTTTATTTTACAAACATCTGTATTGTTTGCATTTGTTAAAATAAGCACATATTTTCTAATTCTAAAAGAGGAAGAGAAAAGAAAGAAAAATATCACTTTGCTGTTTTAGGTCAGACTCATTAAACTACTAGTAACTAATATTTAAAAGGTAAAAACAAATCCAAAGGGGTAAGATATTAGAGATGGATCCTCTGGTGGAGCAATTGTTCTTTTGAGAAAAACACAAACAACCTACATGGTAATTCCCTCTTTGGAAAATGGTTCTGGTGCTCAGAATAAATTAATTCAAAAGCAAGCCGTTTTGCGGTTTACAGACTTCAGGACGCAAGTCGAATCCTGGTAGCTGGGTCATCTGCCTCCTGTTATTCCCAGCCTGCTGAAACGTCTAGGGCTTGTTTTTCCTCCCAGTGGTGAGTGCACTGCTTTGGCAGTCTAGATCTCAGTGTACTTGCAGATTTATCCATATTTTAAACTGGATTCAAGTTTTCATCAGAAAGTATATCAAGTAGAGTATATAATTACATATATAATTATATGTAATTACTGGGCATAGGATGTATGCATATATAGTACATAATTACATATTATAGTATATAATTATATAAAGTATATAATTACATCAGGATTTTAAAAAACATGAGAAGGGCATTACTGTGCCATTCAACCTGCCTGGCCCTACTTTATCTCTGTGAACATCTCTGTTTACTTGGGATTTTAAAAATAACGTTTAAATATTGTTTACTGGGAGTCTTTCTAATTACACACATAAGATATGTTCAGTACCAAAAACCGGTAGTACAAAGAGACACACAGAAGAAAATATTTGTTCACGTTGCACCATCCAGAAGAGAGCCACTGTTAAAAAGTAACAAAATTTAAAAATACATGTTCTCCCCATAATTTGATACACATATATAGATACATTATAGATAACTATGCGTGTGTGTATATATATATATATATATATATTTTTTTTTTTTTTTTTACTTAGGAACAGTATCATTAAGGTATAGTTTTAGTTCCTACAGAGCATTCAAATTCTTCATGCCAAGTGCCCAAAAAGCAAGCACCGGAGAGTCCCGACAGAATTTCATCTCTATCATCAGACTACATGTAGCTAAAGTTCCCTCCAGCTTTTCAGGAGAATCATGGCTTCCGAGAGCAGAAGCTTTGTGAATAGGACAGAGAACACTGAAACTGCCAATCTGAGATCCTTCAGGAAACTTTAGTAAAAGTTGTTGATCAATGTCTCAAAATACATTTGGCGTAGCAAAAATATATATGTGCCCCACCCCCGCAAAGAAAGTCCAGGTAAATTCGAGACCTCTTGTAATATATTTTGCAAGGTGATGTGGCATCGTTAGAACAGCATAAGACTAGGGAGTCCAGGGGTCCAGGGCCCTGGATTCCACTCCAGCCCCTTGGTCTGTCTGAGTCTTACTTTATTCAACCAATTCCTCTCCAAGCCTGAAAATACCATAACTAGATTTTATGTACTACTTTGTCCTTACTGTGAGATTTTGAGTTTGGGAAATTTAATGTAAAATCAATTTAGATATGAAAATGCATTCTTTATCTCTCTGAAATAGTCGATGCCATTTCCACCAGTAACCAGATGTCTCACTGTGACTCACCAGGAGGAGTGTTTGGCATTCATACTGATGATGACTTTGTAAAGGAAGGATTTAAAGGTCAAGCATGAAGAAACAGATTTAGGAAGTCTTCGTGTTTTTTATCCTAATACCCATCATTTTGGCCCTTACAATTTGAGAATATACAAAAGATGTGTTTCTTGACTTTACCAGCTATTAAAAGAGTGTGAGAGATTATGTCCATTTCTGTAGCAAAAATATATAATTGTTTTCTGAGAAAACAAGTACATTTTTCTAAGTCAAATCCTATTTATCTACTGACTTCCTTAAAAGCTCAAACAGTCCTTAGGGGTCACAGCTCCATTTATATGGATTAATGTACTTGCTAAGGAAAGGAAAATTAAAGGAATAGTATTCAAAAGTTTATATAATATTACTTTCATAAAATTATCATATATGGTGGCATTTTCACTTAAAATACATCATCCCTAATTTATTTCTTGATACAAAATTACTAATTTGTTTCAAGCAGGTCATGTTTCTCTGATTTTTGCCAAGTGCCATAACAAATAGCTGGCGTGTTGCACTCCTGTCCCTCCCCTGTGCACAGGGAGGGTTGTGCTGGGTTTGGCATTGTTAGTGTAGCTGTGGACACAGCTGTAGGGTATTTTCCAGTGGTCAGTGAGGTAAGTCTGCTCTTGTAAAATAGAGACAAAGTACAGTATCAAAATAGAGAGAGAGCAAAAATTGCTTTTCTGGCCTTTTAACCCTGAGAAAGATTAATGGTTGTTTGCATTAGAAACTACCCTAATCAGGGACTGTTGCCTCCGGGGAGTGGGTATGAGAAAGGGGGCTATTCACCTCCGGGTCAACATTGCACAGGTTGCTGGGTCTCTGATGAGCAGCAACCCCGAGCTGAGACAGCTGCCCGGGCTCTTCCATTAAATGCCTTGTCCTCTGGGAGCTGTTGAGGAGGCCAGGCCACATCCCGCCATCACCATCACAATGGCCTGCGGGAGGCAGTCTCCAGGGACAAGTCGCACTTTGAATGCGCAGAAATTGGCTCTTGAAGCCCTAGGTTGAATTACTGGCAGCTGGGGGTGGGAGGGTCTAGTTTCTCATGCTATTATGCTTTCCAACCACCCCAACTCTCAGAATAAATGCATACCCTCCACAAATTGCAATAACTGTTTGCAGTTTTGGCCCATGTGAAATCCCTCATGAAATTATGTGCAGGACAGCTAACTTTGTGTGTGTGTGGTGTGTGTGTGTGAGTGTGTGTTTCCCAGCTCCCCACTCTTTTTCTTTTTTGAATTTTATTTTATTTTTTTATACCACAGGCTCTTATTAGTCATCCATTTTACACACATCAGTGTATACATGTCAATCCCAATCTCCCAGTTCATCCCACCACCACCACCACCCCGGTTTCCCCCCTTGGTGCCCATACGTTTGTTCTCTACATCTAGGACAGCTAACTTTAAAGTAACTCCATTTCATTCTTTCTGGCTTTAAAATTGGCTTTTTTATTTGAGTGCTTTTAATTGGTTTTCTAACTTTTAAAATTGGAAACTGATTAAAATAATCATGAGCAAAAAGGAAAAAAAAAAGCTACCCTCATGCCATTACCCCACACAGCTGCTATCTGCTATATTTCTATCTTTCTCGTTTGGGTGATGTAATCCCTAGGTCTTCTCCCCTAAGGAATGACATTTTAAGTATTTTCTATGTTGCCACGTAATCTTCATAACCATTACTTTAAAAGGCAGACAACAGTTTATTGAATAGGAATTTAATAATTTATTTATTCTTACTATAGGGCACCAAAATTGCTTTCAAATTTTTACTCCTACCAATGCCACAGCAATGAATAAATGAAAAGTTGTATGTGGCTTTTCTCATATTCTAAATTAACTTCTTAGTTAATTAATCCCCGAATGGAATTTTTAAAGTATGGACATTTTTATGGCTCTTGACTCACATTATCAGATTATAAATACCTCACTATTGTTTTATGATGGTATATCTTAACAGTGCACATGAGCAAATTCAAATTCTCAAAACTATGAAACTTACTTTAGTGTTATATTTTTGCATCTTAAGTGAAACTGTAAACCACCAAGTCTACTTTTTTGTGTCACTTATTTTTTTTTCCCCTTCCAAGCCTATGGGCCTGTGTTATTACATTCATGGTCTTCAGTTTTGCTGGCCAAGGAAAAAAAAACCAAGAGAGCAACATATAAATGTCCTTTTCTATAATGGTGTTCTAGAATCGTCTGGGGCTCTGAGTGAAAAGACTGCCACATGGGGAGGGAGGTAAGCAATGCCAAGGAATCACCCACCAATATCCCTTCCAAGGCTCTAAGTTGCTCCTCTAATCAGAAACCTCCCAGACCTGTGCAGGTGTGCGCATTGGTCCCACCTTGGCTTTGGCAACATTACTGGGGACCACGGCGAGATTTATCCCAAACAGGGCATAAGAGAAAAGAATGTGTGTAAAGCAACATATACATTACTGAGATGTCAAAATAGTACCAACTAGCTGAGTGGCCACCTGAGTAAGGACAGGCTAATTTTCTTTCATTTTTTTACATCTCGTTTAACCACTGCATACTCAGCACATAACTCAGTACCTTGACGAAGCAAGCTCCCAAAGGAGAACGAAGGGGAACATGGATTTGGGGGAGAGGGGGAGGCAGGGATGGGGTTTGTTTGGGGAGTGGGGGTGAGCTGGGTAATGATTACAAAAACATGACATTTAATTGTATTTTTTAAGCAAACTATTGATAACTTATAAATAAAAATATCAAATCTTATGAAACACAGTGGCCTATTTGCTAGGGCATCTTCCACAGCTGGCAACAATAATAAACTAAAGACAATAAGTTTATTTATTGGATAATTTATTGAGCCCTTAGCCTGTGCCAGACTCTCTGTCAAGGAGTTGCCTACTACGAGAAGCATTGTTATTATCATTTTTGTACAAATGAGGAAATTAAGACTCAGGTTAATAAAAACAAACAGCCTAACTTCACACAGCTGATAAGTGGCAGAGCCAGCTCTCAATCCCAAGGTTCTCCTGACCCTACCTTCCCACCACCAAGTTCACTGCCTGTCGAATGCCTTCTGTTGTCAGAGACTTCCCTGAATCCCATTTACACACTGTAGATGCTTGTGTACAACACAGTACCTTGAACACAGTAGGGATGCCATAAGTATTCGTGGAACAGAGGACTGTACTTCATTAAAAGAGGGAGAAGGAGAAGAGAAAAGGAGATTCTGCGAGCCTTTGACATGTCAGAGGCGAGTCAAGCTGGCCGAGCTGGTGGCCACACAGATGGGTGTTAGAGGTAACAGAGCCGCCCTGGGGTGAAGCCAGCCCTGATCGCCACTGACTGAGTAACTTGGGTGATTCACTCAGATTCTCTGAGCACAGTCTTCACCTTACAGGGTTGTTATGTCTACAGGGAGTCACGTGTGCTAAGTGCCTAGAACAGTGCTCGGCCTACAGTCTTTGCCCAGCACTTGTGAGTTCTCCTCCCTCCCGGAACACTAAGCTGGCATCAGATCTCTACACGACGTCAGCTGGGCACCAAGGGCTTCCAAACTTCCCCCAGGACAAGAATGACCTGGGATGCTAGTTAAAGACAGAGATCACCAGGCTCTTCCCCCATCCCCCAGAAATTCAGCTCCTGTCAACCCAGGTTGGAACCCATGGATCTATTATTGGTTGGGTAAGTTTCACTTCGGAAAATTAAACTGCACTTGGACCAGTTGGGTAGCCTCTCAGCATAGGTGGTGACAGAAACAGAGCATCAGTCCCAACCTTCAGTGTGCACAGAAACTTCTGGAGGGTTTGTTAAAACATGGGTTGCTGGGCCTGGTCCCCAGAGTTTCTGATTCAATAGGTCTGGCTGGGGAGCAGGAATCTGTATTTTGAACTAGTTCCCAGGTGACGCTGCCACTCTGACACCACACTTTAAGAACCACTGGACCCATGGATTGCAATTTTCTCATGTTTCAAATTCAGGAAATTCCAGCTGGAATTAGTTCTACCCAGCGTGCAGCAGGACCATGGGTCCATGGTGAGGGTCAGGACAGGACCAGGACACTGACCACAGGACATACCTCTCCACCAGACCAGGGCCCCCAGCCCCAGGCGCTGGGCCCCCTCTTCCCCGCCATGACAGCCTTGCCAAGAAGCCCCTGTCTCCCTTGTTTCCACTTTCTTTTCAGGCTGAGGCCTTTCCAGGGTGTGAGGACGTTCTGTTTGTCAAAGCCCAAGCAGAAAGGAAACACTCACGAGTGACTGTAGCGCTTTGGAAGGCCACGGTATTGGCGGCACACGATGGGACTATTAAAAAATACACTATGTACCAGAGCTCTGAGTTTCATTTCAGTATAATTGGTATAAAGAATATAAAACTCCCAACTACGGTGTTAACAGACTGGTAAGACCACTACGTCTTATCTCTGTTTAAAAAAGAAAACAAAAACTCTCCTCGTTACGCTCCTGTTTAAAAAGTTATTCTGGGAAAAGTTTCCATTTTACCTGGAAAGTGGATATAGAAGGAGTAAATACATATAGAGTTGTGCATGTAATTATTGGTAAAGAATCCTTGGATATGAATTAGAATAAAATGAGCTGTGCTTCAAGGGACCAAGAGAAGGACGGCTACTCACATCCAGTTAGGAAAAGACAACCCAGGTGTCCTGAGCTCACTCAGAGGCACCCCAGGCTTCTCTGCTCTTCCTCCTGACCTCCTTGAACTATCACGTGCCCGCGAGCAAGGGTGTCGGATGCTCTCCCCGGAAACAGGCAAAGGCTGGGAGGGCTGGTTCCCTGTCATGCTACCGAACCACCAAAGTCTATGGATTTAAGAATTTGACTTGAAAGTTGAAATCGAGTACAAAGAAAAGGATATTCCCTAAGTTTGTGGAGGGGCAGAGATGGAACAGCTCTCAAACTTTGCCTGAATGCCCGCTATGCCCCTGCACTGGGATGGGGGCTGCTGCATAAACGAGACCCAGCCTCCCCACTCAAGGGACTGGAACACGGAAAGTTCCGTGGGAGCAGAAATACCGTGAGTGGGTGAGCACTCATAGCCTCTACCCATTCTGGCTCCTACAAGGAATTTTGGCTTTGCTAGCTTGGGCCCCCAGCCTTCTCTGGGGGAAACTGGGATACCCAGCATGATGGACTGGATTGTTTTTCCCCCAAATCATGTGCTGAAGCCCCAACCCCCAGTACTTCACATGTGACTGTATTTGGAGACAGGGCCTGTAAAGAGGTGTGTGGTTAAACGCAGTCCAAAGGGTGGACCCTAATCCTTTTACGTCCTTTTACGAAGAGGAAGTTTGGACACAAAAGAAGCACCAGATATGCACACAGAGGAAGGAACATGTGAGGACACAGCAAGAAGGCACCATCTGCAGGTCAAGGAGAGAGGCCTCAGGAGAAACCAAAGCTGCCAACGCCTTGATCTTGGACTCCCAGCCTCCAGAGCTGCGAGAAAATAAATTCCTGTTGTTTAAACCCTGTGGCGTTTTGTTTGGGTAACCCTAACAACTAGGGTTTGCTAGCAAAAGAGGGGGAGCCTTGAGAATTTTACATCAGAAAGGGCTAAAAGCCACTGGCAGAAAAAAGATACTTGTAAATCAGAAGGCAAGAAGGAAAGGACTAGAGGCCCCAAGTTGTTTAGAGAGAGTCTTGCGGGAGTTTAGGAGAGAGGAAGAGATTAGGGGCAGCTGCAAGCCAGGCATTAGAAGATAAATAGGGAAGAGAGGTTTGGTTTGGTTTTTAAAGGTTGGTTCTGTGTTATGAATAGAACTCCCTTTGGAGCTTCTTAGTAGATGGTGATGATGATACAGATTGTTTTAAAATTTTGCGGTGATGGTTTTGCTAAATTGCAACACCAAACCAAGACCAGGTCCAAGTTAAGGGGTGTTGCGTTATAATTTTAAAACAATGTAGTAAGCATAGTGATTAAAAAAAAAAAACCAAGTCAGGGAAAGTTTCATGAAAGAGAGGACTCCTGGGTTGAACTCTGAAGGAAAGCAGAGTTAGATGGGAGATAGGAAGTTGGAAAGATGGTCCAGGTAGAACGAACAGCATAAACTATAGCATGGAGTAAAAACACGGGGTGTGCAAAGAGTGTAACAGTTTGGTATTGCCAGAGTGTCATGTGCAAGTCAAGAGGTGGTAAGTTGAGGCTGGAGAAGTCAACATGGTGCCCAGTGGAACTTGGAATGAATCCACTAAGGTGTTAAAAAAAAAAAAAATCATTAGGGACCAGCTGGAGTGCCAGAGACAGATGTGTGTTGGAGATCAGGCACTCAAGACAAGAAGCTAGATTAAGAAGTGACTGATAATAATTACAGAATAACGAAAAAATCATGATAAATAAGCTAACATTTCTTTCATCTTTCTCTAGATCTTCTTTTAAATTTTCATTTTGAAATAATTGTAGATTCACATTCAGTTGAAAGCAATAACACATAGAGATCCCACATACCCTTTACCCAATTTCCCCCAATATAACATCTTGCACAACTGTAGTATAATAGCACAACCAGGAAACTGACAGTGATACAATCCATCCACCTTATTCAGACTTCACCATTTTTACATGCACTCACTATGAAATGTTATCACATGTGCAGATTATGTGACCACCACCACAGTCCACATACAGAGCATTTCCATCACAAGGATGCCCTGAGCTACCTTTCGGAGCCATAGCCACTTCCTTCCCTCCCCCATCCCTGACAACTGCTTATTCCCTTTATCTATAATTTTGTATAATTTAAGTTAGGAATCTTTGAGATGGACTATTTTTCCACTCAGCATAATTCTTTGGTGATTCATCCAGGTTGCTGTGTATACCAGTAGCTCCTTCCTTTTTATTACTGAGCAGTATCTCATTGTGTGGATGGGCCACGGTTTGTTTAACCACTCCTGAAGGACATTTTGGTTGATTCCAGTTTTGGGCTATTATGAATCAAGCTGCTCTGAACAGTTGTGTACAGGTTTCTGCATGAACATAAGTCTTCATTTCTCTGGAATAAATGGCCAAGAGTGCCATGTGGTATGACTTGGTTAGTTATGTAAGGAACTGACAAACTGTTTCAGGGGGCTACACCATTTTACATTCCCACCAGAAATGTTTGAGTTTCTCCACATTCTCATCATCATTTGGTGTTACCACTATTTTTTTTTTTTTTTCTGCGTTACGCGGGCCTCTCACTGTCGCGGCCTCTCCCGTTGCAGAGCACAGGCTCTGGACGCGCAGGCTCAGCGGCCATGGCTCATGGGCCCAGCCGCTCCGCGGCACGTGGGATCTTCCCAGACCGGGGCACGAACCCGTGTCCCCTGCATTGGCAGGCGGACTCTCAACCACTGCGCCACCAGGGAAGCCCCCACTATTTTTTTATTTTAGCTGTCCTGGTGGGTAGGTAGTGAGCTTTCATTGTGATTTTAATTTCCATTCCTCTAATGGCTAATGATGTAGAACATCTTTTCATGCACTGATTTGCCATCTGTACATCCTCTTTGGTGAAATGTCTGTTCATGTATTTTGCCTGTTTTCTAATTGGATTGTTTACTTTCTTACTATTGAGTTTTGAAAGTTCTTTATATATTCTACATATAAGTCCTTTGTCAGATAGGTGGTTTGCAAATATTTTTTCCCAGTCGATTGCTTGTCTTTTCATCTTCTTACAGGGTCTTTCACAGAGCAAAAGTTTCAATATATTTTCTTTTTTTATTGAAGTATAGTTGATGTACAATATTATATAAGTTATAGGTGTACAATACAGTGATCCAGTTTTTAAAGGTTATACTCCATTTGTAGTTATTACAAAATATTGCAAAAGTCCTTAATTTAATGAGATCCAATTTATCACATTTTCCTTTTATGCATCATGCTTTTTGTGTAAAGTCTAAGAACACTGACTAGCCACAGACCTCTAAGATTTTATCCTAAGTTTTTTCCTAGAAGTTTTAGTTTTATATCTGTCTGTAATCCATTTTGAGTTAATTTTTGTATAAATTATGAAACTTAGGTTGAGGTTCTTTTTTTCCCTATGCCTGTCCACGTGCTCCAGCACCATTTATTGAAAAAGCAATCTCTCCTCCATTGATTTTTTTTACCTTTGTCAAAAATCAGTTGGGCTTATTCATGTGGGTCTACTTTTGGTTTCTCTAACCTGTTCCATAGATCTATCTATCTATCTCTCCATCAATACCACACTGTTTTCATTACTGTAGCTATCTAGTAGGCCTTAACACTGGATAAAATGATTCCTCCTATTTTACCCTTCTTTTTCAAATGTGTTGTAGCTATTCTAGATTCTGCACCTTTCAGTATAAATTTTATAATAAACTTGTCTATGTCAACAAAAATATCTTTCTGAGATTTGATAGGAATTGCATTAAACCTATTGATAATTTGGGGAGAACTGACATCTTTAGTATGTTGAGTTTCCAATCCACAAACACAGTATGTCTCTCCATTTATCTAAATCTTTGAATTCTTTCATGAGCATTTGTAATTTTCAGGACACATATCCTGAACATGTTTTGTCGTATTTATACCTATATACTTCATTTTCTTTGAAGCAACTATAAATGGTATTGTGTTTTTAATTTCCATTTCCACATGTTTATTGGTAGTATGCAGAAATGTGATTGATTTTTGCATACTTACCTTGTATCCTGCAACCTTGCTGAGCTCACTTATTAATTCTATAAGTTTTTTTGTAGATTCCTTGAGATTTTCTATGTACACAATTATGGCATCTGCAAATAGGGACAGTTTTATTTCTTCATTTCCAAATATGTATACCTTTTATTTCATTTTCTTGCCTTATTGCATTGCTAGAACTTCCAGTACTATGTTAAATGGGGGTGGTGAGAGCAGGCATCCTTCACTTGTGCCTGATCCTAGGGAGAAAGCATTGAGTCTTTCATATTAACTATGATGTTGGCTGTAGAGTTTCTGTAGATGCTTTTTATCAAGCTAAAGAATCTGTGTCATCTTTTTAAAATATTATAACATGGTAGCTTTTCTTACTTCCTGGTGTTCATGCTTAGATAATTTATTGGAGTTAGGTTATTTTTGTAATCAAAGGACAAAGTGATCTTCTCCATTTCCATTATAATCCTGTTAACGTACCCATGCAGGTATTACAATTTCCATTTATCACATAAGCTTTTTAAAAATAGAGACTCCAAGAGGTAAATTGATTTGCCCAATTTACACGTAAATTAGTAGAGTCAGACTGGGTCCTAGGGCATTAGTTCAATAACATTTACTGTAAGCCTAATATTGATAATATGGTTGAACTCTTATGTGCCAGGCACTATAAGTGCTTTACATGCATTATGCCATTTAATGCTCAAAACAGCCTGATGAGGCAGATATTACTACCACCCCCATTTTACAGATGATAATACAAAGCCTTAGAGAGGTTGGATAATTGAACAAGGTCACACCACTAGCAAGAAGCAGCAAGTGATTTGGACATAGACACAGATCTTGGTCTTGAAAACCACCCAGTGCCAACTCCTGTGCCAGGTTTTAGGGATACAAAGCTGGATGAGAGACAGTCCCTTGCCTGAAGGAGCTCACAGTTGAGAAGGGGAAACAGATCAGCATATTTGCAGCTTGGCCCCTGAAGAAGCCATAGCCCCAGTTAGTGAGATATCTTTCCAATGTTAGAGGAGCTCAATAATATTTGTTGAGTGAATGGCCAAGCAGAAGGGAGGAAGGGAGGGAGGGAGGGAGGGAGGGAGGAAGGTATTATTCTGGTTTCTTGGACAAATCTAATGTTGGTCATATTTTATGTAGAAGGTAGTTCTTTCTAGTACTTTATACTTTCTAGAAGTAGAAAGAATTCCTTAAACCTAAATATCTACCTGCCTCTAGCCAGCCTGGTCAGTTTGCATAATTGTGCTGGGTAACAATCACTGAAAACTATCAAATATAAAGAAAGGGACTGAAGCATCATGGAATATCAGAAGCAAAAAGTAGCAGGATCTGGTCATCCAGAAAGAAGAGCAAATCCTTAACACACAGCTCTGTGGAATACCCAGGTTAAGCCACAACTGCTGCCCAGGACAGGTTTTACTTTCCAAGTAACTTTGACCTCAGTGTTCCCAAAACTCCACCATCCCACAAGACCACCAACACCAAGCTCACCTCTCCTTCTTCAGAGTCTCATCAGCAGGTAAGGTTTCCTACAGGGCAGAGACTCGAGGAGACACTGTGGAGGATGCTCTCCCCTCCCCACTGTGTCCTTTCTCCCCTCCCATCCCCTAATTATCCCCCTCCTTTTACTCCTCTTCCTGTTTTTCCTCTGTGCTATTCTATGACCACTGGGAATTATTCATTCCCAAAGAGGAAAAAGAGAAACACGAGTTAACACTGATTGAGTGTCGATTCTGTAACAACTTCTAAGCACTTTACTTATTTTAGAGTTTTGACATTTCAACAACCTTATGAGTTATTACATCTTCCTCTTCACCCCAAACGCAGACACAGACACACACACACACCTCGTTCAAGCCCACCATCTCTCACCTGGATCACTCTAGTCGCCTTTTTGTTTTTTAATTAATTAGTTAATATATTTATTTTTGGCTGTGTTGGGTCGTCGCTCTGCACACAGGCTTTCTCTAGTTGCGGTGAGCGGGGACTACTCTTCGTTGCAGTGCGCGGGCTTCTCATTGCGGTAGCTTCTCTTGTTGTGGAGCACGGGATCTAGGCGCGCCAGCTTCAGTAGTTGTGGCACGTGGGCTGCAGCAGTTGTGGCTCACGGGCTCTAGAGCGCAGGCTCAGTATTTGTGGCGCACGGGCTTAGTTGCTCCGTGGCATGTGGGATCTTCCAGGACCAGGGCTCGAACCCATGTCCCCTGCGTTGGCAGGCAGATTCTCAACCACTGCGCCACCTGGGATGCCCTCTAGTCGCCTTTTAATGGTTTCCCAGCCTCCACTTCTTAACCCCCTGAAATCCATTCTCCATCCTGCCCTCAGGATGGTTTTGATAAAACACAGATTGTCTGAAAGCCAATGGCTTTCCCTTAAAGTCTTTCAGTGGCTTCCCGTGGCCTTTACGAGGAGGCACACACCCTGCAGCAGACAGGCAGGACTGTCATGATCTTGCCACTGCCTCCCCGCCCACGCTCCTGTCTCCCCATGGATCCTTCACTGTGGTCACACCCTTCTCCCTGGGGGAGTCAAAGAACCCTCCTCTGAGGTCTCCTCTGAACTCCCATAACATCCTCTGCACGCCTGTACTATGCTGTAGACCGTCTTACTCTGTGCGCATTTATTTTCTTGTCCGTCTCCCCCTCTACTCTGGTAACAGAGGATACAATTATGTCTTAATTATCTCTGGAGCCTTTACTGCCTAGCAGAAGAGTGTGCCTGTACCGCAGTCAGTTTCCAGTAAGTATGTGCACAACAGAATGGAAAGGAGAGAACGAAATTCTCATTAGCCAAATTCTCCAACTTGTTTTTTTTTACTTTTCCGTTTTTACTTTTTTTTTTATTGGAGCATAACTGCTTTACAAGGTTGTGTTAGTTTCTGCTGTACAATGAAGTGAATCATCTCTATGTATATATATTTCCCCTCCCTCTTGGACCTCCCTCCCACCCACCCCCATCCCACCCATCTAGGTCGTCACAGAGCACCAAGCTGAGCTTCCCGTGCTTTATAGCAGCTTCCCACTAGCTGTCTATTTTACACATGGTCGTGTAGATATGTCAATCCTGATCTCCCTCCAACTTTTCAAGTGAGTTAATACAAAGCCTGTGAGCCCCAGATCCTCAGCAATAACCAGTGAGTGCTGGAACTAACATCTTTTGCCCAATATATCCTGATATAAAAAAACCTGACAAAAAGCAAAAAGTGTTCCGGGACCCACTTTTTAAAGTCCTGGTGCATTGAGAATGTTGGGAGGGCAGCTTGGGGGGTCCACAGAACTTAGGAGCCTCCTCTTACAGATCAATGGAGAGAAACCCCCAGCTGAGCCAATAAGGAAAAACTTTATAAAGAACAGACAGTTACTTAGCCATACAAAAGAAAATCTTCCTACCGGTAGTAACACCATTAACATCTTAGCAGCTTTTGCATTATGAATCTGACACTGCTTTCTTCTTCAAAGCCCAATCTGAGTGCTTTTGATTTTTTTTAATGAAGTAATAAAGCCATCAACACACAATAAAAGCTATGCAATATTTATAATCAGGTGTCTCTAGAGTATATTTTCTGTTGAAGAAAAGATTGAGTTACTAGGCCTTCCCTTTCAAATCCCTTAAAACCTCAGCTTTAGAATGAGAGACTCAAACTCTTCTCTTGGGTCTTAATTTTTATATGGCTTATTACTAATTTATCCCCTCTAAAACTCTAAATCTCCTCAACATAGCTTCAGCTCCTTCCACGGCTGAACTGGCAGCCGGCTGATCTTTTTATTGGTGGGTAATGGATTTAGTTTGCTGACACGGGAACAATGAGAGGATAAACAATTCCATTTGTGGCCATGAAATTCCCCATCTGTTGAGGGCGTTCAGGCCTGGAGAGGGCTGGGCAGAGCAAGCCGCCACGCCTGATTTTAATGGCATCCGTCACACAGGCTGAACCTGTGGCTTCATAAATCAAGAGCTAACAACATCTCTGGTTGCTCTTGTCATTAACTCGCCAGCCGTTGAAATACCCAAGAATTTACGGTAACGTTGAGCCTAAAGACCTGATTTGCGATTCTGATCTCACCGAGAGACCGGAGGTAACAAAGGAAGCCAGAAATCATTTTCCTAAGTCAAAGAAAAAGAAAAAACTTTCAGATGCATATTCAAATATTTGTGAATGAAATATATAATACTTGGAATGGGTTTCAAGATACAACCCATTGGTTGGGGGATTGGGAAGATGTATAGGTGCAAAAAGATTGGCCATGAGCTGATCACTGGTAAAGCTGAGTGACGGGAACCCGGGGGTTCATTATACTATATTCTTTACTTTTATGTTTATTTACAATTATTCATAATATTAAATGTTAAATTATTCAGAAGTTAAAGTTAAAAGAAATACTTGAAGATAACTGGAAAATGGAAGCTTCCATTGTTTAGCATAAGCATGTTTGCCTAATTCTTCTTTTCTTAAAGAGAAAGAAAAGAATTGTGCTCACACAAGAGCTGGAGCATTTCACAAGGCAGATCGGCCATGGCCACCGAGCAGGAAAGCCACACGCCTCAGAGGGAGAAGATGGCGCAGCACCTACTGTGGTTTTTAAGGAAGCCACGCCTCCCACAGCCCAAGCGCTAAGGCCGGGAGCCCACGGTGCTTGGGGAGCCTTAGCAGTTCCCCCACCGCTCCCTCTCTCTTTTCATTTTCCTCTGCTGCGAATTACCTACTGTCACCATCACTTCTGCGTTTGGAGGCCTCTTTCCACGGATGTTCAGTCTTAGGTGCTTTAATTCGGCGGCAATTTTTTGTCAAAGAAATAGAAAAGGAAAGAACAATGGGAAGGGAAACCACCAAAGGAAAGTGATGGCGCCTTGTGCAAAGGACCCATTCAGTTCATTTCTGCTAAGCAAGTCCCTCTTAATGCCACCCCGGGCACACTACCTCAAATTCAGCTGGATTCCCCAGAGGAAGCTCTAGGTGTGTCCCCATTAATCCTGAAATTGTTGGAAGGCCGGAAGGGGAGAAAGAGAAAAATGCACGTACCTATCAGCCTCCCCACCTCTAAATCCTATGCAAATAGAACGTTGCTCTAACTTACTCAAGCAAGATATAATCACTGAATACCTACTCTGTGCCCAGTACTACGCTGGGCACTGGGGTTACCATATTGAACAGGGCACGTGGCCTTCTGGGGGCAGGCAGACCAATTAACAAGCAATCAGTACAGTGCTGCAGTGGAGTTCAGACCCCTGACCTGCCTTGGGAATCTTCCAGTAGAAGTCATGCTGAAACTGAGCATGTCAAGGGCAGAGTCCAAGAGTCAGTAGCGGGATTTGGCTGGTGGAGAACCTCTAGAACCATGGCTACAGAGCCTTTGAAATGTGACTAGTCCAAATTGAAATGTGCTGTAATATAAAATACACAGAGATTTGGAACACTTAGCATTTTAAAAAGTCAATATGATTAGAATATAATATTTTAGATCTATTAGGTAAATAAAATATATTATTAAAGTTAATTTCCCTTATTTCTCTGAACTTTTTAAGTGTGACTACTACAACATTTTTAATTAGATATGTGGCTGCATTTTATTTCTATGGGATGGTGCTGCTGTAGTGGCTCAGCGTGAGCTGGGGAACAGTATGGGTGAGAGGCACCTTGAAGGAACTGAGAAAATGTACAGGCCCCTGGTGTCAGCAGAAAAGGGACAAGAGTCAGTTAACGTCTCCCCGTGAATATCAAACTTCACAGCGCCAAAACTTAGCTTCCGATCCACAGCGAATGCTAGAGTCGCCACCCTGATTCTCCAGGACCAAGACACTCCTCTCCCCTTCCGAGTGCTGGTGACTGACAGCTCACAGCTGAGGCTCTCCAGAGCTTGCCCTCCACCGGGGAGGGCTGCCTCACCGGAGATCACACCCCTTCCCAAGGCGGCCTCCATCCAGTGTTAGTCGAGTAGGAGGCCACTTAGGAGGCCTGCCCAACCACCTTGCCCCAGTTCGGATAACTCTGGAGGCTCCTTCATGCCGTTGGCTGAGTCCCTTGTTGGGACCACAAAGCAGCTCAGCAACTCCCTCTGCTCCATCTCACTTCCTTCACTTCCACCCCAGGGGCTGATCCTGCGACCACTGGCCAGCAAACTTCCTGCACACACGTCTCAGCTGAGTCGGCTTCCTGGGAACTTGACCTGCAATGGGACCCCCTCACCCCCCAAATCTCTTCCTCTTTCACTCTTCCCCTGGTGCCATCATTAACTCCTCTCTTTCTCTCATACCCACAGCCTACTGGTCAGAAATCCTACTGGTTTTATCTTAAATTATATCCAGAATTTGACCAGTTCTTACCACCCCCCCCATCACCGCCCTGGTCCAAGCCCCCATCAACTCTGGCCTCCCCTTCTACCACCGCCCTGGTCCAAGCCCCCATCAACACTGGCCTCCCCTTCCACCACCGCCCTGGTCCAAGCCCCCATCAACTCTGGCCTCCCCTTCCACCACCACCCTGGTCCAAGCCCCCATCAACTCTCACCGCCCCTTCCACCACTGCCCTGGTCCAAGCCCCCATCACCTCTCACCTGTGGTACTGCAGTGACCTCCCAACTCCTCTCCTGCTCCTGCCCTTGCCACCCTTCAGCACCTCTCAACAGAATGAAGCTCTCAAGTCAGGTTATGGAGCAGCTCTGCTCAAAGCCCACCGGTGACTTCCCATCCCACTCAGAGTAAAGGCTAAATCCTTGCTCCTTGCTATGACCCAGCGTGGCTAGGACAATCTCAGTTTATACCTAATGTCCCAGCAAAATTTTAATAGCAATTGCTTTCACTTTCAAAATTAGCCTAGTTTGGGGCTTCCCTGGTGGCGCAGTGGTTGAGAATCTGCCTGCCGATGCAGGGGACACAGGTTTGTGCCCCGGTCTGGGAAGATCCCACATGCCGCGGAGCGGCTGGGCCTGTGAGCCATGGCCGTAAGCCTGCGTGTCTGGAGCCTGTGCTCCGCAACAGGAGAGTCCACAACAGTGAGAGGCCCACGTACCACAAAAAAAAAAAAAAAAAAATGTGCCTAGTTTGGATCATCAATTATATGGTACCTACTATAAGGCTCTTCATGAAGGAGCCTCCTGCTACCTCTTGGACCTTATCTCCTACTATCCTCCCCTTGTTCACTCTATTCCAGTGACTCTAGAATATTCTGCAAACAAGCAAACTCCTGCCTCAGGGTATTTGCACTTGCTGTTCCCTTACCTGAGATGTTCTTCCCCCAGTTACTTGTAGCCTAACTTCCTCACATCCCTCGGGCTTTGCTCAACATCACCTTTCTGATGAGGTCTTCTCTGGCCACCCCATTTAAAATTTTAAATCTCTACCTCAATCCTCCCTATCTTTCTTCCTTACTATATTTTCTTCTCCTTTTTTACCCTATCACTGTTTAATACATTGTACATTTTACTTATTCATCATGGTGTCTTAGTCCATTCAGGTTGCTATATACCACAAACTGGGTAACTTGTAAACAATAGAAATTTATTTCTTACAGTTCTGGAGACTGGGAAGGCCAAGATCAAGGCCCCAGCATAGCCATGTTCTGGTGAAAGCCCTCTTCCTGCTTCATAGCTGGTGCCTTCTTGCTGTGTCCTCGCTGGTGGAAGGGGCTAAGGAGCTCTCTGGAGTCTCTTTTACAAAGGCACTAATCCCACTCATGGGAGCTCCACCCTCATGACCTAAGAACCTCCCAAAGGCCCCACCTCCTCATACCATCATACTGGGTATTAAGATTTCTACATATGCATTTTGGTGAGGCAGAAACATTCAGACTATAGCATCTGATTATCATCTGTCTCCCTCAAGAGGAGATAAGCTCTATGAATTTACACTTAATCATCCCCAGTGCCTGACGCATAGTAATTGTTCAATAAATATCTGTTGAAAAAAATGAATGAATGAAACATGGATGAACTTCAAAAAGAGTATACTAAACAAAAGAAGCCAGACACAAAAGGTCATATATTGTATGATTCCGTTTATATGAAAAAACCAGAATAGGTAAATCCGTAGAGACAGAATGCAGATTAGCAGTTGCTAGAGTCTGAGGGAAGGGAGAATGGGGAGTGATGACTTAACGGATACAGGGTTTCCTTTTGTTTTTGCTTTTTTTAAAATTGAGGTAAAATTCACATTACATAAAATTAACGATTTTAAAGTGTACATTCCAGTGGCATTTAGCACATTCACAATGTCGTGCTACCATCACCACTGTCACCACTACCTAGTTGCCAAACAGAGGAAATCAAGCTGCAATAATAGGTCAAGCAAAAGTTCTGTCATTTTCGGGACTTCTCTGGTGGTCCAGTGGTTAAGAATCCGCCTTCCAATGCAGAGGACGCGGGTTCGATCCCTGGTCAAGGAACTAAGATCCCACATGCCACAGGGCAACTAAGCCCGTGTGCTGCAACTACTGAGCCCACGCGTGCCCTGGAGCCTGCGCACCACACCGAGAGAGAACCCTTTACGCCACAATGAAGAGCCCGTGCAAAGCACCGAAAGATCCCGCATGCCGCTGCAAAAGATCCTGCGTGCCGCAACTAAGACCCAACACAGCCAAATAAATAAATATTAAAAAAAAAAAAGTTCTGTCATTTTCAAATGATTTTCTTCCAAATAAATGTGATATGATAGACTCCTCTTCCTTCCTGAACTTTTCCCTGGATAAAACCATTGCAGTGTCTAAAAGCACACGCTTTGGGGCAGTCTGCTTGGCTCTGATCCTGACTCAGCATCTAATAGTTACAAAGCCTTACATCAGTGGTTCTCAACCAGGGGCAAATTTGTACCTCAGGTGACACCTGGTTATGTCTGGAGACAAGTTTGGTTACAACTGATGGAATGCTACCAGCAGCTAATCTGTAAAGGCCAGGGAGGCCACTAAACATCCTATAATGTACAGGACAGTCCCCACAACAAAGAATTATCGGGCCCCAGATGTTGAGAACACTGCAGTTGAGAAACTCTGCTTTCAACCAATCTCTGAGCTGTTTTCTCAATCAACTGTTTTTTCAACCAATCTCTGAGCCTCAGTTTTCTCATCTGTAAAATGGGGATATTAGTTCTGGGCCGACTTACAGGGTTGTGAGGATTAAATAAAATAGTGAGCAAAGGTCTCATAGCATAGTGCTTGGCACATAAGTGCTATTTTTAAAATATTATTAGGTCAAGCCTGTATCTGATTATCTCGATTATTGCAGAACCAGGAATTAGGTGAACCTTATTCACCTAATAAGACCAGGTGAAATTTGCCTTCTTCCCCAACTCAAGCCCTAGATGCGAGCTTCTAACATGGAAGCATCACAAGGAGATGGAGCACACCAATAGGCTTGCCTGATTTAGCAAATAAAAATACAGGACACACAGTTAGATCTGGATTTCAGTAATTCAAATAAATTTTTAATTTCAGTAAAAACAAATCAGTTTAAGTATGCCCCATGCAATGTTTGGCACATACTTATACTAGAAAAACTATTTGTTATTTCTCTTAAATTAAAACTTAACAGGGTAACCTGTATTTTATCTGACCACCTACACCCCAAAGCACACGCCCTCTGATACGGAGAGTCTTCTTCACACACAAAGAGCCTCACTTTGCATAAGTTAGAGATCGAAACTACCTCTCTCTCTCTCTGAGGAACTGAAAGGAGAATGTGCTATACCTGCTATAATTACAAATGTATCCCCAATTTCACAAAACAAGCCACTGAAGATGAAACACAGAGGTTTCTCAGAGGCCCACAGCCTGGTGCCCCCCAGTCTGCAAAGATTGGTGCTGGGTGCGGTGGTGGGGAGTCCAGGTTTTAGAGCCATGACTGACCCGGGTTAAGGGCTTTCTTCTGTAAAATGGCAGTAGGCCCACCTCCCACGGGTATAGTAGGCCCACCTCCCAGGGGTATAGTAGGCTAACGTGTAAAATGCCTGGTACACAACGGGTGATCGACAGTGATGCCACTTGCATGGTGTCTGGCTCATGATGGGGTGGTAAACATGAAGTGAGTGAAGGACTGCTGTATGGGGCCAGCCAGGAGGCCAGAGGCCACCATTCCTGTTGGAGGTCCGCCCCACCTCTGCTCAGCCACTAAATCTGCATCCCTCAAGTGCTTTTAAAGCCACATACTCCTGGGCGCCATTCTGGATCTTTGGAATCAGAAAGAATGGGCCTGGGGCCCAGGAATGAGGATGTTTATCAAGCTGCTTAGCAGGTCTGGGTTAAGAACAACCAGGATGAAGAACCATGGATCCAAGTCTTGGAGGAGGGCTCTGACAAGAACCCTCTTCTTTCTTCTGCTCATCAGAGGTTCTTAGACTTCAGCGAGATCAGAAGCCCTGGAAGAGCTTGTAAAACACAGATTGCTGGGCTGTACCCCAGCGTTTCTGATTTAGTAGGCAGGGTGGGCCTGAGAATTTGCGTGTCTAACAAGTGTGATGCTGATGCTGCGGTCTGTGGACAACTTGAGAACTATGTCGCTCCATCCAAACCCCAGCTGCATATCATCATCACCAGGGGTATTTATAAGTACCTATGTCTGGGCCCTAGAGAATCATATTTAAGTAATCTGGTGGGGGACCTGAGCTCCTCAAAATTCTAATGCATCCGGGTCAAGGACATCTGCCCTCATTAAATGAACTCCATGTGTGAACCCCAAAGTGCACCTTGGAGCCAGCAAGGAGGGCCTCTCAGGAGCTCCTCGAAACTCAGTCTCTTAGGCCTCGCCCCCAGTATGCGGAATCAGAGTCTCCATTTTAACAAGACCCCCTGGCAAACCCATCACAGTAAAGTCTCAGAAGCAGTGCTTAGGCTCCGGCCTAAATGGAATGTCTTCAGAGAGGGCTTCCTCTAGCACCTCCGCCAGGGTAGCTCTCCAGAGCCCTCAGGTTGGAGAGAGAAACACAGAGGTAACACCACTCAGCCTCTCCCGTTAGCCAGCCAAGCAGGTAGCCAAGCATGCAAGAAAGTCTTCCACTAACATTGACTGACTGCTGCTGAGTAAGTGTAGAAGGAAAATTTTAAAACAGAAGTGGGCATCCACACACAAACAGTGTAGAACTCTCCGCAGTGAATTCCCCGAACCTGGGAGAAGAGAACCCCTAGGGCAGGAAAGACTCTGTTAACCTAGGCTTAGCCTGGTCCTGGACAGGGGTGGCGACCAGTACTCAGAGGTGTGGTGTATACTTACTACTGCGCACAGATTATAGAGTTTGTATTCCAACATGAGGGCTCAGCCATCCACCCCTCCATGGATTGTAAAGTACCTGAGCTAGGAGGACCCTAACTGTCAATCGCAATCAATATTCTGGACTCAGAATACAAAAACCAAACAGGATCATTCTGGCAAAAAATTAATAATGTCAAATTTCACCAAGGGTGTAGGGAATAAGTCCCTCATATCCTATTGATGAACGTGTCAACTGATGAGAATTTTTGGAAGGCACTTTGAAAAAATCTCTCAAATTTTTAAATATGCATATGCTGTGACCCATACTCCCACAACTAGAAATGTAACCTACAAAAATATTAGAAGAAGACATATATAAAGATACATATATAAGGATGCTCTTTGCAGCACTGTTTCTAATTTTAAAAAATTGAAATAAGCTATGGGTCTATCAAGAAAGGAGTGGATAAATTCTTACAATGCAGTAGTCTCCTGCACATTTAAAGAATGGGAACTATACATGTCCCCACATGAATGAGTGCATGCATGTACGTGCATATGTGTAGTATAGTTCCATTTCTATTTTTTTAAATTATATATATATATATATATATATATATATACACAAGAAAAAAAGTCTGCAAATACACCCACCAATCTGTAAACAATGATTGCTTTTAGGAAGTGAGGCTGGAATGGGGGAAGTGGATTTCACTTTTTCCGTATACCTATCTACAATTTTTGAATTTGTTATAATAAGCAGGTATTATTTTTATTATTTAAAATATATTTCCAACAGGTAAAAATGATTTCTTAAGAACTGTTTATCTCTGGATGTGTTTCCTAACATAAACTCATTTAGTTACATATTTGTCTTATTCATTAGACATAGTACAATATATTCTAATTAAGTTTAGGCTTTCTTAGAAAAAACCTAATCCAGCATGGACCCCTTGAGATTAATTCCAGGTAACCCTGACTGGATTCTGGGTGCCCTAGAGGGTTCTTAATTTCAATTTAGTATCAGGTCCTTGAAACCACATTGGTATCTTTTAGCCTCTGCCCTTTAATATTGCCTCTTATTAAGCATGTGTTAACCCAAAGCCAGGATTTCTTTTTAATAAATTGCTGTTAAACCAGGTCACCCCAATTCTGTACTTAATTTTTTTTAATGTAAAGAGAGATGTTTTCATTTAGTTTTGTTAAGTTTCATCTTGTAGTTTTTATTACCTAGAGTCTGTTACATAATTTCTGTCTTCAACATAATTTTGGATCTTACTTTCTATTGTACTAGGTACTCCTCTAAACTTTATATTATCTAAAAATGTAATCACTGTGGAGGTTACAAAACTTATAGACATATCTTTTAGACACGACTCTGTTTAGCTGAAAATGACCAAAACCTACTTAAACTTAAGCACAAAGGAAATCTATCAGATGGAGATGGAGGTATCTTATTGACCACGAGACAGGAAGACCACGGGGCCTGAGAGAGACAAGGCAGAAAATGGGAAACTATCAAGCCAGGGCAGTTCTCCCTCCCTCCCTCCCTCCCCTCTGTCTTTTTCAATCTCTCCACACCCACCCCTCGCTCTCCCAACACTCCCCTCACCCCCACCCCTCCCACTGGCCCTTACCTGAGTGCAAACAGAACCACAGACACACCTGGTGTAGGCCAGGGTGAAAGGATCTGCTCCCCTCCCCTAGCTAAAACTCTTTACCCTGAGTTTGCATCTGGGCCTCGGGCCCCTTCCAGAGCAACAGTTCCATTTCTGTCCACTGGCTTGCCCTTAACTCTGCCCCCACTGGCCTTGAAAGCCAC
The DNA here is from genome assembly GCF_005190385.1 of Monodon monoceros. Taxonomy (NCBI): domain Eukaryota; kingdom Metazoa; phylum Chordata; class Mammalia; order Artiodactyla; family Monodontidae; genus Monodon; species Monodon monoceros. The sequence continues at coordinate 64,453,057 of NW_021703770.1, read as the reverse complement.
CTCAGATGTTAAAAGTCAGTACCTTCCCTCTGGCCTCAGGCCAAGGCCCAAATATTGTTTCCAGGAAGCAGCAGTTTGGGCTATATGTTCGCTCTGGTTCAATCAAATGTGGCCAAGGGGACAAATTCAGGTGGAACAAACATGGCTCCCCAGAGCCATCCTCTGTGGCTGGGTGCAATTCTCAGAGACACAGGTGTAATGTTGACAACCACCCAATGAGTAAATGCCCCAGATTTGTCTACAGTAGAAATATCAGTGGTCACCAAATCCAAGTCTAAGGGAGTATGGCTCAGGTTCCCCCTGGTTCAAAGTAGGGGGGATGGCTTTGGAGGTAAAGAATGGACTACAATTTAGTGGTTAATTACATTGCCTTTGGAGTCAAGTTACAGTTTAAATTCTAATTCTGCCATGAACTACATATTTTAATCTTGGGCAAATTATTCAATCTCTTTATGCCTCAGTTTCCTCACCTATAAAATGGCAAAAATAGCTAGTCTCATTGAGTGGTTGTAGACATTAAATGAGATTATATATCAGGCTTCCAGGCTCTTAGCAAGCATTTAATAAATGCCAACTATCATTATTAGTATTACATCACCATCTGGCCGACAAACACATGAAAAGGTGCTCAACATCACTAATTATTAGAGAAATGCAAATCAAAACTACAATGAGGTATCACCTCACATCAGTTACAACAGCCATCATTAAAAATTCTACAAATAGCAAATGCTGGAGAGGGTGTAGAGAAACCCTCTTACATTATTGGTGGGAATATAAATTGGTGCAGCCATATGGAAAACAGTATGGAGGTTCCTCAAAAAACTAAAAATAGAGTTGCCATATGATCCAGCAATTCCACTCCTGGGCATATATCTGGAAAAAACTATAATTCAAAAAGATACATGCACCCCTATGTTCACAGCAGCACTATTCACAATAGCCAAGACATGGAAACAACCTGAATATCCACTGACAGATGAATGGATAAAGATGTGGATGGAATGCAATGGAATACTACTCAGTCATGAAAAAGAATGAAATAATGCAATTTGCAGCAACATGGATGGACGTAGAGATTATCATATAAAGTGAAGTAAGAAAGAGAAAGACAAATACCATATCACTTATACGCGGAATCTAAAATAAGACACAAATGAACTTACCTACAAAACAGAAACAGACCTGCAGACATAGAGAACAGACTTGTGGTTGCCAAGGGGGAGAGAAAGTGGGGATGGAATGGATTGGGAATTTGGGATTAGCAGATGCAAACTATTACATATAGAACGGATAAACAACAAGGTCCTACTGTAAAGCACAGGGGACTATTTTCAATATCCTGTGATAAACCATATGGAAAAGAATATGAAAAAGAACATATATATGTATAAATGAATCACTTTTCTGTACAGCAGAAATTAACACATAGTAAATCAACTATACCTCAATAAAATAAAATTTTTAAAATATTACATCATTATCAACATGAAGAAATAAATCTGTAATGGTGTAATGAAAGGCCATGGGTTTGACATAATACACCTATGCTTCAACCATACCTTATTTTTGTGTATGTATACAGAATATATAGGATAAAATATAGGATATATATAGGACAGTAGGATATTTAGGATAGTATACAATATATTAGGACATTTAGGATAATAAAAATACAATCTCCCTGTAGCTGGGCAGCTCAAGCGTCAGGCACTGCTTGTTACCCCCATTCCTGCAAGCACCTGCAGGCTTGTACAAGGAGATGCTAAACACACAGCTCTCTAGAAATGTCAGCCTTGTCATGTACTGGCATGAGGCGAGAACGCTCTGGAAGAACAGTCCTTTTGTTTAAAATAGAAACTTTCAAGGAAGCCAAATTAACACATGACAGATTACTGAATAGCCAGTTCTGGAGGGAGGGGAAAGAAAAAAAAAAAAGCCTCTTCATCTCTGAAATGAAAAGGGGAGTTGCTGGTACCAAAATTCACGTTTCCTTTTCGGTAAAATCCTCCAGCCACGCTTGGCGCTACCCGAGTAGGCGATTTCACTTCATCACCACTTCACAAAAGACTTCCAAATTCACTGCGGCAGACACGGCAAAATAAAAATGTTAAATACATCCTGGCCGCGAGGGGACTGAAACCTCCAGGCTCCATCAAAGGTTCGCAATAATAGGATTCATAAAAAAAAAAAAAAAAAAAAAAGACAGATGGGATTAGAAAATGTTGCAGTGAAGACTCTGGAATGAGATGAGATCACAGCACCAGCCTGTCTTTTGTGGACCGGCACAATGATCCCCGAGCCAGACTGGATTAGGAAACCTCGCGACTAGGGGTTCAGAGAGAGGCCTCCGGTTCCCAGGCACTTTTGGGGAGAGAAGGCTGAAACGATGCATCAGATTTACAGCTGCAGTGATGAAAATATAGAAGTTTTCACCACCGTGATTCCTTCCAAGGGTGAGTAAAATTGCCCTCGACTGTTTCCTTAACGTGGCAGGCTAAGCAGGAGAGCAAAGACAGTCATGTGCTACCTTATTACGGTTTTTACCCCCAGGTTTCTGAGGTCAGATGGTCTCTCTGTTTTGACGGTGTTTGTGGTTGTTTCTGAAAAGGAGGCATATGGATGAACGTCAATCATTGAAAAACAGTCCATCAAAGGGGAAATGAGGGCAGCTAACTACTCCTCGTTTTACTTAATTCGATACTGGCAACCCAGTATGCCAAACGAAAGTGACAGCAAGCCATTGTTTTACGAAACAGACATGAAAACAAAATTCCCAGGGCAGACAGATTCTTTCCTCTTCTCCAGTGAGCAAGTGGGTTCTGAAATGAGAAGCAGCTGGCTCAGAAGTATGATTTCTAACTGTGCCGTGAAATATGAGGAGGGATCATATTTCTGGCAGTGGCCTAAAGTCCAATGAAGTGGTCCAAGAATGCCCTGACCCAGGCTGGCCTCTGCACAGACCCCAGGGCCATGCTCCCAAACTTAACCTGGCACTGGCACCGCCAAAGAGTGTGACTTTGTAAAAGCCCTGCTGCTCTGAGGTGAATGGTGTCAAGGCCTGGGAAGGGCTCTGTGTCCCTGGATAGTTCCCTTGCCCCCTGCAGAGCTGGGCCCTCTCTCCTGCCGCCCCTGTGCTCTCCCTGCAGCCCCTGTATTGCTGGGAGAGCCTGGGACCCCGGCTTAGCCCCTGGTCTCATTGTCAGACTGAATGAAGAGGGCCGGATGTCTGCTGGTGCTGTGACCCCCTGTTCAAATAACCCCTTTCTTCTTCCCATGTCAGCCATCGACATGGCCACTCCTGGGGGGAAGGGAGAGACTCAGCCTGGCCACAAAAAGAAAGCCAGCAGAACATAAATTAAGCTTTAGACATCTATTGCCAGTCAGAGGGAGAGAAGAAAAAGCTGGGAGTCTGCCCACGTGCTGAAGTTGGGACACCCTCTGGAGACTCGGGAATGTGCCTGAAAAGTCAAAGCCGACCCTCTGACCCGACAGTTCCACTCCTGTAAATGCTCTTATACGTGGATGCTTACAGGGCCACTGGGTCTCCAAGGGCAAAACTGAAAACAACTTGAATGTCCTTGAAGAGGGGAAGGGGTAAAATGTGGTGTCATCAGACTCTGGAATACTCCACAGTAGTCAACAGGGAAAAGAACTGGATCTATGTGTGTGGACACAGCTCCCAAGAGCATCATGTTGAGAGAAAAAAAAAGGCTAAAAATTATTAAATTTGTACAGTACTATATATTGTTTATGGATACATATCTAGAGAAAAGCATAAAAAACATAGGCTGGAAAGACACAGATAAAGTTAGTGATGATAGTAGCCCTGGAGAGGGAGGAAAGTAGAATTGGGGAAGAGTAGAAAAGGGACCAAAACTTGTCCTCTCGTTTGTTATTTCTCTTGTATGAGAAGAAAACAAATTGAAAGCAAATATGAAAATCTTAAAATGTCTATGTTCTATAATTTTTTTACATTTAAAAACATTTAAGGGAGAAAAACATCAAAGCTGAATGGTCCTATTAAATTAAAAAGTTATTATACGATTCAGGAGCAATGTCATACTTCACCTGAAGAAAATCATTCAAAACAGGACCTTTGAATCCATTTGCTTAGCAGAGTAGTCAAGAGACCCACCACCACTTATACGCTGTGTGACCTTGGACAGGCACTTAACCTCTCTGGGCCTGAGTTTCCACTGTTATAAAAAAGGAAGAACTAGAACTTACCTCCCAAGGTTATTATGGGGGGAAAAATGAGATATAGACAAAATACATAAAGCATCTAGAACAGTACCTGGCATGGTGGTAAGCACCATTAAATATATCACTTACAAAGTGACTTCCAATTTTATTCCATATTTTGAGCAATGAATATGTTTAGTCAAAGATAAATATTCAATCTTATATTTCTTTTCTGCCATTTTTATTCATGGCCACCCCCTGGTATTAAATCAGTCATCAGTATTCATGGACATGTCACTGCTCAGGAAGCTGTTCTCTAGAAAAGGAATATCCGCAGTTTTAATCTTAGACTGTAAGTGGAAGAAGTCCGCCTCTTCCTACGCCTTGTTGTGCCTCATCTCGCCTCCTCCAGAGCACCAAGCATAAGGCTCTCAGTGGGCGAAGACGGGGCCAGGTCTTCCTAAGTCACTGCTTATGAGAGAGACTGGTAACTCTTCATTCCATCCCCACGTTCCCTGCCTGCAGAAATATAGGCTGGTTTGATTTTCTCTAACAAGGGTTAGAGTCCTCCCAGGTATGCCCTTTCCCACACGCTCCTGTGCACAAGTTCAGCAACCTAGTGTTTAAGAGCGCAGGCCTTGTTCCACCACCAACTGTGTGACCCTAACCCTCAGTATCTACCTAAGAAATAGAGTCAATGAAGACACCCGACCCCAAAGAGTTGCTGTGAGGAGTGAATGCGAGAAGGAAATAAGTTGTCACCTAGTAAAGCTCAATGCGAGCCATTATCACATTTACAGTCGTTGTATTATATCCCTGTTTTCCAACATACACACATACATATATAATGGGTTCAACCTAAATCTATGTACTTTTTTTAGCTGAGCCATCTTAAATCTCACAAAAATATGGCAACAGCAAGTGTTATGGTGTTTCTTAAGTATTTTAAGGCACAAGACATAGATCAAGTCTGTAACTGAGGACAAGTATGTATTTTTACTTCCTAGAGAGAAGGAGAGCCCTTTAAGGGAAAGATTTCATAGGCACAATTCACAGTAAATATAAAAGATAAAATCTGTGGTTTTACCAAGAAGTTATACCAGAAGTCATTTCCTGAAGCTCACCAGTGGGTTTAATTCTAGGGTGAACAGCATTCAAAATAATTCTCTTGGGGATAAACAACAATGCGGCAGGGTTGGCAAGGGGAGCCGGGGAACAGCAGGAGGAAATGGAGAAAACTCCAGAAAGAGAACTCCTGACGGAGGCTACAGTCTCTAGAAGTTATCACCTCTTCCTTCCACCTGCCCTCACCTTGCAGAGAAAGAGGAGAATTGTATCAATAATAACTAATTGATAGTTACTAATAACTAATATCAATAACCACTAATTCCTGGGAACTCCCTCTTTGCCAGGCGCCAGGCCAAGGGCTTGATAAAGATTAGACCATTTAATTCTCACCGCAGCCCTCTGAGGTAGGTGCGAGTTTTACCAGAGAGGAAAGTGAAGCTTAGCAAGGATGAGTCATTCGCCCAAGTCACACAACTGGCAAGTGGTCAAGTTGGGATTTACACCCAAGTGAAAGGAGTCTGGAGCCCTGGCTCTTAACCAGCCCTCTGCTCGCCTGGCTTCATGGCAGCAGGCGCTCTGCAGAAAATAACACAGCTCTCACCTGAGCACTAATCTGAGATGTGACAAGAAGTCATTTCCATTCTAGGCAGGGCAGTGGCAGGGTGGGGTTTCATTTCCAAGTAAATCACTTTAGCATCAATGTGCAAAAGAGATGTCCGGGTGTCTCCACTTTCAACAAAATGCACACCTTTTTCCCAACCAAGTAACTTTTTTATGGCTAATTGATTCTTCAAGTTTTTTTTATTTTTATTTACTGTGGTAAATAAAATTTACCATTTAACTATTTAAGTGTCCAGTTCTGTGGCATTAAGTACATTCATATGGTTGTGCAACCATCACCACTATCCATTTCCTGAATTTCTTCATCTTCCCAAACTGACACTCCGTACCCATTAAATAACAACTCCCCATTCCCTCCTTCTTCCAGCCCCTGGTAACCTCTGTTCTACTTTGTGTATCTGTGAATTTGACTAGTTGAGGTATCTCATATAAGCAGACTCATACAATATTTGTCCCTTTGTATCGGGCTTATTTCACTTAGCTTAATGTTTTCAAGGTTCATCCATGTCAGAGCATGTTTCAGAATGTCATTCTTTTTTGAGGCTGAATGATATTCCATTGTATGTCTATACCACATTTAGTTTGTCCATTAATTTGTTAATGGATATTTGGGTTGTTTCCACCTTTCAGCTATTATGAATAGTGCTGCTATGAGCTTTGGTGCACTGGACCAAGTAACATCTAAAATTGCAATTGCCCACCTCCTAGAGTAATGGAAACAAAAATAAACAAATGGGACTTAATTAAACTTAAAAGCTTTTGCACAGCAAAGGAAACCATAAACAAGACAAAAAGACAACCCTCAGAATGGGAGAAAATATTTGCAAATGAAACAACAAAGGATTAATCTCCAAAATATGCAAACAGCTCATGGAGCTCAATATCCAAAAAGAAAAACAAACCAGTTAAAAAATGGGCGGAAGACTTAAATAGACATTTCACCAAGGAAGATACACAGATGGCCAAGAGGCACATGAAAAGATGCTCAACATCACTAATTATTAGAGAAATGTAAATCAAAACTACAATGAGGTATCACCTCATGCCAGTCAGAATGGGCATCATCGGAAAATCTACAAACAATAAATGCTGGAGAGGGTGTGGAGAAAAGGGAACCCTCCTGCACTGTTGGTGGCAAGGTAAATTGATACAGCCACTATGGAAACCTCCAGTATGGAGGTTCCTTAAAAAACTAAAAATAGAACTACCATATGACCCAGCAATCCCACTACTGGGCATATGCCCTGAGAAAACCATAATTCAAAATGAGTCATGTACCACAATGTTCATTGCAGCTCTATTTACAATAGCCAGGACATGGAAGCAACCTAAGTGTCCATCGACAGATGAATGGATAAAGAAGATGTGGCACATATATACAATGGAATATTACTCAGCATAAAAAGAAACGAAATTGAGTTATTTGCAGTGAGGTGGATGGACCTAGAGTCTGTCATACAGAGTGAAGTCAGTCAGAAAAACAAATACCATATGCTAACACATATATATGGAATCTAAAAAAAAAAGGTACTGATGAACCTAGTTGCAGGGCAGGAATAAAGAGGTAGACATAGAAAATGGACTTGAGGACATGGGTGGGAGGGGAAGCTAGGGCGAAGTGAGAGAGTGGCATGGACATATATACACTACCAAATGTAAAATAGATAGGTAGTGGGAAGCAGCCGCATAGCACAGGGAGATCAGCTCAGTGCTTTGCGACCACCTAGGGGGGTGGGATAGGGAGGGTGTGAGGGAGGCTCAAGAGGGAGGGGATATGGGGACCTGCGTATGCATGTGGCTGATTTGCTTTGTTGTGCAACATCAACTAACACAACTAACACAGTATTGTGAAGCAATTATACTCCAATAAAGATCTATTAAAAATAAAATAAAATAATAAAATTGCAGTTGCACCCACCTCTTCTTCCCAACCCCCCTCCTCTGGGCCCCGTCCCACTCCAGGTGCAAACCCTCTCTGTATTGCTACTGTAGCTACATCAGTCTCACAGGTGTTCTCTAAAACCATTCCTTTCTCTCTCTTTACAGTGCCCAGTCCAGCCAGAAGAAGAGTCAAGAGCTCTCAACATCTCTTAACCAAGAATGTAAGAAAACTTCAGTTTTGATCCCTTTTGTTGACTTTCATTAAAAAAGCAGTGTCTAGCTTCTTCACTCCCCACCTCCCCCCTACATCCACACTCTCCACGGCCTGGAAAAGTTTTCCGTAGCCCATGTTGCTGTTGCATTCTCCATCCTCCACTTAACCAAAACAACTGACAAATGTCAACCAGACAACAAACAGTCCTGAATTGGACCCCCTTCTGTCATTTTCCCCACAGAGAATAATTTTCATTTTATATACACATTTTTTTCCTTAAACAGAATCCACAGTGTAGGTAGAGCATCCCTGACTTGGGTGTTCTATTGTTGGCATTTGCAATGTCCCACTTTTTCACTATTATAAATAGCAGTGCAATGAATTTGTACAAAATACTGTTTCCTGGATTAATCCTATGGTGCATAGGCCTCAAAGTGGAATTAACAAGTAAAAGGATAAGAACAGTTTCATCCATCCATCCATCCATCATTTGCATTCCTACACCTGTGCTAGAGTGGAGAATAGAACTGTGATTTTTTTTTTTTTTTTTTTTTTTTTTTTTTTGTGGCACGCGGTCCTCTCACTGTTGTGGCCTCTCCCGTTGTGGAGCACAGGCTCCGGAAGCGCAGGCTCAGCGGCCATGGTTCACGGGCCCAGCCACTCCGCGGCATATGGGACCTTCCCGGACCGGGGCAGAAACCCGTGTCCCCTGCATCGGCAGGCGGACTCTCAACCACTGCGCCACCAGGGAAGCCCAGAACAGTGATCTGTAAAAGATGGCTTCTGCTTCTAGTTTCGTCACATACTACCCGGAATTCTGGACAACTGCTAGGCTTCCAACAATGCTTTTCCATTTCCCTCCAGCCCCACCAGCACTGGCTTTCATTTCTTTGTATTATTTTTTGCTTCTTTAATAAGCACATGCATTACCTTAAAATTAGTTTACATGTCTTTAGAGCCTGTGAATTTCTCATTTTACTTACAGATTTCTTTATACATAAGCTGTCAATACATCTTTGCACTTTAAAAGTTTTATTTTAATTGCTAATTGTTCCCTCCTGGTTATACTGGAGTTTCTATCACAATTGTTTTTGTAGAACACTATTTTGATTTTCTAAGTATCTCAATTTTTAAAATCCTATTCTCCATTTAAAAAAAATTTTTTAAGTGTCCTGGGAATGAGATTGGTTTTAGTCTTTGTTGTTTTATATACATTTATTACTTTTTAAATTCCCAAAACAGGATGGGCCCATTACAAAATTTCAAATACTAAAAAGATGTAAACTATGATATCAGAAAATCCTGAGAAGCTATAGAACATAGTGGTTAGGTATGCAGACTAGAGTCAAACTGCCTGGTTTCTTCCATTTCCCACTTTTAAAACCCAGTTCTATCCATTTCTAGCTATATGACCTTGGGCACGTTGCCTAACCATTCCAGGACTTGACTTGCTTAACATTAAAATGGGGAGAGTGAGGGCTTCCGTGGTGGCGCAGTGGTTGAGAGTCCGCCTGCCGATGCAGGGGACACGGGTTCGTGCCCCGGTCTGGGAAGATCCCACGTGCCGCGGAGCGGCTGGGCCCGTGAGCCATGGCCGCGGAGCCTGTGCGTCCGGAGCCTGTGCTCCCCAACGGGAGAGGCCGCGACAGTAAGAGGCCCGCGTACTGCAAAAAAAAAAAAAAAAAAAAAAAAAAAATGGGGAGAGTGAGAGAGCACATCCCAATACCCACTGGAAGGAGCAAATGATTTAATACATGTCAACTGCTTAGTCCAGAGCCTGATACGTACTGAACGTTCAATAAGCACTGGAGTCTTTTTTAATGAAAATGTCTCATATAACAATGTACAATTATCACGCTTTATTGCTCAATAACATGCTGTTTTGCAATTTGCTTTCTTCACTATATAAATTTTGAGCATCTTTACATGCCAATTAATACATACAGATCTTCCCCATTCTTTTCAGAGGTTGCATAGTACGTCATTGTATGAATGAATGTACTATAATTTTTTACCCAAACCAAATCTGATGTTTTCTAGATTATTTAACCAAATCATCAATAAATGGGGTTTCCCCATTTTCTCCAGTTAAACAATGCCACAAGAAATATTCTTGAACGTATTTTTTATGTTCTTATGCAAATGTTTTTGAGGATAAATTCACAGATATGAAAATGCTGGGTCATCAAATCAACACCTTATACTTAAACGTACACAATGTTATATGTCAATTTTAAAAAAGAAAGAAAATGCTCAAAGGATATGAGCATTGAAAAAATTTTATAGCTATTGCCACATTCTTAGCAACTGTTGTAAACTACCTTTACCAGAACACCTGAGCCAACACTATATGGTATCAAATGTTGTTAATCTTTGACAATCTGATAGGTGAAAACATCTCATTAATTTGCATTTCTTTAGTAATTAATATCATTCTTCATCTTTTCATAGATTTTGATATTTTTCTCCCTATGGGTTAAAAGACATGTCTTTTGCTCATTTTTCTGTCAGTGGTTTATCCTTTTTTAAAAATGACTTTGAGAATATTTATATACTAAGAAAGAAAGGGCTTTTAATGGGTTCTTTGCTGTAGTGCAAGAAATTCTTGTATTTCTCATGATCCCTAAAAACTTCAGCACACAGTCTAGAAGGAAAATGCTGCTGACTTTCAAGGAGCAGTGGGTGTCACCAAAAATGGGAAGGGGAGGGGTTGTTTGTAGGTAATTTAGAGTTTGAGCACAGACTTGAGTTTGGCATTACAGTTGATCCCGGACTTATGACAGTCTGACTTTCATGATTTTTGTCTTTACGATGATGCCAAAGCGAAACGCATTCAGAGACCATACTTGGAATTTGGAATTTTGATCTTTCCCCAGGCTAGTGATATGGGGTACAACATACTCTCTTGTAATGCTGGGCAGCACAGCAAGCCACAGCCTCCCACCAGCCACACGATCACGAGGGTAAACAAGGATACACTTAGAACCATCCTGGACCCAGACAAGCATTCTGTTTCTCCCTTTCAGTACAGTATTCCGTCAATTACATGAGATATTCAACACTTTATTATAAAATAGGCTTTGTGTGAGAAGATTTTGCCCAACCATAGGTTGATGTAAGTGTTCTGAGCACGTTTAAGGTAGGCTCAGCTAAGCTATGACGTTTGGTAGGTTAGCTGTATAAAATGCATTTTCAACTTATGATATTTTAGGGGTATTTATCAGGATGCAACCCCACTGTAAGTCAAGAAAGATCTGTACTCTGGATATGAAGGAGCCACAAGTCATTCATGACTCTGGGAAGATCCTTTGGGAATTAGGAATATTTAGTTTTCAACCAAGTTCTTGCCTTGAATTTCTAACCTTAAACAGTGTTTCTGTCTGAATCACCACTTATACCAATACCTACTGGCTTTATAAGGACAGAACTGTGACTACAAAAGCTTAAAAATGGAAACTAAATCATACTCTCTAGGAGATAAATAAGGTGCTAGGGAAGAAATTTCTCAAGGGATTTAGAACCCAAACAAAGGAGACAACTCTCTATGGTGGAAGTGAAGCCACAGGGGCATGAGCTTCACAAAGCCCCCAAAACATGGGGCACCGCCTCCTGGAGTATCCATTGACTTCAGCCAGGCTCTGCAGAACCAAGCTCCCAGCTTTCCTGGGAATGGCTTATGACTTTCCCTCCCTGAAACGTTTTTACTCCAAGGGGAAAAAAAATGAGTCAAGTATATGAATACAAATAAAAATTGCTTTTGATGGAAAAAAAAAGAAAAAACAGAAGGTAGGGGCTTGTCTTCAAATATGCATTCTTCCTCCAGGTAAGACAGCTTAATAACGCTCTGGCCTTTGAGCTCTCCTCTGAATTTCTAATTTCCCCTAACAGCATGACTCATCCTTTGCTCATAAAACTCAGACCCAGCTGCACAGAACATTCAAATTAGAAAAGACAGGAAAGGTCTTAGTCTACCTAAGACGGGGGAACTGAGTCCCAAAGAAGAAAGAACTATCTCTGACCTTTTCTTTTTTAATCCAACTGGCTCTTGGCTCCCCTTTTGAGTTCCCGAGAAAATCGTTCATATTTTGCAGCTGCTCTAATGTACCAATATTTAGGACTTTGTCCCGAAATTCTTATTTGTCTCTATTCTCACCCCTTGGGCTACCATACGAATGTGAGGTTCCTTCCTTTACAAGTATCTCTTTCCTCTCCGAATCGTCCTTAGCGCGGCCGTTTCCTCTCTCTCTGGACCCCTCGTAAGTTACATGTTCTTCTTCTACAGCCACCCAGTGTTCCTTCTCTAGATGGTTTCACTAGTCTTTTTCTCCCCATCCCCTCTGATTCTTAAGCAATTTTACTGACGTCCTGATCATCCTGATGCCGCAGACATCGTAAGAGTAGCTTAAAGGAATAAATTTACACCAAAGCGTGGGTTAGTTAGGGCTTCCGGTGCAATGGAGCCATTACCACTGAGATTCACAGCCCCTTCAAAATAAGCAGCAGTGCCATCATCAGGAAAGATGAAGGAATGGGAGTGCAAATGTCACATTCTTCCCAGATTTCAACCTTGTGGAGGAGCGGTGATCTGATTTTTCCATCTGGTGATCTGATTTTTCAAAATGCACTGAGCAATCAATTGCACTTGAAAATTCTTACCTGGATGGCAGCACTTCCATGGGTCTTACAAAGAGCACTTCCTTAGAAGTTATGAAACCATGATCCTTGTTCAGGTTCCACCCCTTACAGCTCTGTGACCTTGAAGACACCCGGCTTCCTCTGGCCTCAGTTTCCCTGTGTGTAAAATTAGGGAGTTGGGCTAGAACTTTACTCTGGATGCCGTCAACCAACATCATGATGATCCTTCATCACCTAGGTCTCACCCGTCTTTCTAACTCCCTACCAGCCCCCTAGGTCTCTGATCTGAACCCAGCAGGGAAGCATCAATTTATCACAGTGAATCTGTTACACAAGTACAGCCCCTACTTTCAGCAGGCAATTCGTTGAACTTGGAAAGGGAAATCCAACATTAAACACGTCTCCTCTTCACCCCTTCCCCATTCCCCAATCTCACCCTTGTACTCAGGGTGCTAAAGAGCCTGTGCTCAGACCAGTTTGTTCTAAGACCAGCTGCAGTATCCAGCCCGGACCGTATCCTACAGACCAGAAAAAATCCAGGCTGACGGGAGGCTTTCAGGAGGTCACAGCCATGCATCCAGCTGTCTGTTCCCTGGCGTGGGCCTGATGCACTGCCCTGAGCCCTCTCAGAGCCTCCGCAATTGTGGGGCATGAGAAGCAAGCACGAGGCCAGCTAAGAAAGGGAAGTCTTCCAAGCTGAGCCCTCTCCTCTGGCATCCTTCAGGGCCGAGAAGATACCCTGCTGAGGCACTGGGCCCTCAGTCAGGACCTGGGAAGTAACCAGCCTCACTCCCACCCCAGGAAACCTACATCCAACAGGGGGCGGAGCAGCTAATGCCTCTCCACTCTCTCCCTCCCCATTCCCTTCTCCCACCCACAATGCAGAGAAGGGCTGGCTGAAGTTTCTTGTTCCTAAGAGGAAATATTTGCTTCCTTTTCAGGGGAGGAAATGCTGGGCCTCCCCATTGGACTCCTCAGGCTTTCACATCCTGCCTTACTTCCTCCTTCTACAAAATGGGTCGGAAAACACACCAGCCCTCACTCATTAGAGGAATGCTGAAAAAATGAAAACAAAATTCGAAATAGCTGTGATGAGAGGTAGACAGCCAAAGGCTTGAATGTCAGTAATGAGGCTCAGGTCTCTCCCGTTGGACCTGGAGGTCCACATTCCAGGGGGAACCCTGAGGCCAAACGGTACACGTGTCCAAAATGCCATTAATCTAGGAAATTCCAGCATTCTGGGCGACACCATGGCAGAGTGCAATGCTAAGAGGAGGGAAGGAAATGGAAAAGCTGAGGCGACTGTCTGTGCAGGGTGGTGAGTCCAGACCACCCACTACTGCACCTTACAGCCCCCAGTGAGCTGGCGTCGGGCAGACGGGTGCTGCCCCCAGCCTGCACTGAAGGCTTGCTGGAAAACCAACGGAAACACCACCTTCTAATCATTTTGCAATTTACAAACATATCAAATCAACACATTGTACTCCTTAAACGTATACAATCATATGTGGAAATTTATATCTCAGTAAAGCTGGAGGAAAAATATTTTTAATTATTGGGGGAAAAATCCCACATGCTGCAGTGCCCAGAAGAGAAAGGGCACTAATCCTAAATGATCCTTAATTATCATCATCTTTCTCCAAAGGCAAAGAATGAATGAGTCTGGGTCCTAAAACGGGCCTGAGAAGAGTTAATTTCCTAATCCAGATAAGACCAAATGTGGGATATATTACTTTTTTAAGCAAAGGACTATTTGTGATAAACTGAAGCAAAGAGTGACAGCTCCCCTTCCTCTGTTGGGGACGGACGTGACCGCTTCCTGATGCTGTAGGTAAACAGGTGGCACAGGGAAAGAGAACCTGCTGTGTTCCTGAAATCTCTGCGAATGACCGGCAGTGACTCTGCCCCAGTACAGCAAGGGTGGTCAAGAGGATGACTCCTTTCCACATAGCCTTAGAGTACCAAAACTGGGGTTTAAACTCAGGTTCGCATGACCCCAAACGGAAATTTATCTTCTTCATCACTGACAATCTGATAGGAGAAAAAACAACTTTGTTTTAATTTGCATTTAATTATTGTTGTTCAGCACCTTTCATGTTAACCGGCCATTTGCATGTCAATTGTCAGCTGGTTTTGGCCCCATTTTTCTATTTTTTTTCCTCTTTATTGATTTGTAAGTTTTATGTACATAGCGATAATTCCCTATTATATGTAACAAATGTTATATTGAGCCATATTCTATTCTAATGTCTGCTGTTTGTTTGTTTGTTTTTTAACATGCATCTTTGGTCTGTCTGGTATTCATTTTTGTATGAGAAGTGTGGACATGGATCCATTTCCCCCAGTGGCCTGACATTTATTCCAACAATATTTATTAAAGGTCCAATTTTTCTCCACTGAACTGAAATATAACCCTATTATAATACTTAAAAATTCAGTCTTATTTGCTTCAGCTTCCTCCACAATTGTTACATTGGACAATGGGGAATTCATCAAAGGCTCGACTGTAAAGGCTGAAATGGGTCCACCTCACTCACAGATAGACTGGGTGCCAGGATCTGGCACAGAGGTGCCCTCGCAGGATGTCTGTAGAAGGAAGGAACGAGTGAGCAAGAGAATGAGTAAATACAAACCTCAGAGAAGCTGCAGTGTAATGTTGGAAGTTCTAACCTGCTTCAAAGGAGTGAAGACATTCAGACTGCGCGACCCCAGTGTCATGGCTATGCATTCAAACATGCACGATATGTGCCCCAAATTGCTAAGATTCCCTTTCTCACCCCCCCATATTAAGAGAAAATATGGTACTATTTGCCTCAAATTTGTACATTTAAATTATTTCAATGATCTAAGTATTTTTATTATAATTTTAAAGGCCCATTTCAAGTGGGCCCTGACAAAAGGGGTATTCCTCTTCATGTACTTTCCCAAAACCACTATTCAGCAGGGGATCATTATTGAAAACACCTTAGCGTGTAGCGCTCCGTTCTGGCTTGCCAGAATTTCCACTTACCGAGCCACAGGTCGTGGAAACTCATCTCTCAGCTCCAGCTGACAGGCACTCTACAAAGTAGAGGAAACGTGAGCGTGCGGGAGCCGTGCCTGCTTTCTCTGGCCAGCAGGTTCTTCCTTTTTACAACCTGGGAATCAGCTGGGCCCCGAGCCCTCTCCCTAGGTCTCCCCTCCGCTGGAGCATCCAGAAAGCTGTCCTCTACGTGAACAAGGGCACCCACTGAGCTGCAAATACTGTAAGAGCCCGATTTCCAGGGCTTGTCCTCATTTCAAATAGCCTGTTCTATTGTCAAACTATGTCCAGCCCTGGGGCAGTTAACTGGCCCCAGTCTGGGGCCTGAGGGCCCAGGCTTCTGACTCTGTGAAGGGACAGCTGGTGAGGAGCCCCCAGAAACCTCATTTTCCTGCACCATGGTGCCACTGGACATGCTGAAGTTAAACACAACACTTCGCCGTTTCAGTCCAGTCTCCCCAGGTTTCCTCGCTGCTCCCAGCAATGGCTGGAGTCAGGAAGGCTCCGTGTCAGCACGAGGTCCGTCCGCAAAGCTGCAGTCCTGGCCTGGGCTGTGGAGGCTGAGATTCTAGGGGAGGAACAAGCTGACGGTCCTTCCTCCCCCCCGCAGGTGGTGATCGAGTCCGACCTCTACACATCCCGGCCCCTGGAGCTACTGCAGCACCGCAGCGACCACCGCGACGGCGAGGCCCGCAGGTCGAGCTGCTTCCAGAACGCACGGCCGCAGGGCACCCACCCCGCCAAGACCCCCGCCAGGCCCGGTACGTGCGTCACGGCCCGGGTCCCCGGAACCTCCCTGGGGGGCAGTGGTCCACTTAGAGCAGCTGCCACGGTGTCCGCGAACTGGCTTGTGTGGGCTCTAGCCACGTCGTGATCCTCCCTGGCGTCCTCCATCACGCCCGGTGGGCGGAGCACCTGCACGTGGGGCCGCCGCCTTCCCCAGTGCATGCCGGTCCTGCTCTGAATGCACCTGCTCGGCCCCCCTCCCCCACTGCAGCACCACAAAACTCCTTCTACCTTAAAACACTCGCTGCTGGGTCTGCATGATGAGCAAAGATGCTCTCATCTACCGCCTAGCTCCACAGGCAGTCCTGCGGGATTCAGGAGGAGGTAAACATCATTAGACGCTGGGGGGAGAGGAAACCAGTGTACACATGACTCATGAAGCGAAGGAAGCTTACGTTATTTTACAGGGTGTGTGTGTGTGTGTGTGTGTGTGTGTGTGATTATACAGGCTCTTCATTAGCTGCCATCTTAAAATCCCACCATTTTAAATTTGAACGCCTTAAACTATTTCAACAATTTATAAAAAGAATTTAGAGACAAATTTGTTTTGAAAGCTGGAAGCATTAGAGTCTTACCTTCCACACTATTTTGAAAAATGGCTCCCACCCCAAGCAGTTAAACAGGAATCTGTGTCTAGCCTGCTGAAGTCTGTGATCGTATTTAGCCTTTAACTCCTGGTTTAGGTTATTTCTGTTATGCCCACAGCCTCAAGTGATTCCTATTTTTAACTCCAGAAATACACAAAAAGTCTAGGACATCCTTTTCAAAGCTGTTGGGTGTCAACAGTTTTGTATGTTAGAAGAACTGAAAGTAGACTCCATTGAGTGTCTCTCTTTATCCATCCATCTCCTCTCTTTCCTCCCTTATAGATGTTAGATTGGATCTCTAAGGTTTCTTTGGTCACTAACACCCTGATCCTGTTTTTAAGATCCTATGTGTAAGAACCCGTAAGTCAAGCTATATTCTCTAGTTAAGGGATTACATATATACATTTTTATGGAGAATGAAAGCCTTAGGGAAACCACAATGTGCCTTGCAAATTGAGAAGGTAATTTTTTTCCCTCTGTCTATATATAAGTGGGTAGGTGGGTGGTGGTTGCCTGTGCGTAGAAAGAAAAAGAATATCTTCTCTACAAAATCACAAAATGAATTTAGAGCCATGTTTCTCAAATTTTAATGTGCAGAAGAATCACCTGGGAATCTCGTTTTTATGCAGAGTCTAATTCAGTAGGACCAAGTAGGGCCCCAGATTTTGTTTCTAATAATCTTCCAGATGATGC
Organism: Monodon monoceros; assembly: GCF_005190385.1. NCBI lineage: Eukaryota > Metazoa > Chordata > Mammalia > Artiodactyla > Monodontidae > Monodon > Monodon monoceros. The sequence continues at coordinate 64,435,365 of NW_021703770.1, read as the reverse complement.
TGATGATGTTGGTCCAAGGACAACATACTGATTAGCAAGGATTTAGGGAAGATCTAATGGGTGGTTCTCCAGGTGGCATCCCTGGAGCAGCAGAACCACCTGGGAACTTGCTGGAAATGCAAATTTGGGGTCCCACCCAAGACCTATTTAATCAAATTCTGGGGTAGGGCCCAGCAATCTGTTTTAACAAGCCTGCTCCCAGGGTGACTTTCCACCTCCCTGCAGGTGGAGGCCCACTGATCTCTGCAAGCACCCCCTGCCGATCTACAGAAGAGGAAACCGAAACCATGGAAACTGACTTACCCAAAATGCACTGCTCAGCAGCAGCAGAACTGAGATTAAATCTCATGTCTCCCGATTTGCCAGCTAATTGCGTCTTTCCCCCGGAAAATAATGTCTTTCCAGCTGTCTGGTTTTAGGGGCTACTTTCCTCCCTAAGTAGCTTGTGGAAGCTTGGACTGAAGGGGAGAACAGCAAGTTAGGAAATGGAGAGACTCTGCCCGACATATGACAGTCAGCTCATGCAGGGAATGTGCTAGTCAGGTTTTTAAAAAAAAAAAATTGAGCTGGGCATCGATTCAGTTCCTTCAGCTCCCACAATCTGACAGATTCCAGAGGGGATGAGAGGGAGGGAGGGTTTCTGAGTCAAAGCCAGACCCACAGGAAAGGCTGGGCACCGGCCTTGGGCACGAGTTTTCCATCCTCCAGTCAGAAGGATATGTGTCTCCAGGGATCTCAAATCTGGAGACGTGTTTCTTTTCTGAGCTAAAGGAGAAGGCTCCTGGGTGCTGTAGCCTTCTCACGTGGGAGAAATATGCTCTGAGGAACCTTGGAAAGAGTGGGGACTCTGAAGTCTTGAGCAGGTGAACCTCAAGGGCCCGGAAAAGGGGACACCCACCTCCTGGGCCGGTGGAATGTCTCCACTAGGATGTCCTTGGGGCATCTCAAAATCAACTTGTTCAAATGGAATTCATCTTCCACCTTCAAACCTCTCTTGCTTTCTCAGCTGGTGCCACTATCCATCTTTCCAGCAAGCCGCTGGGATGTTTATCCCAATACCCCCTTGTCCTCCCCACCCCCGCTCCACACACTAACCACTGACAGTGTCAGTTCCTCCGTATGTCTCATCTCTCCTTGGTACCAACCTCAGGCTACCGGGTCAGACTCCCTTCATCCCTTGTGTGTAGCCGCCAAGCCTGGTCGTCAGCTACCAGTCCTTCTTGCTCCACAGGCTACCAGAGGGTAGCCTAAAGCAGCACCTGCCTCTGCCATCCCTCTGCTTTAAACACTGTGTCCTCTCCACCCCCAGATGCCCTCCAGACCACGCCCAAGGTTCTCCAGGACCCAGTCCTCTGCTCACCTCTCCAGGGCCACCTCCTGTGACACTCCTATCCCTGCCAATCCATGCACAGAACAGCCCTGAGCTGTGGTGTAATTGTGACCACTCATTTATATTCCGGACCTTCCCCGACACGTTCTCTCTGTGGATTGCCCTCCCTGGGTCTCCCCACCTAGCAAACTCCTCCCAGAATGGGTTAGGGGGTCCCTCGGTCAAGTTTTCCCAGCCTTGCAAGACCACCAAAGAGGTCAGCTTACCATTCCCTAGATCTTCCTCACCCAGCTTCATCGTAACTGCCGTGCATCTCTAAAGCCTCTGTTTCCTCATCTATTATGACGTCTACCTGTGAGGGTTGTGGTGAGGATTAAATGAGACAATGTTTATGAGTCTTACACGCGGCACAGCGACTGACACAGTAAATGCTCAAAAATATAAGCTACTGTCGTCACTTACGCCAGAGCACGGCACACCGTGGTCTGATCTTGGTAGCCTGTAACTTCATTTTATTGGCCTTGAGATGTTTTCCTCGGGGTGGGGGGCTGGTATTTCTCTACGCTGTAGTCTGATAGCATGGGGCTCCTCCAGGAACATCTGCCCCAGGAGTGACTCGACTGAAGGCCAGCCTTCAGTGGAGCCCCACTCCACCCCACCCCTGCCCATCACCAGCTACCTCAGCTCAACATCTGGATTCCCAGCAGCAGGTCGAGCCTCAAATAAAGGCATAGAAAGAAGGTTCTCACATACATCTCATGCCAGTGCCTCAGGACTCTGATAACCTCCAATACTCCCACATTATCAGGCTTACTTCCCACAGCAGGCAGGACTTTGAGCTCATTTTCACAGAGGCGTGTCCAGGAGCAGCAGGTTAAAGGACTGATCCCAGCTATAAAGACTTAACTCCTGATAACCTCTTGTGATCTGGCGCTTCAGGAAGAAAGGAGGAGCTAAGGGCACATTCTCTGAGTCCCCTACTGCAGGCAGACCTCGTACTGAACACCTCCACACGCGTGATCTTATTAGACCTTAGTTCTAACCTCCCCAAGAGCGCCAGGGGTGCAGGTGACCCACTGGACAGTTGTCCCATTGCCCAACCCTAGTGCGTGATTTTGCTGCTCAGTACAAAGGCCGTTAGAATATTCCTGGCTTGTGATTGATTAGCTAAGGGATAATTGATGCAGAACCCGGGGGAGCTGGAACCCAGAGTACCACTGAGTAACGTCCCCTCCGTTCAACTTTGCAGTGGGGACTTCTGAACCCAAATCAGCAAATCTGTGTGGGAATCGAGCATATAGCAAAGCTTTGGTAAGTAAAATCAACCTGGTTAGCTGTATCTGCTGTGCTTTAACCTTCTTGTCCTGTCTGTGCCATGAAGACAAAGTGTCCTTTGTTCCAGGCCTGAGGATTATTAGAAAAGTGTAGCTGAGGGTTCTTTGCTCCTAAAGCCTACCAGCTGGTGGCACACCACTGGCCACCTCTCTCTTTCTTGCCAGAAATTCAGCTCTTAGGTAAACAGAAGGTATTACCTAGCGGACATCTCAAACAGGGGGGAAAGAAGCAGTGTCTGTGGCAGGCCCCTGCCAGGTGGAGGTGTCTGACCAATTCCCAGGGGCAGCTATGGGGGTAAAGAGATGCAAGGGTCTCGAGCACTGTGAAAACACAAAACACCATCACCTCAGAGGGAACTGCTGAGCCACCTCCCACTGGGAGCTCTGGGGCAAGGATTGTCCATCTGGGCTGCCCGAGTTGGACCCAGCTGACCGATCCTTTATATTTTCTTCCCGCTCTTTCATGGCATGCAGGCTGCCCAGGACGGCATGACCTTGGGCGAGGTGGCCCTCCGTAGCCAAGGACACCTGAAGGAGCTGAGGGCCACCTGCTCCCCGCCCTCCCCCAGGGGGAGGACAAGGCGGCTTGTCCTTCCCTGAAGGGGGATCGGGTAGTGCATGTCTGGGTCTAGCTCAGCGTCACCCTGAAAAAATACATCTCCTTCACCATCCTCTGGGCATGAATGTGGGTGTCCCCTGGGTTAGCACAGAAGGGGTGGAGTGGTGGCTGGAGGTGAGGTCAGCTCGGGCATCCTGGGCTCTGCGGGCATCAGCTCTCGAGATTCACGGAACTAGAACAGACTGGAGAGAGCGTCTGAGTCACCCGCTCGTCCTTATGGAACAAACTGGACAGAGACGCGAGCGCTTTGCTCCTGGTCTGGGCAGGAAATCGAAGCCAATTATTTCATTTAGGTCATCCCTGTACTAGGAAAACCACACAAAGGGCAGGGATGGGACAATCAGGGGCCCCCTGTCCCAATCTGGGACCCAGGGGAAACTGAGGATGGCTGGGCCGTTACCACAGAGCGAAGGTGGTCAGGCTGTGACAGCTCGAAATGCTGCCCTCAGCTGAGCCCAAGGCTAAGGGGAGAGGGCAGCTCACTGCCTTGGATTACTTGCCCCCAGCCCCTGGGCTGGACTCAGTGTCCTTGGCAGAGAGGAAGCTGCAGCTGGGAGGCCAGAGCGAGGTGGGATGGGACAGGGTGGTGATGGGGAGGTGGTCACAAAGGAGGGGGCGACAGTAGTGCAGAGGACAGAGCGGCAGCATGACTGACCCTTTCCTCTGGGTCTGAGACGGTAGGGCTGGGGTCCTGCAGCTCATTGGAGCCCCCATCCCAGGGCGGAGAGCAATTCAGAGCTCGAACAGCTAAATCTGATTTTGACGCTAACATGCGCTGGGGCAAACAGGATGGTGGACGGCCCAGGAAGAAGCATGTTTCTGGGCTGCTGACACGATGGGGAGGGACAGCTCCCGAGAGGCCACAAGGTGGCACAGTGACTCTCCCCACAACCTTTGGCCCTTGCGGGAGAGAAGGGGCAGTGACTCCTGGTGTCCTCAACCTGGAATTTTCCAGCAATTTTAGGAATGTGGTGATCTTAAGCCTTCCCTGGGGTGTGGGGTGGAGGTGCAAAGCGGAGGTCTGCTGACTGAACAAACTCGGGACCTAGCCCTGCTTGGGCTACCAGTGATTTTTCAATTCGGTACATGTTTCTTGAGCACTCACCACCTCCTTTAAGGAGAGCTGAGGAGGGCCGCCAAAGGGTAAGCCCCAGACCCTGTCGTTCGCATGCCATTCCTGGGGAGACTGCACCGGCATAAGAAACAAGTAGACAACCGTAAAGAGAGAATTGGTGGGATGCCAAAACATATCACATTAAGGACTCAGTGCTGTGGGGATGCAGGAGACAGAGAGAAACCAGCTGGGGCACCAGCCTGAGGGGAGGCTTCCTGGAGGAAGTGGTCTTTGAAGGGTAGGCAGAGATGAGGCTTGATCCAGAGAATGAAGGAAAAGCTGGGTGAGTGAATCCAGGAGGGGCCCAGCGTGTGTGGCAGGTCTTGTGGGAAAAAAAGGAGGTCCTGTCCCAAGTGACTGGTCCTGAGGCTGCAGCAGAGAAAAGGGAGAGGGTGACACTGATCTTGCAGAACCTGCAGGATTTGACAACAAAGTGGACACAGACCATAGGGGTGCAAGGGGGACAGAGGCCTTGCCAGATTGAGTTGCTTGCTTTCAAGTTTCTCTAGGTAGGTGGTTCTCAAAGTGGGGGTCCTGGGACTAGAGCACTTGGGAACTTGTTAGAAATGCAGATTCTCGGGCCTACATGAGACCTACTGAATCAGAAGCTGGGGCAGGCCCAGCATTGCGTTAACAAGCCCTCCCGGGGGCACCTGGTGCCCGTGGCGGTATGAGGACCATTGCCCTGGGTTGATGGTAGTTCAGTTTAGCTGATGCCCTTTCCAGTGGCTCCAGCCACTGCCGGAGTTGGGGACATGGCGCCATCCTCACACTCCCTTCTCACAACCTAGATGCCTCCGGTGGCCCGGATCTCAGTGAAAGCTCCCGCCGTCCTGGAGGTGGCAGCTCTGGGCTCGGAGAACGGAGCTGTTCTGACCAGAGGGTAAGTGCTGTGCCTCCAGCCTGGCTGCCTCAGGGTTCCCCACCCGCTCCTGTCCTGCTCCTGGGCCAAAGAGTAACAGGTGGCCGGCTGTCAGACCCTCAAGAAGCTAAAACAGAATCCCTGCCAGCTGTAAATTACCTTTTAATGAGGGCACTAATCCCGGGTTTCTGTCGCCACATCAACTTTTCCCCTAGGATTAAGCCGAAGTGTTTTTGATGGTTTTCACTTCATTAACCCCACTCTTTAGATTAGGAGAAGTCTAAAGAGGGAGGGGTTTTGGTTAATTAGACAAATGTAATCACAGGCCATATGCAGAGCCTCCTGAAGGCATGCTGGTGTCAGAAATGCCTCACGAATTAGATTAAGGGCCCCTGCCCAGGTAGAAAGTACACAAAATACAAATGTTTCAAACCAAATTTATAACCAGCACGTTACTATTAACTCTGACCCAGAACCAGCAGCTAGAGTAGCAGGAGTGATAAGCCCCCCAGGAAGGCCCTCACTGCCTTCAACATGGCACAAAGAAGATGGCAATAAGAGTCTTAAACTCAACTCAGCATGTACATTTACGCCCCCATCATCATCTTCCAGACTGGAGAGAGCAGAAAAGTGGCTTTGGGGATGATGCAGGGTGTGGGTTCTTGACTCAGATCTGCCTGCATGCCCAGCACCGCTGCTGACTTGCTATGACTTCAGGCAAGTTGTTCAGACCTCCGTGTCCTCATTTCTTTAAAAACAAAACAAAACCCAAAAAATGGGGACGCTCATAACCTCTTGAGAGATTACTGTGAGAATAGGATGAGATAATGTGAGAAGAGCTTAGCACCAACGGTTGCATCATTTTTCAAGAAGCTTACAGTCTGGGAATCGGAAAGACACGTGCCTGGGAAAGTGATAGATGCTCACATATGAGGGGCCATGCCCTACAATATCAACCCAAGGTATGCACACCTTGAAAGCTGAGGGAGTTAGAGGAGGAACAGACCAGTGTGAAGCCCTTTTAGGTGAAAGAAAGCCATCTAGAATGAATGATAAAAGCCAAGCCACTCAACGTATTGGGACCTAGTTAGAGAAAAGTATCTTTTCGATTGTATTAAGTTTATAGCAGCAAATTGTTGTGAGCAGCAATGGCTGTTGCTGCCTGCTGCAGTAACCAGCAAACGCGAACCGTGTGCCTCAAGAGAGGCGCCCTTTCCATCCGCGCAGCTGCATCGCAAAGGGTTCTTCTAAATGGCCCGTTTCTCTCTAAGCTTAGACGTTCTCATTTCCATTTGTTCCTGGACCCTGGCTATTGAAAAGAAAACGAAGGCCATTCTTTCACTGAAGGAGAGCAAGTGAGGAAAATGAACATTTATTGATGTGGACCATGTGCCAGATGCTTTGTGACCTTATTTTCCTCCTCACAAAAGCCCCTTGAGTTAGATGAAATTATCCCCATTTCGCACATGAGGAAACTGAGGCTGGCTGAGGTCAAATCACTTGCCTGAGGTCACACAGTAAGTGGGGAGCAGGATTCAGCCCCAGGGCTCATGGGCTTTCAATAGCTGACGCTTTGTGACATCTGCTCTTTCCAGCAAGATCGTTTGTGTAGAGGTGGAGGGATGGCGGGTTGGGGTGAGGAAGGGTAGAGTTTGGAACAAGAGCAGAACTTGGGATCCATGAGCCAGTGTGCTCAGGGCCACCTGCTTCCCTCTCCCCATGCAAGGACCTCCCTGGGGCAGGGGGGTGGGGTGTCATTCCTGCGTGGGCCCCAACAGCGACCCTCCACTGTGGTCACAGGATGTGTGAGCAGAGGAGTGAGGGCTCTGGCTCCTCTTATTGAGGGCAGCAATTAAAGAAGGACAGGCTCAGCACAGTGACCGCCCTCCTCACCCACCTGTGCATTTTCTGTAGATCCAGGCACCTCAAGAAGATGACTGAAGAGTATCCTACCCTCCCTCAGGGAGCAGAAGCCTCCCTACCGCTGACAGGAAGTGCTTCCTGCGGCGTCCCCAGCATCCTCCGGAAAATGTGGACCAGGCACAAGAAGAAGTCTGAATACGTGGGAGCTACCAACAGCGCCTTTGAGGCTGACTAAAGGTGACCCTCCCCAGGTGCCCTGCGCTGGCCCGAGTTCACTGCACAAGGGGAGGAAACTTCCAGATGGGAACTGAGCGACATTCACCTCTGCTACTAGCTGGTCCACGCACATCACCCTCCAGTACTAACTAATCGCCCCGGCTCAGGAAACGGGAAAGGAACCTCCCTCGAAGGCAAAAGAAAACTGTTCCTTCTTAGAATCGATAAAGCCATTGGTCTGAAAGTGACTTCGGGAGGTCATCAAGTTTATATCCCTATGTTTAAGCAAAACGGCACCAAAATCAAACTTTCCCAACCCATTTTAAAGACCTCCAAGGAAGCAAGCAGGCAATTCCTCAGTCTTCCTTGTGAGTCGTTCTAATTTCCGGTATAAATGTAAGAATTTGATGTTTCAGGCACTTGTAAGCACAATGGTTCTCACTGTTCCTGCCACCATATTTATTTCATCTTGATGAGGTACGATTTTTAGTGACAAAGCACTATATATATTTACTTAGTAGTTCTAATATTCATTTGAGTGTATCGTCAAGATCAGTTCTGATGACATTTGGCATGATTGCATGAACTCTGTATTCTTTTACATGTGATTTTTCTATAGGAAAACATGATTTAAATTTTTGAATGCTAACATTTTCTGAAGTGACACAGTCTAGTGGAATTAATAATACCTTGCTTGGGTATAATTATTTTAACTTTTGAAAATGCTCTCCCATCCATTACCTCTTACATTCACAAAATTCCTGTTAAAGAAAGCACAATTATTCCCAATCTACAGATGGGGAAGCTAAGGGCCTTAAGAGGTTATGCGACTAGATACCAGGTAGTGGAACTAGATACCAGGTCCTCAGCTTCTGCACCAGACTCCTTGCTTTGCCTACTCTAGTAACTGATTTGAGGATGGTTTTGAGGGGTAGGAATATGTCTCTGGGGGCAACATTTTAAGGAAACGATTTGACAAAGTTAGAACCAGTACATGATATAAATGATGTAAACCATTCATATGGTTTCATAATATATCATATTATGCTTTCCTTCTTTTAATGGAAATGTCACCATCAATTCTATGTCAACATCAGTAGCCTTAAAATGATAACATAATAATGATAGTTACCATTTATTAAATGCTTACTATGTGCCAGGTGGGTTAGTGAGCACTTTACATACATTATCCCAATCTTTCTGTCAACTCTGAGTTAGGTGGCCTTCCCCATTTAATAGACATGGCTTTAAAGTAGTTAAATGATTAGTCTGAAGGCACCTAACCCATATGGGTGTCAGGCTCCAATGCCTGTGTTATATCTACTCCTTCATACAAGAATATTCAGAACATAGAGAAGAACCAAGGCTAGTAAATAATTTTCATATCAAATGCTAAGCATAATTGATTGGCACAGGCTGCCTAGAGTGCTGTGTGGAGCTAGGATCTGAGATAAAGGAGTGCAGCGATCAATTGGTAATGCGTGCCTGTGGAGCAGATTAGTGGGATGTGCCTCACATATTTGTCATCTGTGGCCTCAACTCTGCCCCCAGAAGGCTTGTTTTCTAATTCAGAAGCTTAAATTAATCCAACCCACTTAAGAAAACCAGTGACTCCATGGTGAATTTTAGTCTAAGACCAGGTTGGAAATTGCCATTTTTTGGTTACAAGGAAGACCTGGGCCACATCGCTGGTCTCAGACTCAACTGTTACTCACATGCTGCTGCTCCGTGACCACACGTTGCTTTTTGATCTCTAAATTACCTGCTTCCACATCTCCAGGTGAAATGTAAGAAGGCATGGGGGATAAGGGGCCTGGGCTTCCGGGCTTTCACCTTGCTGACCTCTGCTCTTCAACCATTGTTTTAGACTCCGAACACCCAGTCCTCCCATCAGAACATGACTTGGAGATTTGGGCATCAAGTGCTCTTTCAATGAAGGTCCCAATGGACTGTGTAATCGTCTTACAGTGTATGGGTGAAGGGGCCCGGAACAAAGGTAGGGAGAAAACAGGTAGTTTACACTGGACCTATCGGAGTATCCTATGACTATTTATTTTAACTTATTTACTTTATAACTGATGTCCTCTATTTGTATGTGGCAGCTGGAGATCTATGTAGGCTGGAACTTATTTATTTTTAATTTAAAACTTTCATGATGAAGTGTTTGCCTTGTATAGAACATTTTCATTGGCCAGTTCAAATAAAAATAAAGTCTGCTTTGTTTGTGACATTAATAAATCAGCACAAGAGTATGCCTGGGGCTCCTTCATTGAATGAGAGAAGGCTTTCACAAAGGGAAAGAATTATGCATCTGTACCTCATTGCTCCTTTACCTAAATGAAAAGGATTGTGAGAAAGAACCCAGCATGTTCTTTCCATCCTAAGGCAATGTCTGGTTTTGATATTATGGGCCCTGCCCAGCAGTCAGCACCGGAGCCACTTCTGTTGAGGTCTGGCCTGGCCTGACCTGTGCTCTCAGGGTTCACCCTCCTCCCTGGGATGCTGCCCTCAGTCCCCACCACAAACCCCAGGGGGCTCAGTGACCATCCCTCTGTGCCCACCTCACGGTCAGCCTATCTGGAGACTGCCCCCGTGACTCACATCACAGCCACTTGCCAAAGGACGCCAAGGCTGGCTGCAGATGGCTGTCCGGGAATGAAGGAGCCTGGAGTCCTCTTGAGTCAGAGGCAACAGGAATTCCAAGAAATTTAGGGTAATAAAGTCACCTCTGTTAGGACCAAGTCCAGTCACATATTTCAGTTCTTACTGGATGCTCTCTGTGGCAGGCCTCCACCCTGCCCCTAGATCAGGCAGATGGGCAGTGGGTAGGGAGAGCAGCAACAGCCAGAGCCCGATTTGAAAAGGTATCACGTGACACATTGTCTCTAAGTTGGCAGAGACCTAGGGACATGCAAGGAAAAGCACAGATGAAAAGACAACTCTCCTAAGGATTACAGTTCCATTTAGTTTTCAATTTCTTATAAGAATGTCAGCCTCTGTTGAGAGGTTTGTGGTGAAGGCGTTGCCACGGTGCAGAGGGACAGAGATCTCAGGGGGCTGTCACTTTGGATGTGGGACAAGACTCATACCTATGAATGTCCTTTGTTGGGAGAGGCATGTGCTGCCCAGGGAGTGGAACTGACCTACAGAAAGACCTGATGTGTGACTCCATCATTGACAGGGCAGCTGGGTCTGTGCCCCTTGTTGGGTCTGTGGAGAGACAAGTACGGAGGCTCATACCGCCTCACCCATAGGCCCTCCTTCCACCCCTTGTGTTCCTGGAAACCTCGTAAGTCCAAAGCCCTGGGCTGGCCCCTAGGAACACAGGTCACCATGAGGATAAACTCCCTTCCCCTGGAACCAAACAGCCAGGGCTTTGCCTGTTGGCCTAAGAGGTGCCTGTGCTTTTCCAGGAAGGACAGGGGGATCTGGACCCAGCCCCCAGTAGGGAGGGCTACGTGGAATTCTGGGCAAGTGCTGACCCACGTTTTGGACTCGATCCGCAGAAGAACAAGTTGAATTTCCTACTCTTTGACCACCTGGGTCCCAGAATTCTTCAGGGAGAAGCCCCACTTAACACCAGCCAGCTTTTGCTCACAGACTCCATGGAGCTCAGGGTTCTGGGGGGAAGAGGAGGTGGCGAGGACATCAGGAGTGCAGCAGCAGCCCCCGATGAACAAGACACAGCTACTTCTAAAATCAAACGCCATAGCCAGTCCTCCAAGGGGTCACATTCTCTGGGCGACCACGTTCAGATACAGGGCAAGAAGCAAAGCAAACAATGGAAATGGTTTCTTTGTTTCACTCAGGACTGGCTCTGGCCGCACTAAAACTGCAGCGTGCTCTGTTTCTCAGTGTCTGCCCACCCCACCCCTACCATCTTCCCAGTCTGCATAAGCATACACATCATCTTTCTGTCCCTGTCCCCCCTTTCCCTCCCCCTGCTCCTTGCCCTCTGGTGGGGCCTGAGCCCTCCCGGTGTCCTCTGTCCACCCAGGGCTCCGACCTCCTTTATCCCACGAAGGGCCTCCCATCTTGGGTACCCCATGCTCTGAACTTCTCCAACTGCCAGAAACACTCACTGGCTATGAAAGCTTGAGAAGCTGTTGAACCTCATGGAGACTCAGTTTCCACAGTAGTTAAAAAGAAAATGTGGTATCTTCCTCCGAATGTCCTGGAAAAAATGCAACGAAATGTGGGCGCGAACATGCAGCCAGTACGCAGCAGTATGGCAGTGCGCGTGGGAAAGTGTGGCCGTGCTCCCACGCTAGCTGGTAAAGGTCAACGCCCAGAGCTCCCTGAAGCATCACCCACCCAGTCCCGGTTACCCAGGCCCTCCCCAGGACCCTTGCAGACCGCCGCCCCCTGGACCAGCTGCTGGGGGTAACGCCCAGCTCTAGGGTGCAGGGGCTCCAGGGCCCACTCAGCGCCAGGGCCAGCGTTGGTTCTCATGGGTCGTTTGCCCAGGCAACACCAGTTGTTAAAAATCTGTGCTTGCCTCCTGGAGACAATGTGTTTGAATGTGCCTGTCTTGTAAGTTGAGGCATAGACCGCATGATCGTAAGGGGGGCTAAGGTATGGAGGGGGAACCCTTTGAACCCTATCAGTCATTTGTGCCTTAGAGTAGGTGAACGAAGGAAAGGAGAAGAGGGTTTCTTAGGGACCAGGAGGTAAGGTGAAAGGAGGAGGTGAAATGCTGAGGCAGGGAGGGAAGAAAGGGCCTGGAAAGGAGAAGCAAATTCAGGCAACTTTCTCCACTTTGTCTAGAGACCTGTTTCTCACCACCAGTGTTTTAAATTCTTTGGAGTCGAAGTACGATATGCCCGGAAAACACACGTTCTCCAGGAAGAAGAAAGGAAGTGGCCAGCACAGGTGGTACTGCAGGGGCCCACTTGCCAGCCTGTGCGCCATGATCACCTAGGGGCTGGGGATGTGCACCAGGCTCATGGCAGGAAGCCTGATTCTAGACCCAGCCACACACTGACTTGCAGTGTGTGTGTGTGTGTGTGTGTGTGTGTGTGTTGTGTGCGTCCTGTTGGTCAAGCTGCTTACATTTCTCTGAGCCTCCACTGCCCCTCGTCTGTGACGCATGGATTCAGTTACCTGCCCAGTGGCCCTCACAGACTGATGAAAGCTCGAAGAGAGCTGGTGCATAGAAGGGTATTATGAGTTATGAATTGCTTTCCCAGCATATGGTGTTGTGACAATCCGCTCCATTCAGAAAGAAGCAGAGCTGGGGGCGGGGAGAAGTGACTCAGGAAGCTCGGGACAGGAGTGAGGGCTCAGGAGCCAGTCAGCGGCCCGGAACAGAACCGTTCTCAGAGCCTGGAGCCTGACTCCCGGGCTGGGCCCGTCGGCAGCTGGTGGGCTCCAGGCCGGCGGGGGCCCAGGCTACCTGCTGCCCCCACCAACCCACCCTCACCCCCTCCCCAGGCAGCCGCCCACCCGGCCAGGCCAGGACAAGCCAGCGGCCCTCGGCTCCCAGGCAGGAAGTGGAAGCAGCGACCGCTCCTTCGGCTTCGCCGACATTCAAGCGGCCCTCTGGCTCCAGGAGCTGAGCGCTCACTGCCAGATGCCGCCCTGGCCCCTTGCCAACGATCCCCACCAGCAAAACTCCCCCTCAGATGAGACCTACAGCGCACATTGGCTCAGGAGCTCACAGGCCCCGACGAGGCACGCTGGCCCCCGTCCCACCTGCCCCAGCCCTTCTGTTCCAAGGCAGGGAACAGACACCGGTACCCGCAGGACTCAAGACCGAAGAAGTACAAGGGCTCGGGGTCTGGAAGCAAGCTGGCCCGCTTGGGCGTAACTAGGCAGGGATTTGATGTTTCACAAACAAACACGGCTCCAAGGCACTCCTGCCGCTTGCTCAGGCCAAGGAAAGCAAGATAGTTACTCAAGGAACAGTGACCTCATCAGGAAAGTACGCCCCCCCAGTCTCTCACACAAACCCCGTATCCCCAAATAACCCAGGGGACTCAGTCTGTCATGAAAAACCCCAGAGAGGCACTGCCGTGTAGACCAAGCAGGTGGCCAGTTTAGAAGCTGGCTGGAAAGCGGGATGGAGACTTTTCCCTGCTGTCTGGAGAAACCATCCTCCCAGGGGAAGGGGTTCCAGCCTCAGGGTCCTGCCCTCTTGCCACACATAAAGAAACCAGAACAAAGCCGAGGCTCTTTGTCATCTGGGCTCCCTAGGACCCTGGCGGGGCTCTGGGTGTCAGCGTGCTGCCTTGGCAGCCCCTGCGAGCTGGCGCTCCCGTGAAGCCGCTCAGCCTGGTCCTGTTTCACTTCCCCATCTTCTGCTTTGTTCTTCCTCAGGATGTGGTGAGAGGCGGAGATCGGGGAAGGAAGCAGGAAGCAGGAGAAGGGATGCCTGGCTGTTCTTGCTGTTTACCCCCTGCTCCTTCAGCCAGGGGAGAGCAAGGACGGAAAGCCAAGCCTGGCCTTTGAAACTGGATAAACACACTGCTAGGTGCCTAGAGTTGTGTGCCAGGGGCTACGCAAAGCCACAGGCTAAACCCACACATCTTCCTGGGCCCTCCAGCTGGGGTGCAGTGAACTTCTTTACATTAAGATAAATGCAGCTATATCAACAAGAGAGAACATTACGGGGTGTTTACCATGCTCCAGACACTGTGCTAAGTGCTTGAAGTGCCTTGGCTCACGTAGCCCTCCAAACAACGCTGTGAGGTAGCTCTTTCTTTTACCCACTCCATTCACCCCTACATAGAGAGAGAGGCTTGTCTGAAGTCACAAAGCCATTGGTGACAGGCCTGGAGATCTGACTCTGGAGACCACTGAATGTAGATGTCCGATTTGTGCACTGCCCTCAGGAGCCCTACTAGAGGCAATTACCATTGCTTTCTCCACACAGAGACACTGCCGGCCGGCCCTGACGGGGCACCTACCCGGAGGAGGCAAACTTGACTCAAATATTTCAGTTACGGTTTGAGGCTCTCTTTGGAGGTGTTGTACCAAAACAGCAACAAATTTTACATATAGATAGACAGATGGATAAATAGATGGAGAGAGAGACATCTTCCTCTTTCCTTCCCTTCCTTTTCTTTCTTAACCAACTTAGTCCTAAAGTTGTCTGGCCTGACAAAGCAAGACAGGCATCCATGCAGTGTAAGAGGGCAGAGCCATAGTGACCCAGGAGGGAGGAGGGCTGGATCCTTTTGAGATAAAGGACGCTACTGGAACAATTGGAGAGACTGGAGTGGAGGGTGCCGATAGATGGCAGTCATGTGTCCATGTTAGTTTCCTGATTGGCTGATTCTGTTGGGGTTATATAGGGGAAGGTCTTTATATGGAGGCTATCATGCCAGCAACTCACTCTTAACATTTTATTACTTTTACCTTTTCATTTACTTTTAAAACAAACCAGCAATGCATGCATATAGTCTCATGCTAAGAAAAACATCAAGCAATACAGAAACTGCAATAAGGAAGAACCTTTGTATTCTATTACAAGTTAATCACTAAAGGGATGTTGCCTATACTCTTAAATTATACATAATGGCCCATCTCTGGGAACCCTGCCTAAACCCCCAGCTAATAAACATTAAGATAAAATACCTTTGTTTAGCTCACAGGAAATATCCTGACCAGGCCCACCTGTGAAGGACTGCAGGAAGGAAGAAATTAACACACCCCCTCTGGAGGCTGAGCAGAACCAGGAAATGTCTGACTTTACTCCCTCTCTTTTTAGTATACAAGAAGTCTAAATTCCAACTTAGGCAAGATGGTTCTTTGGGACACGAGTCCACCATTTTCTCGGTCTGCTGGCTTTCTGAATAAAGTTTCTAGCTATTCCTTGCCCCAACAACTCGTTTCTCAATTTACTGGCTTCTCGCATGGCAAACAGTACGAGCTTAGACTCAGTAACAAATTTATTCCTTTAAAAATGTAATTCTCCACCCCACCCCTTCAACCTCAGTACATTTTTAAGAAGTCAACACTATTATTGAGGTGGTATTTTCATAGAATACAAGTATATAGGTAAGTGAATAGATCTTCAAAGTTCTCATCACAAGGAAAAAAACTCTATGTGAGATGATGGATGATAACTAAATTTGTGATGATCATTTCGCAATATATACATACATCAAATCATTGTGTTGTACAAATTAAACTAATACAATGTTCTATGTCAATTATATCTCAATAAAACTGAGGAAAAATAGAGAGATTGGTTCAAGCTGGCAGAATAGAAGGAGGTGCGCTCACTCACTCTTGCAAGAGCACCGGAATCACAATTAACCACTGAACAATCATCGACAGAAAAACACTGAAACTCACCAAAAAAATACCCCACATCCAAAGACAAAGGAGAGGCTTTAATGAGACAGTATGAAGGGCACAATCACAATCAAATCAAATCCCGTAACTGCTGGGTGGGTGATTCACAAACTGGAGAACACTTATACCACAGAAGTCTACCCACTAGAGTGAAGGTTCTGAGCCCCACGTCAGGCTTCCCAACCTGGGGGTCTGGCAACGGGAGGAGGAATTCCTAGAGAATCAGACTTTGAAGGCTAGCGGGATTTGATTGCAGGACTTCTACAGGACTGGGGGAAACAGAGACTCCACATTTGGAGGGCACACACCAAGTAGTATGAGCATCAGAACCCAGGGGAAGAAGCAGTGACCCCATAGGTGACTGAACCAGACCTACCTGCTAGTGTTGGAGGGTCTCCTGCAGAGGCACGGGGTGTGGCTCACCATGGGGACAAGGACACTGACAGCAGAAGTTCTGGGAAGTACTCCTTGAAGTGAGCCCTCCCAGAGTCTTCCATTAGCCCCACCAAAGAGCTGGGAAGGCTGCAGTGCTGGGTCTCCTCAGGCCAAACAACCAACAGGGAGGGAACCCAGCCCCACCCATCAGCAGACAAGTGGATTAAAGTTTTACTGAGCTCTGCCCACCAGAGCAACACCCAGATCTACCACCACCAGTCCCTCCCACCAGGAAGCTTGCACAAGCCTCTTAGATAGCCTCACCCACCAGAGGGCAGACAGCAGAAACAAGAAGAACTACAATTCAGCAGCCTGTGGAAGGAAAACCACATTCACAGAAAGACAGACAAGATGAAAGGGCCAAGGACTATGTACCAGATGAAGGAACAAGATAAAGCCCCAGAAAAACAAATAAATGAAGGGGAGATAGGCAACCTACCAGAAGAAGAGTTCAGAATAACGATAGTGAGGATGATCCAAGACCTCGGGAAAAGAATGGAGGCAAATATCGAGAAGATGCAAGAAATGTTTAACAAAGACCTAGAAGAATTAAAGAACAAGCAAACAGAGATGAACAATACAATAGCTGAAATGAAAAATACACTAGAAGGAATCAATAGCAGAATAACTGAGGCAGAAGAATGGATAAGCGACCTGGAAGACAGAATGGTGGAATTCACTGCCACAGAACAGAATAAAGAAAAAAGAATGAAAAGAAATGAAGACAGCCTAAGCGACCTCTGGGACAACATTAAATGAAACAACATTTGCATTATAGGGGTCCCACAAGGAGAAAAGAGAGAGAAAGGACCTGAGAAAATATTTGAAGTATTATAGTCAAAAACTTCCCTAACATGGGAAGGGAAATAGCCACCCAAGTCCAGGAAGTACAGAGAGTCCCATGCAGGGTAAACCCAAGGAGAAACATGCGGAGACACATAGTAATCAAACTGACAAAAATTAAAGACAAAGAAAGATTATACTGAAAGCAACAAGGGAAAAATGACAAATAACATACAAGGGAACTACCATATGGTTAACAGCTGATTTCTCAGCAGAAACTCTACAAGCCAGAAGGGAGTAGCATGATATACTTAAAGTGATAAAAGGGAAGAACCTACAACCAAGATTACCCTACCCAGCAAGGATCGCATTCAGATTCGACGGAGAAATCAAAAGCTTTACAGACAAGCAAAAGCTAAGAGAATTCAGCACCACCAAACCAGCTCTACAACAAATGCTAAAGGAACTTCTCTAAGTGGGAAGCACAAGAGAAGAAAAGGACCTACAAAAACAAACACAAAACAATTAAGAAAATGGTAATGGAACATACATATCAATAATTACCTTAAACGTGAATGGATTAAATGCTCCAACCAAAAGACACAGGCTTGCTGAATGGGTACAAAAACAAGACCCATATATATGCTGTCTACAAGAGACCCACTTCAGACCTAAGGACACATACAGACTGAAAGTGAGGGGATGGAAAAAGATATTCCATGCAAATGCAAATCAGAAAAAGCTGGAGTAGCAATACTCATATCAGATAAAATAGACTTTAAATAAAGAATGTGACAAGGACAAGGAAGGACACTACATAATGATCAAGGGATCAATCCACGAAGAAGATATAACAATTATAAATATATACGCACCCAACATAGGAGCACCTCAATACATAAGGCAACTGCTAACAGCTATAAAAGAGGAAATTGACAGTAACACAATAACAGTGGGGGACTTTAACACCTCAATTACACCACTGGACAGATCATCCAGACAGAAAATTAATAAGGAAACACAAGCTTTAAATGACACAACAAACCAGATAGATTTAATTGACATTTATAGGACATTCCAACCAAAAACAGCAGATTACACTTTCTTCTCAAATGCGCATGGAACATTCTCCAGGATAGATCACATCTTGGGTCACAAATCAAGCCTCAGTAAATTTAAGAAAATTGAAATCATATCAAGGATCTTTTCTGACCATAACACTATGAGATTAGAAATCAATTACAGGGAAAAAAACGTAAAAAGCACAAACACATGGAGGTTAAGCAATACGTTACTAAATAACCAAAGACCACTGAAGAACTCAAAGAGGAAATCAAAAAATACCTAGAGACAAATGACAATGAAAACATGACGATCCAAAACCTATGGGATGCAGGAAAAGCAGTTCTAAGAGGGAAGTTTATACCAATACAAGCCTACCTGAAGAAACAAGAAAAATCTCAAATAAACCATCTAACCTTACACCTCAAGGAACTAGAGAAAGAAGAACAAACCAAACCCAAAGTTGGTAGAAGGAAAGAAATCATCAAGATCAGAGCAGAAATAAATAAAATAGAAACAAAGAAAACAATAGCAAAGATCAGTAAAACTAAAAGCTCGTTCTTTGAGAAGATAAACAAAATTGATAAACCTTGAGCCAGATTCATCAAGAAAAAGAGGGAGAGGACTCAAATCAATAAAATTAGAAATGAAAAAGGAGAAATTACAGCGGACATGGCAGAAATACAAAGCATCATAAGAGACTACTACAAGCAACACTATGCCTATAAAATGGACAACCTGGAAGAAATGGACAAATTCTTAGAAAGGTATAACCTTCCAAGACTGAACCAGGAAGAAATAGAAAATATGAACAGACCAATGACAAGTAATGAAATTGAAACTGTGATTAAAAACCTTCCAACAAACAAAAGTCCAGGCTCAGATGGCTTCAGAGGTGAATTCTCTCAAACATTTAGAGAAGAGCTAACATCCATCCTTCTCAAACTCTTCCAAAAAATAGCAGAGGAAGGAACACTCCCAAACCCATTCCATGAGGCCACCATCACCCTGACACCAAAATCAGACACAGATACTACCAAAAAAAGCAAATTACAGGCCAATATCACTGATGAAAATAGATGCAAAAATCCTCAACAAAATACTAGCAAACAGAATCCAACAACACATTAAAAGGATCATACACCATGATCAAGTGCAATTTATCCCAGGGATGCAAGGATTCTTCAATATACACAAATCAATCAATGTGGTACACCATATTACAAATTGAAGAATAAAAACCATATGATCATCTCAATAGATGCAGAAAAAGGTTTTGACAAAATTCAACATCCATTTATGATAAAAATTCTCCAGAAAGTAGGCTTAGAGGGAACCTACCTCAACATAATAAAGGCCATATATGACAAACCCACAGCAAACATCATTCTCAGTGGTGAAAAACTGAAAGCATTTCCTCTAAGATCAGGAACAAGACAAGGATATCCACTCTCACCACTATTATTCAACATAGTTTTGGAAGTCCTAGCCACACCAATCAGAGAAGAAAAAGAAGTAAAAGGAATACAAATTGGAAAAGAAGAAGTAAAACTGTCACTGTTTGCAGATGACATGATATTATACATAGAGAATCCTAAAGATGCCACCAGAAAACTACTAGAGCTAATCAATGAATTTGGTAAAGTTGCAGGATACAAAATTAATGCACAGAAATCTCTTGCATTCCTATGCACTAATGATGAAAAATCTGAAAGAGAAATTAAGGAAACATTCCCATTTACCACTGCAACAAAAAGAATAAAATACCTAGGAATAAACCTACCTAGGGAGACAAAAGACCTGTATGCAGAAAACTATAAGACACTGATGAAAGAAATTAAAGATGATACCAACAGATGGAGAGATATACCACGTTCTTGGATTAGAAGAATCAATATTGTCAAAATGACTATACTACCCAAAGCAATCTACAGATTCATTGCAATCCCTATCAAATTACCAATGGCATTTTTTACAGAAGTAGAACAAAATATCTTAAAATTTGTATGGAGACACAAAAGACCCCAAATAGCCAAAGCAATCTTGAGTGAAAAAAACAGAGCTGGAGGAATCAGACTCCCTGACTTCAGACTATACAACAAAGCTACAGTAATCAAGACAATATGGCACTGGCACAAAAACAGAAATATAGATCAATGGAACAAGATAGAAATCCCAGAGACAAACCCACACATCTATGGTCAACTAATCTATGACAAAGGAGACAAGGATATACGATGGAGAAAAGACAGTCTCTTCAATAAGTGGTGCTGGGAAAACTGGACAGCTACATGTAAAAGAATGAAATTAGAACACTCCCTAACACCATACACAAAAATAAACTCAAAATAGATTAGAGACCTAAATGTAAGACCGGACACTATAAAACTCTTAGAGGAAAACATGGGAAGAACACTCTCTGACATAAATCACAGCAAGGTATTTTTTGATCCACCTCCTAGAGTAATGGAAATAAGAACAAAAATAAACAAATGGGACCTAATGAAACTTAAAAGCTTTTGCACAGCAAAGGAAACCATAAACAAGACGAAAAGACAACCCTCAAAATGGGAGAAAATATTTGCAAAAGAATCAATGGACAAAGGATTAATCTCCAAAATATATAAACAGCTCATGCAGCTCAATATTAAAGAAACAAACAACCCAATCCAAAAATGGGCAGAAGACCTAAGTAGACATTTCTCCAAAGAAGACATACAGATGGCCAAGAAGCACATGAACAGCTGCTCAACATAACTAATTATTAGAGAAATGCAAATCAAAACTGCAATGAGGTATCACCTCACACCAGTTAGAATGGGCATCCTCAGAAAATCTACAAGCAACAAATGCTGGAGAGGGTGTGGAGAAAAGGGAACCCTCTTGCGCTGTTGGTGGGAATGTAAATTGATACAGCCACTATGGAGAACAGTATGGAGGTTCCGTAAAAAACTAAAAATAGAATTACCAGATGACCCAGCAATCCCACTACTGGGCATATACCCAGAGAAAACTATAATTCAAAAAGACACATGCACCCCAATGTTCACTGCAGCACTATTTACAACAGCCAGGTCATGGAAGCAACCTAAATGCCCATCGACAGACGAATGGATAAAGAAGTTATGGTACATATATACAATGGAATATTACTCAGCCATAAAAAGGAACGAAATTGGGTCATTTCTAGAGATGTGGATGGATCTAGAGACTGGTGTACAGAGTGAAGTAAGTCAGAAAGTGAAAAACAAATGTCGCATATTAATGCATATATATGGAACCTAGAAAAATAGTATAGATGAACCAGTCTGCAGGGCAGAAGTTGAGACACAGATGCAGAGAACAAACGTATGCACGCTGAGGGGGGAAAGTGGCAGGGGTTGGCGGTGGGGGTGGGATGAATTGGGTGATTGGGATTGACATGTATTCACTGATGTGTATAAAATGGATGACTAATAAGAACCTGCTGTATAAAAAAATAAAATTAAATTCAAAAAAAGTAGCCAATATCCATGTATATTAAAGCAAAATAGGAAAAAAATACATATTTACATGGATTATCTGAAATTTAAAAATAAAGTAAAACATTCTTGGTATGTGTTCATGTACTTTAATCCGTTACTTAGTCATATCTATCTAACTGAAATATTTTGAAGAATGTATTTTTTATTGCAGTCTTGAAGATTTTAATTATTTAATGAAGTTGCCTGTAATTTTCTGCAAAGTTGCATTTTACGATTAATAAATTTTAAATTGTTTATATCTTCAATTGGTTTCTCTATAGACCACAATATTTTTATTTGGAAAAATACTCTTTCTACAGATGCTAAAGTACTTGGTAAACTGAGAACAAATTCTGCTAAATAGAAGAATTTATTCGTATAAATTCTAATTCACAATTCTAATTATTTTTCTACATTGAAATATGTAAATAATTCAGACCAAATACGTTTATAGGTACTATCTCTTTTCTTAGGTCAAGGTACATTTCTTTTTTTTCTTTTTTTAAACTGAGATATAACTGACATACAACATTATATTAGTTTCAAGTGTACAACATAATGATTTGACATATACATATTGTGAAAAGATCACAATAAATCTAAACATTCATCAACACACATAGTTACACATTTTTTTTCTTGTGATGATCTACTTTCAGAAACTTTTAAATATACAATACAGCATTGTTAACTAAAGTCACCATGCTATACATTATATCCCCATGACTTATTTATTTTATAACTGGAAATTTGCAAGTTTTGACCTCCTTGACCCATTTTGCCCAACCCCGACCCCAAAGTACATTTCTTTTTCTCTTTTTTTTTTTTTTTTTTTTTTATGCGGTACGCGGGCCTCTCACTGTTGTGTGCCGTTGCGGAGCACAGGCTCCGGACGCGCAGGCTCAGCGGCCATGGCTCACGGGCCCAGCCGCTCCGCGGCATGTGGGACCTTCCCGGACCGGGACATGAACCCGTGTCCCCTGCATCGGCAGGCAGACTCTCAACCACTGCGCCACCAGGGAAGCCCCCAAAGTACATTTCTTTAACAAATACTGTGTAAGATAAATCTGATCAAATTAAGTTGTATCTATTTATGATTCTTTTTAATATTTTGCCAAATGTAGATGCTGCAAAATTGTAAGCCTTCTAGATATCATTCTATTCCACTTCAGAATCTAAATCTGTACAATTAAAAGTAAGAGTTTTGTCAACAGAGCGCCACAAATCAAGATCTTCCAAAGCACAAGCATGAGTATAGATTTTTAAAATTAAATCTTGTACAACATCTGAGCCCTCAATGTTTAATTGTTCAATTTCTCCTTTGCCTTTTTAGGGATAATTTTCAGTATCTCCCTATTTGCAACTTGGTTTTTGATGGTTTCAGTTTGTTAAAAGCTTCCAACATTAAATTTTTTTGGTCCTTCCTTCATTGACTACTTCGATTAAACATTTAAAATTGATTTTAATCCAAAAGTAATCAGAAGACTTATTTATAAAAAAAAAAAGTTTCTTCTGCTACCAATGAAGCCACATTAATGTCAATTGCTTCTCTTTTTAGTATATATATAAGAAAACTTGGAATTGAAAATGAGTGAAATTAATCTAGAAGAAATGGTATTTGATCTAAATAAAAAGTCACGCTTCACTGAGCAATATGTAAATACATCTTCTGCAGCTGAGCAAAACTTTTAAGTAGATGCTGATGCAGCCTCAACAGATGTGTGTCTTCCGCTTTTTCTGTAGTCAGTGATATCATTATGGTTCCCCCACTGTGGACAATAAATGTCGACAAATGCTTTGTTCATGTTATAGTTTCATTATCGACTATCATTAAGACACAGACATCTAAGCATCTAATTTTTCATTAAGTACGAACTTTTCATGTTTTTAGCTGATTGTTGGCAGAAAGATTTACTGCAAAATAAAGAGGCATTCTTTTTTTTTTTTTTTTTTGCGGTACGCGGGCCTCTCACTGTCGTGGCCTCTCCCGTTGCGGAGCACAGGCTCCGGACACGCAGGCTCAGCGGCCATGGCTCACGGGCCCAGCCACTCCGTGGCATGTGGGATCTTCCCGGACCGGGGCATGAACCCACGTCCCCTGCATCGGCAGGCGGACTCTCAACCACTGCGCTACCAGGGAAGCCAAAGAGGCATTCTAAATGGGCTAGTTTCCCATTGCTGCTATAACAAATTACCACAAACTTAGTGACTTAAAATAATACGAATGTATTGTCTTACAGCTCTGGAGGTCAGAAGTCCAAAATCAGTCTCACTGGGCTAAAGCCAAAATGTCAGTTAAGCTGGTTCCTTCTGGAGGCTCAGAGGGGAGAATCCATTTCCTTGCCTTTTTCAATTTCTTGAGTCCACTTGTATTCCTTAGCTCATGACCCCTTCCTCACATCACTCCAAACTCTTGGTTTGGTGATAACATCTACTACTGACTCTGAGCTCCTGCGTCCCTCATATAAGGACCCTCGAGTACATCAGGCCCACCTAGATCATCCAGAATAATCTCTCCATTTCAAGACCCATAACTGACCTACATTTTCAAATGTAATATATTCACAGGTTCCAGGGATTGGGACACGAACATCTTCAGGGGGAGGAGGACATTATCCAGCCTACCACACTAAACAATATAAACACTAGATGCAGATTTACACAATACGGTAAACGACACAACCAATGTAGCAGCAGCTTTCAGATACTCCCTATAAGCTCTGAGGTAGAATTTCTTAGCCTCTTTCCTGAACATATCTCAAGTCCACCTATATTAGCCTGTATTTTCTCATATTTCACCTTGGCCCCATTGACTGCAGACTGGCACTTTGAGGGTACAGCATCACACAGACCAAAGGATGGGTCACAGCACAACTGGCTGGTTTACCAAGTCAGCAGCGGCAACCAGCACCTGGTCCAGTGGCATCAACTACCAGCACCTGGGAAGAAAGGGCGTTCGTTATCCCCAGCTGCCCCTGTCCAGAGCGCTTCATTTTATCAGCAAACATGCTGCATAATGTCTTTGAAAAGGAGTCAGGCTACATCTGGAAAGCTACAAGAAAAGAGGCCTGATGCTTAGCTGTGTTTCAGACTTAACCATGCATTGAAGGGAGAACTCTGGCTGCTGCACTGTGTCTCACATACGATTGGTCAAGGAGTAAAAGCTACCAAACCCACCCCTGCTTATCTCTGTACTAGTAGAAACAGTACCTCCTTTAAAAAGGAACATCTGGGGACTTCCCTGGTAGCGCAGCGGTTAAGAATCCGCCTGCCAGTGCAGGGGACATAGGTTCGAGCCCTGGTCCAGGAAGATCCCATATGCCGCAGAGCAGCTAAGCCTGTGTGTCACAACTACTGAGCCTGCGCTCTAGAGCCTGCGAGCCACAACTACTGAGCCCGCATGCCACAACTACTGAAGCCTGTGCGCCTAGAGCCCATGCTCCGCAACAAGAGAAGCCACCGAATGAGAAGCCCACACACCACAACGAAGAGTAGCCCCCGCTTGCCGCAACTAGAGAAAGCCCACACACAGCAGTGAAGACCCAACACAGCCAAAAATAAAGAAATAAATTTATTTAAAAAAAAAAAAGGAACATCTGGGACAAAGGCTAATCCAGACAGGATGCCAGAATAAGAGGCAAAATCAGGGACTGTCTCAAGCAAACCTAGACCTATAGTTTTACTCTTAATAAGTATGATTCCTTTAAATTAGAAAAATTCCTTTCAATTAGGAGAAAACAAAAAAGCCAAGACTTAGCTAAGGAAAGACTAAAAATATAATTGAGCTTAATGTCAACGGAATTTAACCTATATTTAGTTACTCTAAATTATGTAGCACTTTCTTTATAAGCAGCAGTTAATAATAGCTTATTTTTTACAAACGAGATACATATTTTACAGGAGATTTCTATTTTAGAGGAAAATGCTAAGAGACTGGATGGTAGAGCGATCCATCTATGGTCTCCTGGTTATTCATGAACCAATCAAACTTAAGCAGAGCAGTACCTACTAGCAACTATCCAAACTGCAATAACTATACCTGGCAATTCAAAATCTAGCAAGTGACGACAAAATCTAGTAACTCCCCTTAGATCAAAACCTACCTTCTAGGGCTTCCCTGGTGGCGCAGTGGTTGAGAGTCCGCCTGCCGTCTCAGGGGACACGGGTTCGTGCCCCGGTCCGGGAAGATCCCACATGCCGCAGAGCGGCTGGGCCCGTGAGCCATGGCCGCTGAGCCTGCTAGTCCGGAGCCTGTGCTCCGCAACAGGAGAGGCCACGACAGTGACAGGCCCGCGTACCGCAAAAAAGAAAAAAAAAAAACACCTACCTTCACTGTGTGTGTTTATATCCCATACTGGCTCCTGCACGGAATCCTCATGATTGCATTCCCTTTCTTCAAATTTGCTTCCCAGGCTTCTGGCCCCAGAGCACTCCCGGGTTTCCTTATCTTGACTTTCTCTTTCCTCACTCCTTGGCTGGTTTCTCTTCCTGCTTCCACACCCTAACTGTAGGTGTCCCGCTAAAACCAAGGTCTCAGTCCTTAGCTCCTCCTCTTCACAAGCACCCTCTTGGAGCTTCACTTACCATCTGTCTCACTGAGTAACATCTCCTCCTTTCTTGATTCTCACACAGACTCCAGGTCCCGCGCTCACGTTTCAGCTCAAGTCTGTCTCCAGACCTCACTATTTCCTTTCTGTGAATTCTAATAGCATTTATAACCCATACCACACAATCTGTATGTACACATGCAAACATATATATGTATGCGTGTATGTATCTCCTATGTTTTTCTCGACACATTTCCTGTGTGTACCTTTGCTCCCTTCCCAACCAGAGAGAAAGGTTTTCAGGCATGAAGGTGAGGTCTTTCATTCATTCATTCAACAAACATTTATTGAGAACCTACTGTGTGCAGATACTTAGATACATAAGTAGATAAATAGAAGATCCCTGGCTTACAGAGCTTATACTTTAGTGGGGTGGGGTGAGGTAAGGGCAAGGAGAGACAAGGAACAATAAGCTAATAAATAAGTAAATTGTGTTTAGTACATTACTGAGTGGCAAGTACTCAACTCACGTGGCTTGTAGCTATCGTATTGGATAGCGCAGGTCTAATGTCTTCACTCCTTGGATGTCATTTAACTTAACCTGGAGAAAAGTCAGAAACAAATCAAGCTGCCGTATTAGCATTCATTTTTCTCAGATGCAAAGCAGCCCCCTGCATCCACGTTTATCCTACCGCAATGCAGGCGGTGGGAGCAGGCTGGGGGTGTTGGTTTGTTTGCTTTTTCTGTTACACAAAAAGCAAACAACAGCACGACCACATTAGCAAATTCAGGTGCACAGTCCCCGGGGCTCACACCCCCCGGGCTCAGAGCCATCAGATGATCCCCTTTCTCAGTTTTAAAAAATGCAACAAAACAAACTGTCTGGCCGACTCTGAAGGCCAATTACAGAGGAGAGGTTCCAAAAACATTTGAGAGATGATGTCACCGGAATGAATGGACTGCTTGCCAAGGTCTTGAAGAGAACAACCCTTAGATTATACAGCTTTCACAGTACTGTCTAATCAGAGACAGGAGCAGGCTGTTCCGATACAGCTTTGGGGGGCAGCGATTTTGCCGGAACTGCCTCAGAACCACCCTGTCAAACACCTCTCTCGGGTATCACCAAACCCCATTTGCACCCCTGACCTTGCTCCATTCCTGCCTCCACCATTTATGGGGGATTTTTGCCTACTCTATTGTTTTCTGTTCTGTGTTAGTCTTATATTTTATTTCCTTTTAATGAAAATTATATATAACATGCAATATTTGTATTTAAAAAGATAGATCATATTTACATGTGCGTGTGCTCGAGGAGAATATCTCTGGAAGGATATTTTTTAAACTGACAAACATCACTGCCTCCGGGGCGGGATGCTGAGGACTGAGGATCAGAAATGGGGACAACTCCCTCCCCACAAACTCTGTATTTTTTTTAAAATAATTTTTATTGGAGCATAGTTGCTTTACAATGTTGTGTTAGTTTCTGCTGTACAGCGAAGTGAATCAGTTATACGTATACATATATCCCCTCTTTTCTAGATTTCCTTCCCATTTAGATCACCACAGAGCATTGAGTAGAGTTCCCTGTGCTATATAGTAGGTTCTCATTAGTCATCTATTTTATACATTATACATTTTTTACCATATGCATCTTTTACTTATTTTCTAAAGCCTTTTTTTTTAAATTTATTTTTGAGCAGTTTCAGGTTTACAGAAGAAATGGGCAGGAAGCACAGGATGTACTCCCTCAGCTACCACACCCCATCACTAACATCGTGCACTGGTGTGGGGTTCCCATCTTACAACTGATGAGCCAATACTAATAAGTGATTACGAAAGTCCACAGTGCACATTAGGGTTCCCTTGATGTTGAACATTCTGTGGGTTTTGACAAATGTATATCGCGTGTGTTTGCCCTTATCGTATCACACAGAACAGTTTCACTGCCCTCAACATCCCCTCTGCCCACCCATTCCTCCCTCCTTCCCTCTAAGCCCCAGCAAAGACTGATCATTCTACTGTAGCCATAGTTGTGCGTTTGATTTTTCTTTTGCCGTGTGTATCTTTCACTCATTTTTCAAAAACCACTTTTAAGGCAGCAAAAATATTTTGGAAAAGTCTATTCAAACTGAGTCTCACAGGAGGGTCCCCTCCAAACTGTCATCATAAGGGAATTTAACAATATTGAACAAACCTCTATAAAATGTGTATTGAGAAAATTATTAAAAACAAAAATGAACATTTTCCGGACAGCCTAAGGAAAAAGGACTACATTGTGTGCCAAATAACTTCCTTTCCTTCCATCCCCTCTAGTGTCTAAGGAATAATTAAGTTGACATAATCAAGAAACTTACACAAAGCAGAGGTATTTGCCAATCTATTATTAATCGAAAGTAATAATTATGGATGTTGCAACTCAAAGAGCAAAATTAGAGGACACGAGACAGAGAACTCCCAGATTCTCAGACAAGAAATGACACTCAGGATGACAATGCCCTTCCTGAGGGCACATAACTGCTGTGTCGTTACTAGTGATTTTCCAACAGCTACCGCCCACCCTGACGACCTGACACACCCCTGGTGCCCAGCTTAGTCCCATCTTTACATCAGAGGAGCTCCGGAGGATTAGCACGGAGGTGATGTTCTGGGACTGAATGGGCGGGGATGGGTGAAGCTCTTTGTCTTACTTCATTTGGTAATAAAACTAAAAAATAAGAGATTTTTTAAGGCTTTTTTTTAGGCTTCATTTTTAAGCCTGTATCAAATGTACTTGTATAAAAACAACGGTGTCAAAATGCCATGTGCCCTCCTCGACTTAATGGGATGCTAGTACGCCTCTTGCTCCAAGGACAGGAAGTGGAAGCAGACACAGGTGGAAGGACCGTTCGGCCCCCAAAGTGCACGTCGTAACTTACACAAACCGATTTCCCTGGATTAAATGCGCTCCACCCAAACAGAGTTGATTCATTCATTTTGCATTCCCTGTAGAGACGCTCAGAATTTCTGAATTTTCTAAATCAATGCCAAATAGCAATATCAGAATGAATCTTCTTGCTTGCTTCTAATCACAGGCTGTGATTTAAAACCCCATTGCTGCAATTCTACCGTCTCCACGGTCTTCCTTCCAAAACACATGTCAGTTCACCACCTTCAGGCTTAAAAGGTTTGTATACAGAAACCAAAAAGGGGTGTGACAAATGCCAAACATGGGTCTGAGGTCTCCTGAAGGAAAAACCGTGACCACAGCAGGGAGACTTATTTCTCCACAGCACCTTTTGTTAGTTTGACTGAGTTAAGAAAAGCAGCTGAGTCATCCTAAACTCTTAATCCTTATAAGAATCACCCGATGAGTTTGTTTCTCACTAAGTTACACCTCCTTTCTTGATACTCACCCAAACTCTAGGACTCCTCAGCTAGAGATCATCCTAGGTTAGGATGGGGCATTAAAGGGGATTCTGACGCTAGTGGTCCAGTTGGCTTTCAATCCTCAGTGAGTGAATGAGTTTCATTCATTTTTATTTTACCTTCACTTCACTGTGGCCCACATTCTTCTGGAGAAGAAACAGAAACCCAAAGGACAGCCTTATTTAAATATTCAGTTATATCATGGATTATTTGCTTGTAATTTATATCCAAACTCTTTCTAGAATTGCTTAAGCACTTCAGTGCCTGAGGAGGATTTTGATGAGAAAGAAGCGTTGGGGAAAACTAGGTGCTGGGACCTCAGGTTCGGCAAATATTTGTGAGCAGCTACTGTAGGCTCAGCACCTGTTTTCACAAATGCGTGCTCGCAGGTAGTCCCCCCAGCAACCTCATTTTCTAAATGAGGAAGTGAAGGCTCAGAGAGGTTCGATCATTTGTCCAAGGTCACACAGATACTGGGTGTGTTTGTGTTGTATCAATCCTAGAACCGTCAATTACCCACAAGTGCAATCTATCTAAAGAAGGAAACATGCAAGCGTGAAATCACCTGTCTTTAAATTAATGGCAAAAGAAAAAAACCTCTTGAAAATATTTTGAAATGATGGCTCCATGAGCATGACCAACAATAACCCCTCTGGAAAGAGGAAATAATCTGGCTACTTGTGGTTCGAAAAATGCTGCCCCACCCTCAAAGTCATACCTACCAAGTCCGCGAGCTCCCTACATACCGTGCGCTCCTCTTGAGTCATATAAAGGAACCAGGGACAGGAAAGAGGGGGAATTCCATTCGACACTGAGGTCTTGTTTCAGGAATGAGTGACTCAGATGCCTCTGACAGACTTCCTACCCAACCAACAGCCTTATTAAGGCGGCACCGGCTTTCAGCACATACTTTATGGGACTTAGGCTTCCAGAGCCCCAATTTCTAGCATATGGGTCCCACATCTGCAGACAAAATCTTCAGAAAGCTCTGGGGCAAGTGACTTAGCTTCCCTGAACCACAGCATTCCCGTGAACACAGTAAGGTTAATAACACCTACCACGCAGAGAAGTTGTGAAGAAGAAATAAGACAGGAGGTAATGAGGTTGGCACAAAGCAGGTCCTGGATTGATGGAAATTCCTTCTGGACGGCCAGGAGAAAGGAAGAGGGATTATCGTGAATAGCGGTGGTTAAAGTGCTTTCCCATGGACTCCATTTCTTCAACGAGCATGAGTTGGGTGCCCACGGTGGGGCTGAAGACAAAAGGGGAAGGTAGGTGGGCCAGAGTAGGGCTCCATCGATAATGCAATGGGATGAATGAAGAAACAGAGGAGCATCAAAGAGGCAGGGCCCCCGGAAGACTGACTTGTTCTTTCTGGAGTTTCAGGAGGACCCCAGGGGAAGGTGGGATTGGACGATTGGACAGGGCGGGGAAAGGGAGGTTGCCAGGTGGAGAGAAGGCATTTTAGGCAAAGCAAACAGGAAAAGCAAACACACGGAGACTAAGCATGTGCTCAGGGATTGGAAAACAGTCTTTTTGGAGGGAGTGGAGATTATGGTGGCAAAGGCTGAAAGATAAAGCGGAGAAAGGCCACAGGGCGGGCACCTAAGGGCCTAGGAGGCCCTGCTCAGCAGGGGTCTTGACTCTGGTTGGCAGTGGGCAGGCATTTGAAGCCCAGGAAGACAAGGGCTCTGAAGAGATCTCTGTTACAGTAAAGCTCTCACTAGCAGCTCTGCACATGACATGATGAATAGTGCCAAAATGTTGAAAAGTGACCAAAAATAAACAAGGAGGGAGAAATAAGCAGAAAAGGCTAAGAGCCTGGATACTCCATGGGTTCTATAATTAGCATTTGAATAATTACACAGGATTGTAGTGAGAAGTTGCCAGAGGTTCATAACACTAAACCCCAGTGTATGGTGACTGCCATATGTTATGTGGTGTGTCCTTCCTAGTGGCACATTCCAAAGTATAACTGGGAGCCTATGGTATTCAAAAGGGCATATGGTCCAGTCAGTTCAAAATGGTCCCTCTCCCTAAGCAATGAGGTCAGCTCCTGACAGAGGTCAGTTTCCATCAAACACCTTGATTTGTTTTCTTGGACTCAGCTTTCTCTGAGGGGCACAACTGTGCCCTGGAATACAGTTTTATAGTTTTGCTTTGCCCATTCATTCA
The DNA here is from genome assembly GCF_005190385.1 of Monodon monoceros. Classification (NCBI taxonomy): domain Eukaryota; kingdom Metazoa; phylum Chordata; class Mammalia; order Artiodactyla; family Monodontidae; genus Monodon; species Monodon monoceros. Next base: position 64,403,816 of record NW_021703770.1, on the reverse strand, counting down.
CTCACTTATTCATATAACAAACATTTGTGAAGACTTACTGTGTGCTGCTAGTATGAGGGTTATAAAAGAAAATGTGAAGATAACAGGAAGAGATGGCTTCTACCTTCAAAGCAATTGCTCCTAACGTATACATAGCTATAACAAAATGAAGTCTCCTAATGGGCCTTAAGAAGAGTGCCAAAAAATTTACCACAGCCAAGACATTGAAGCAACCTAAATGTCCATTGAGAGAGGAATGGACAAAGAAGATGTGGTATATATATATATATATATATATATATATACACAATGGAATATTACTCAGCCATGAAAAAGAATGAAATAATGCCATTTGCAGCAACATGGATGGACCTAGAGATTATCATACTAAATGAAGTAAATCAGACAGAGAAAGCCAAATATCATATGGTAGCATTTATATGTGGAATCTAAAAAATAATGATACAAAAGAACTTATTTACAAAACAGAAACAGACTCACAGACATCAAAAACAAACTTATGGTTATCAAAGGGAAAACGTGGGAGGGGGAGGGATAAATTAGGAGTTCGGGATTAACAAATACACACTACTATATATAAAATAGGTAATCAACAAGGACCTACTGTATATCACAGGGAACTCTACTCAATCTTCTCTAATAACGTATATGGGAAAAGAATCTGAAAAAGAATGGATATATGTATAACTGAATCACTTTCCTGTACACCTGAAAGTAACACAACATTGTAAGTCAACTATAATATAAAATAAAAATTTTAAAAAAAGGACAGCACCATTATGGGGGCTCAAAGTGAGAAAGGTGATTTGAGAAACTTAGTTACTGCACATAATTTGAAAATCATGTATTTCTCAAGGTGTGGTCCACAGAACCAGAGCACAGGCATCACCTGGGAGCTTGTTAGAAATGTGAAATGATAGACTCTACCCAGACCTACCAAGTCCGATTCTGCATTTTAGTGAGATCCTCCAGAGGTGTGTATGCTCATCCAAGTGTGGAAGGCACTGGCTTAGAACCTCCAAGGTCCTGAAGTTTGTTTTAAATATGATGGTTGTCTTTTTTAAGTAAATGATAAGCAGAAAGTGATCAAAACTAAACTCCTCATATTGTGAGATTAACCTAACCACAACATAATCTTCAAAATTAGTACTTCTTTTCCTTAAGTGCCCCTTGTATTTCCAATTCTTCCTTTATTCAATATGAGAAGGAGGCAGGTGTGTGGGGCTCAAAGAAGAAAAGAGAAGGGGAAAAAAATAGGTCCCCTCTGGGAGGCAGACAGGGCTGGCAAGCTACCAGCAAATTCTGTTCTGGAAAATAAAGCCTCTGTGCTTTGAGGTGGTCTGAGGCCATTTGCTCTTAGATCTTTGTTTCACCTGGCCTGGCAGCTGTCCTGCACTCCTACATCAGCACCAATGCATGGGCTTTTTTGCCACTTTTATTTCATATGTGGATCTAGAAACATTTGTTGAGCACCTACTAAGGGCACAGCATGGGCTAAATGCTCTAAGTTCCACATAGGCATAGTCAAAGGTGTGTAGAAATAATTATAAGAATAGATAGAAAGCAAGTTGTACCAAAAGAGAGATACAAACCAAAGGCTATGAATGCTCAGATAAGGGAGGGAAAATTCCTGGCTCAGGAAATCCAGGAAGGCTTCATGAAGGAGGCACCAAAACCAGCTGGGCCTTGAATGATGATGAGGATTTCAAGAGGTAATTCTGGGATTAGAGTTTTTGAGAAAGAGTATCTAGTCCAGAAAAAGTAAGGAGGTGGGAAGATGAAGGATTTCTCTGAGGAGGAGTGTGAGAGAGAAAGATGGAAAGAAGATTTGGGGGTAGTTATAGATGGCCCCAAATGCCCAAATGTGGGCAGCAGGAAGCCACCAAGGATTTTTGAGTAGGGCAATGACATCGCCGTATCTGTGCTTTGGAGTTATACACCAGGCACTCTTTTCTGGGGAAGGAGGGAGGAAGAATTTGTGAGACTCTCCTATTGCTTCCTAGATTCCCAGTTGAAGACACAGTTATTATCCTCTTCTTTCGTGTCCTTCTATCTCCCCACACCAGTACCACCCTCGCCTTCCTGCCAACCATGTAGTTAACAGATGCTCAGCATCTCAAAGTTAACTGGGGCTGGATGACACTCCAGCCCCAACTGAGGCCTGCCCTGAGGCTTGGGAAGCGGTACCAGCCCTGTGTCCAGCAAGACAGCCATGGAGCACGGGTGTGCTCTGACGGCAAGTATGAAAGCAAGAGATTTATCAAAGTCAAGGGCTGTGATGATTGTCATTGGGCATGTTTATCATCAGAAAGGAGGGCTATCAAATAAGAAGCCCCATATGACAGTAATCTCCTTTCACCTATACTTGTTTCTGGGTACGTGCTGTTCTAAGAAGAAACGTTCAGTCCTTTTTCCCGTGAACCTGGTTCCCCTGAGCCGGCTGTTTCTTCTTTCTCCTAATAGTATCACAAAACTTGGGGACTGGATGGAACTGGCGAGTCCATCTTGCCAATTCCCTTCTTTAATGGGGAGGCTGAATGACTTGTCCAGTTGCAGTTGGCCAAGCCAGAGGACAGCCTTTTAAAAATATATAAATTATAAAAGCTAGAGGGGGCCCTCCCATCCTCCCACCCTTGGAAGTGAGGGTTTCTCTGTCAACCGTGTCCACAAGGCTGTTTTGTGTCCAGGAAGGGCCAGCTCCAGCCTTACTCTGGGCCGCAGGCCAGTGGGAGGGTCCTCCCACCAGGTGCCAGGGCAGCAGTACCTCTGACAGCAGAAGAAGGCGTCCCACCCGTGGGACCCAGCCTGGACATCCCAACCCCTGGACTGACTCCCATCCAATGTTCTGAGACCCTGCTTTCACTCTGAAAAACAGAAATGTAATGGAATTTTAAACTGTCTAGACGAAAATTTTAAGCTAAGAAAACGGAACTTATTCTGCCTGGCCTAGACCAAAGTACAAAGAGGTTGGTGTGAAATCACTTCCTTGGTGAGAACTAAGTGAGACATCCTTGGTTGCTTCCCAGAGGGGGTGAGAAGTAGTTATTCTCCCTAGGCATTCTTGTGGAGAATCACTGTACATGCGGGGGACAGTCACTCCTGATGAAGTGCTCAGAGAGGGAAAGAAAGACACCTTCTCCAACATGTGGCCACGAGTCTCACTACATCAAAACATTCCCTTGGGCCCTAACCATCTTCTGCTTTGATTTAAACTTATAAAGGAGAAAAGCAATGGCCAGTTAAATAAGGCATGAAATACAGGAAGGTCTTGGCAGATTTTCCTTTTGTCCTGGGCTTTCTCTAATCACCTGTGCTAACACGTAAGGTGCAGGAGCCAAAGCCCCATTTCTGAAACAGCATGGGTCAACCTGAGGGCAGAGCTTTGCTTTGGTCTTGATTTATAGAAACAAGGCAAGACTCACAGCCTCAAAACAACCTCATGTCAGAAAACACTGAAGCCAGAAAAAAAATATAAAACAAAACAAAACAAACAAAAAAAGAAAAAGAGAAGAAAACACTGAGGCCAGAAAGACTGAGTTTCCTAAAGAGTAACATAAAGGCAGATCAGAGCATTCTGTCACCCAACCAGCCAGGCTCATGAGGGAGGATAGGGCCGGACAGTAAGAAAGGTAAGCTGTCCTCAGTGTCCATTGGAGGCTGGTGCCAGAACCCTCCACGAACACCAGAATCAGCGGATGCTCAAGACCCTTATATAAAATGGCATAAATTTACATATATTCTCTACACACATCCTCTTGTATACTTTAAATCATCTCTACATTACTTACAATACCTAATACAATGTAAATGCTATGTAAACAGTTGTAAATACACTGTAAATGCTGTGTAAATACACTGTAAATTCTGTGTAAATAGTTGGAAATACAATGTAAACACCATATGAATAGTTGCTGGAGTAAGGCAAATTCAAGTTTTGCTTTCTGGAACTTTCTGGAATTTTTTTTTCTTAATATTTTCAATCCATAGTTGGTTGAATCTACAGATGTGGAACCTGAAGATACAGAGGGCCAACTGTAGTCTTCCTGATATTTATGTTAGTGTCCAATTTAATATAATGCATTCCATATATATAATTTTAATTTTTCTAGAAGCCATACATAAAAAAGCAAAAATAAACAGAAAATTAATTTTCATATTTTTATTTAGCCCAATGTATCTAAAATATTATCATTTCATCATGTAGTCAACTTAAAAATTATTAGTGAAATCTTTCACATTCTCTTTTGTACTAAGTCTTTGAAATCTGGCATGCATTTTATACTTAGAGCACACACCATATGATCCAGCAATCCCACTCTAGAAAAGATGAAAACTCTAATTCAAAAAGCTACATGTACCCCAATGTTTATAGCAGCACTATTTATAATAGCCAAGACATGGAAGCAACCTAAACGTCCATCAACAGATGAATGAGGAACATGTGGTACATATATACAGTGGAATATTACTCAGTCATTAAAAAGAATGAAATAATGCCATTTGCAGCAACATGGATGCAACTAGAGATTATCATACTATGTGAGATAAATATCATATATCACTTACATGTGGAATCTAAAAAAATGATACAAATGAACTTATTTATGAAAGAGAAATAGACTCACAGACATAGAAAACAAATTTATGGTTACCAAAGGGGAAAAGGGGGGCAGGGATAAATTAGAAGTTTGGGATTAACAGATATAAACTGCTATATATATTAAAATATATAGATATAGATAAAATAGATAAACAACAAGGACTTACTATTAGCACAGGGAACTATATTCAGTATCTTATAATAACCTATAATGGAAAAGAATCTGAAAAAGAATATGTACATATAACAAATACATATAACTGAATAATATAAGAATATATAATATATATAACTGAATCGCTTTGCTGTACACCTGAAACTAACACAACATTGTAAATCAATCAAACCAGCCACATTTCAAGTAATGAACAGACACATGCAGTTAATGGCTATTGTACTGAACCTCTCAGAGTCAGGGAATTAAAAATAAAGGGAAAAAATAATCTAAGGACACCAGTATTCATCTTGCCTGCCTACTGCAGTAGGGGAAGAGGCCATCGTAAGTATTGATGGAAATATCACTGCCATCTGCATGGTCTTCAGAGAGCTTGTTCCACCTTCACCCTGACCCTGTGAACTGGGGATTATTCGCTCCTGATTAACAATAAGGAAACAGGGTCAGTAGTCTGAGGGTTGGTCCAAGGTCACACCATGAACAAGTGGATGTGGGATTCAAACCCAGGACTCCTGACTCCTCGAGCTGGTCATACAGTGCTCTGGAAGAGCCTGCTTCCAGGCGACAATTCCTGAAACTCCAAGGGACTCTCGTGGCTTTGTTCTGTCCTGTCCCACACAGAATTCACTCTCTTTTTAGATGACCCATGACACACCACCCCAATGCAGATGGACACCTATGCATATCATCCAGGGTTACTTCTTAGAAATGCAGGGTTAGGTGGGAAGCTGGGATCCAAGCAGGCTCTCCCGGGGCACACGTGTGGGCAGGGGCTTTGGGAGTCCCCTGGTGCACCCTCTCTCTTTGCCCCACCCCCCAGTAGGACCTGCTGGGCCCTCACCTGCTCTGCCTGCCCTCTCTCACACTCACCCCAGGCCTCTCCCAGCTCCTCGAGTCCCCGTAGTGCATTTGCGCTGGGAGCACAGCTCTCCGCTTAAGTGCTGGGATGTGCTAACGTGCTAGACTTGGGGACACCACTGCCAGCACAACAGGGGCCTCCGGAGGGAATACCTAGACCTGAAGAGGGCAAGGCAGTGGAGCAGATATTCAGAAGAGAGAGAGGGGTTTTCACACAGCCTCCCTCATGTCTACTGGTCCAGGACAGTGATGCTCTAGAACTCAACGCTCCATTCAGATCTAAACAACAGGGCCTTCACCACTTCATCTAAACGATGCCCAAGCTGCAGTCCTGGATAAGTCACATTTACTATAGTTAGAAAGGGTCACCCCAGATGGTGGAGACCCTGGGGCATATGGCAACAGATAGAGGAAGCCTCTGCTTTCCTCTGCATCTCCCACCACCCTCCCCTCATCTCATCCTCACACACACACACACACACACACACACACACACACACACTCTGCAAATCAACAGTTGGTCAAGGAGCTGCCACATCTCCTACCTGCCAGGTCTTGCTCTGCCCATGAACACTAGGTTAAGATGTAAATTGGGGGATTCTCTCTGGGGGTTCCCTCCTCACCACCATCCTTTCTCTCTGCACGTGCAGGCCCCCTGGACCCGGTACAAATCCACCCCTCGTTGACATCCTTTGCATTCTGTCCTCCTAACAAGGGCCAGCCGTGCTCACCGGAGTGCAAACACCGCTCCGTGCTCCGCTCCCTGAAATGCCAGATGGACAGCCCCCCACCCCTCATTTGTGGGTCCACATCTGACAGAGCAAAAGGCTTTTATCTCAGAAGGAAAGAGACCGGTTCTGAGCGGCAACCCCGCCCCCAAGCACACATGGAGTCAAAAAGACATTTGTCCAAAGGGCCTGTCACAGGGAAAACTTTTGTTTTGTTTTAAGCATTTTCTCTTCCCGCCAAAATATCTTGTACCCGATGCAGCAGCAGCAGCAGCAGGTCCGTGGAAAGCCTGCCATCTGACCTGCTCGCACGTCCCTCTTCGCGTCCCATCTGGTGTCTGGCGCACACAAAGGCCCCCGGCCGCCCCGCCCCACCCTTTCTGCAGCCTGGGGTGCTTTGGGGCGGCCGCACCCCGCCAGCGGCCACCGGTCGTCCCGTCCCTCAGGCCCTCCCCATGCGAGGGGCTGGTCCCCGCGCGCCCCGCGGCCCGAGGACCGACAGGCGATGTCAGCGGGTGTCCGAGCCCTGGGACCCATCAGGCGCTGGCACGAAGGATTAACACGCGCGCGCCTCTGACTCAGCAGTTCCCAGCTCCCGGGAACGAACGCGGCCTGGACTGCAATTTACGAGGGCGCAAACACTCAGCTGCCACGGAGCCTCTGCACTACCTTTCTGCACAACAGCAAAAATCTGGAAACAACTCTGACAGTTAAGAATGGGTTGGGTTTCATCGATCGTGGAAATAGCGATTACAGATGACGCTGGAGACCTGTGTGTCTGTTGGCATCAAAGGACATGCACAAAAACACTCTTAAATATCAATAGCAAGTTTCAAAGTAATATGTATAATGCGTTGATTCTGTTTTGTTATATTATATATATATATATATATATACACACACACACACAAATATATGTATGTATGTAGAAAAAGTATCTATGCCAAGAGGTTAAATGATTATTTCTGGCTATTGAGTTTATGATTGATTTTATCTTCCTATATTTGATCATATTTTCTGATTTTTACACATGTCCTTAATTGTGTAATAAAAAAAGAAATTTAAAAAATGAATGCTGGAGACAGCTTTCTCATTTACTTACAGATATTATTTAAAGCCATGGACCAGATAAGGGGAAATATAGAAAAGAGAAGGAGGTCCAGGACAGAGGCCTGGGGACTCCAGGGTTTAGAAATTGGACAGAGGAGGAGAAGACAGGAAAGGAATCCAAGAAGGGGCAGCCAGTAAGAAGAGAGAAAAACCAGAAGGTTCCCAGAAGCCAAGAGAAAGAAGTGGCTCAGTCACTATCACTTGTCCCTGAGAGGTCAGAGAATAAGATTAGGACAGCAAAGTGGGCATGGGTTGGCAAGATGGAATTTTATCAGATAAGAGGGAAGGCAAGGAAGTGGAGTTCTGCAGAGAAATGCGATATGTGGAGGGCAGTGTCCACCAAGGGAGGGTTGTTTTCTCAGAGTGGGAAACATTTCAACATTGCTGTAGGATGATGAGAACCGTTAGGTAAAGAGGGAGTCAGTGATCCAGTAGCTAGGGATGCTGGGCAGAGAAGGAGGATTTGCAAGGGCAACCAGCTAGGGCGGGTGAGAGACCAGCGGTCCAGCTCCTGGGACAGCTCACCCTCCACAAGGAGAAAGAAAGCAGAGCTTAGGTGCAGGCAGTTCGGGAGGTGTGGCCGGGGTGAGATGAGGTATTTCTAGGATGTGTGGCAGCTGCCTGAGCTTGGACATCGATGTACATTTTACAAAAGATCAGCTGGTACCGTTGTGTGTTTGCCTCTAGCTGCTCTGCAAAGTGCTTCAGCCCATTACTGGAAGGAGCTTCTCCCACCCCTGCCTAAAGCCTATTCTGATTTAAGACTTAAGGGCTGCACCCTCCAGAAAGGTGAGGGAGGTGCTGTCACTAAGCCTGTTTCTAAAATTAAACTAGGAGGTCCTTTATCTCCTGAATTCTTAGTACAGAACTTAAAAAACAAAATAGTAGGAGCTCAATAAATAGGTGTTGAAGGAAGGAAGGGAGGAAGGGAAGAAAGAGGTGGGGGAGGGAAGGAGGAGGAAGCGTCTGTGTTTTAGAATTGAGGAAATCAAAGCTCAGAAAGGTAAACATAGGTCTTCTGATTCCAAACCCTGCATATAAAATCAACCAAGAGTTGCACAGAAATATGTATTGTATTATCAGACACAGTTAGAGCTGCAGGGACCTTGCATATGATTACTGTCCCCATGCACCACATTTCAAGCTCCACACTGTCCCTGGGTTAGGTGATCAATTATTTGGTCTCCCAGTTATACTATATAGAGCTACTATAGCAAGTCAACAAAGGCCCCCTGAGTCACTGTCCCTTGAAAACACTCCCTCCCATTGGCACCTTGCCAACCGAATGGAGTCATCAGTGGGCACTGAGTTCCGACTGGGGGTGGGTACTTGAGTCAAAGCATTCAGAACCACCTGCAAACTGAAAATTCAACCTTTATCATACTCTCATTTGGTTCAGTATCAGATTCTCCCTTTTAACCATCCCTGCATAGCCCTCAGTATTAAATATGAGTGTGAACTGGGCTACCTTATTTTTATTTTATTATTATCATCACTTTTTTTTTGGCCAAGCCTCGGGGCATGTGGGATCTTAGGCCTCCCCCGACCAGGGATGGAAACCGCACCCCCTGCAGTAGAAGCATGGAGTCTTAACCAGTGGACGGCCAGGGAAGTCCTGCTGTATTGTTTTTTCAATGTTTTGCTCCTACTCTCTTATTTTGTTACTGTTTTACTGATTATACATTCCAAACAAAACTAGATGAATTCTTAACACCTTTTTTGAGGTATAATTAATATACCATAAAATTCGCTCACTTTAAGTGTTCAGTTCAACGATTTTTAATAAATTCACAGAACTGTGTAACCAACACTACAATAATTGGATTAATTTTATTTACACAATGGAAATCATTCACATCTTGAGTTTCCTATTAACATGAATTACTTTATGCACACAACTCCATCCCCAAATATATACTCCATATACCTCTCTCTCTCTCTCCCCTTGAATTCTGCACTAATTTATATCTGTCTCAGGAAATGACTTCATCTCAGTGCTTAATAAATGGGAATTATAAAATAATGATTATATTCTCGAGCATAATAGTCTGTATTTTTTTCCAGGACACACCCCATCTTATGTTTTCATGCAAAGGGGGGGAAATATCATAACTGAGAAGACAGCTCTCCCCTTACAATGTAGGAGACAGGCAATGGCTGACAACTGATGATTTAATTACGTGCCTCAGAGAAGTTCTGCCTCCCAGGTCCCTCTCATCCCTCTTCTCAAGCGCTGTACCTCCTCAGCCACCCACTCACCCTTTATGGTTATTAGTAAACATACACACCACCTTGTCACTCAGAGCCATTTTCTCTGCATTATAAGAGAGGATAATGCATGCAGCTGTGGGGAATGCAATGAGCCTTATTTCCCGTGAGCCTCTTTGATATTTGTCACAGTCAACATTCTATATGAGGATTAAGGTTGAAATTTGCCGATTAACTTCTCTTTCATCACAGGACCTAAAAAGACATCACTGTGGCTGCACTGATTTCTACCACCACCATGTTCTTCTACATTAATATTATGAAATCAGCTACTCTGCTGACTGCAGTGTCTGATATCCATGTGCCAAGAAAACTTAACGGCAACAAGGGCTAAATCCTAACCTCTCACCAAGCTTGATGTCCTAGTTCACTGGCCACCAAACACATTCAAGAATATCAACAATACAAGGAAGGACTTCTCTGGTGGTGCAGTGGTGAAGAATCCGCCTGCCAATGCAGGGGACACAAGTTCAAGCCCTGGTCCAGGAAGATCCCACATGCTGTGGAACAACTAAGCCCGTGTGCCACAACTACTGAGCCTGTGCTCTAGAGCCCGTGAGCCACAACTACTGAGCCCACATGCCACAGAGCCCGTGCTCTGCAGCAAGAGAAGCCACCGCAGTGAGAAGCCCGTGCACGGCAACGAAGACCCAAAACAGCCAAAAATAAATGTTAATTAATTTTAAAAAAATACAAGGAATTGCCTAGAAGAGGGTAAAAGTCTTTCTAGAACCCTCCAGCAAAAAGCTATGGAGATGATATTTCTTACCCAAGAGCCCCAGGAGTGGTTCTCAAACTTTCAAATTTCATGGACCTGTAAGATTTCAAAAATATTGAGGATTTGGGGGAGTGACATAGATTTGAAGTCTGGCATATTTTGTCAAATAAAGACATCCTCATTGTTTTAAAAAGAAGGATTACTATTTAAACACCCCCAAAATGAGACGAACATGTTCTCAGAATAAATGACTGTTTGATAAGTGAATTAAATTTTGTTTTATAAATGAGAATATATATATGTATAAATGAATCACTTTGCTGTAGAGCAGAAATTAACACAACACTGTAAATCAACTGTACTTCAATTTAAAAAATCTTTTTTGTTTTACTTAAAAACTTATGCCCACCCACTTTCATCAAATAAGAGCATATCCTCACCCCAAATAGACCAATATTGTCTTTCATGTAGACAATGGAATCAGAAAAACATTTGTTTCTAATTCTCTACCTAGATCAAAAATTTATAAAAACGATTCCAAACTGAATGCTAGAATTCAGGCAATAAAATATGGTGCTGCAATTCTAGTGAATGCCAGAGATCCTATGTTCTTATCCTATCCATCCCCACCTCCTTAATTTGCATGATGGCCTAGGGAAATAATTCCCTTTGCCACTCTTTCTCCATCAGCAAACCTAAGAAAACGTTCATCTTTATCACCACATCGTGAAAAGTTACAGCAAAAGAAACTGATTAAAAGACTCAAAGCCACACAAATAAGTTCCCACTAGACCTACAGAGCTCAGCCATTGCAGGAAGTATATTTTATCATCACGTCTATCCCCCAGATTCATTTATGACACCCTGGTGACATCATACACTTTCTCCTTTAGAAAGTAAACAGTAAACCAAATATGAAAGTATAAATCACATTTACTCCTTTACATTGGTTACCTGATGTTTATCAACCACCTGCTGGTGCACTGCCCTTCCTGTGTCCTGTGAGGGAACAGACGTGAATTTGATGCTGTCTCTGAGAAGGAAGATGAGCTGTGGACACAGAGCACAGGGCTTCTGAGCCAAAGGGTGGAGGCCCCACTGGGGGCACAAGTTTTACATTATTACGATTATAGTTCTCATATCCAACTTTTTTTTCACCTGATGTTCTCTTTATACTTTTCTGTGTTTGTATCTACATAGTCTGAAAATAGAACAGGCCTTGGAATCAGAAGACCCAAGTTCAAATGCAGCTCTACCACTTACCACCTACCTGCAAAGGCAGATGTAGGTCTTATGGGGCCCAAGGCTTGGGGGCCACTCTTTAAGAATACAAAACTGAGAGCAGAATTGAATATTTCTTTGGAATGAAAAAGGAAATCACAACACATTTCTCGAGATTTCAGTCTTTTCTTCTGAGATCTCTTTAGACAATTTACCAGAAATGCTAATACAGAAATGCTCTCTGATTACAATCTGTTCCCCCCACCCCCGTCCCAGCCACCACATCCCACCTCCCCATGTGACTTCCCTGCTCACAGGGACCCATGCAAGTGGGAACCCTGAAGTTTAAGCTTCATTTGCTTTATAGTAAGTCCACCCCCTCTGTGTGATCTTGGGCAGGTCACAGAACTTCTCTGGTCCTCAGTTTGCTCATCTACAAAATGGAGTCATAATAGCTACCTGCGAAGGTTGCTGTGAGGACCAAAGAAGACAATGCAGAAATCAGTGCTGGAACCCGTGGGGACCACACAGTCTGGTTATTATTCCTCTAATGCCAATGACTGGGAGGTGGAGGCTATGTATGGGACACCCTGCACTGTTCCTCATAGAGACCAGTTTCCTTCCAGTTACATAGATTATTGTCATTTTTCAACAATCTATGCCTGCCTTCCTTATGTCACTTTTAATGGATTTTTAGACCAATAGATTTTGTGAGTTTTTATAGAGTCTTCTCTAGCAATTTGCAGTTAAAGGAGGAAGTAGGTAAAGCAACAATTTATCTGGGTCATCCCCTTAATTATTTCTTCTGAAAACAATGCCTGAAAAAAAATCTTTTTCTGGGGGGGCGGGGATGCATTGAAGCAATTAGAAAAATGTTAAAGGACTCAAGAGATTCAACGGCTCTGGCCTGTGAGCAGACGGGCCATTCATAACTTTGTAGTTTCTAATTCAGAGCAGTCTCAGATGAATTTCCTACCCAAGCTGGTCTGCTTATGGAACAAAAGCCTGGAGCTGTGTCTGTTTCACGCCCCATTGGAGGTGCACACTGCCAGGGCTGGCCTCTCTGGTGGCCTATATTCAACAGAGGGACTCGCTGCCCTCAGCAATTTGGCTTTTACAAATCACTGCAGGGAAATCCAGTTTAGACAACACATAAATGCTTTCCTTTATACCACTGGGACTTCGCCACAGTCCTTTTTATCTTATAAGTAACCCACAAAGGTTTCAATGAACTATTTCCTGTTACTGCAGCCTCACCAAGAAAGGCACCCTCTTCTGGGGCAACTTTTCCAAAATGCTAAAATCTGAAGGTGACCTCTGAAAGTTGTCCCTAAGTGATCTCTTCCAGGTTTATACAACATAGAGCCCTCCAACGATCATTTTCATGCGGCTGCATTTTACCTGATATCCTACTGGCTCTGACAAACAGGGATTAATTAGGTACCTGTAAAATAATACACAATCTGGGAATGGTGTTAATACCTCAACAGGCAATAGATGCCAAGTGTCTCATTTTAAACAATTTACCTCGGTTTTAGTCCTGCCTTTATGAAAAAAAAAAAAAAAAAAAGCTTCTGCAATTACAACTACTCCAGCCTCAGCTCAGTTACCTTACCTACATAACAAAGGAGGAAGGAATGGAGCCCAAGGACCACACGGTGGGCAGGAGAGATGAACGTAACAGGGAGGCTGGGCGCCACCTTCCAAGCAGATCAGACTAAGGGACAGGAGGACGGGCCAGATACCACCTCTGTGTGCTGGAGAGAGGAGACAAGAAACCAATTAACTAATTTTAAAGAGTGGGTGGTGAGGCATAACTATCACTTCCCAGGATTTTCCTGAGACTACAGTTTTTGCTTTCTAATTTTAAAAGTATATTTTTTTAATATTTGGAGATAATTGAATACTTATAAGTGAATTTCCTTAAATACTGAAAGTAAATATCTAATAACGGTGCCTTCTGTTAGAGAATTGACCTCAAATTTTAAATTAAATTTTCCGAAAGCTTCAACCCAGGTTTCTTCTCCACATCTTGAATTTTGGCTTTCATAGTCTTCAAACGTTAGGCTGACCTGATTTTTCTTTCCGGTTACATCAATGTAACATGATGAATTCCTAATAAGGAGAGTGTATCCAACTTTGTAAAAAAAAAAAAAAGTTAAGAATGGAACTAAAATACCGTAATAGAAAAAAGAGCATTTAAGATAAAGACCAAACAAATTTTTTAAATTCTTTAAAGATAAAATTCATCTTACAAGGGGCTATCTGGATAGCTTCTTTTCATTGACTACAATTCCTGAGCATTATGTCATTTGTGTTATATTTACTCCATTATTAAAAATTTGCCCATGGACTACATATCTACCACAAATGCAACAATTCACACTGTTAGAGTAGCCTAATATGAGAGGCTGAATAATGACCCCCCAAGATGTCGATGTGCAAATCCCTAGAACCTGTAAACATGTTACCTTACATGGTAAAAAAGGACTTGGCAGGTGTAATTAAGTTAAGGGTCTTGACATGTGGAAGAGTAGCCTAGATTACCCAGGTGGACCCAGTGTAATCACAAAGGAGACAGAGGGAGGTTTGACTAGAAAGAGAAATGTCAGAAGGATGTAGCATGAGGAAGGTTCCACCAACCACTCCTAACTTTGAAGATGGAGGAAGGGGCTAAGTGCCAAGGAACGCAGGCAGCCTCTTGGAGCTAGAAAATGCAAGGAAATAGATTTTCCCCTGGAGCCTCCAGAAGGAATGCAGGCTTTCTGACACCTTGAGTTTAGCCCGTCGAAACTGACTTCAAATTTCTGACTTCCAAACTGTAAGATAATAAATTTGCATTGTTTTAAGCCACTGAATTTGTGGTAATTTGTTACAGCAGCAATTGGAAATTAATACAGCAGAGTATAGTGTATTAATTCCCATTTTACAGAGAGAGACCTAAGATCTTTCTATTTCAAACTTCTATGAGCCAAAATAGTTGAGCACAGTGACTTGAATAAGATGAGTTGATATTGTTACCAAAGCAGGTCCGTTGGCCAATTCACAGCAAGCCAAGTGCTGAGATGCCAAGGTTCACAACCAAGAAAGAATTTACTCACAAGGCAGCCAAGTACAGGGATGGAAGAACAAGTCTCATAATCCACCTCCCTGAAGTCGATGGGTATATGGGATATTTAAGGGATAAGCAGGGAGGTCTTAGGCGTGGAAAAAGGTGACTGGGGGCAGGGGAAAAGGTAAGATAATGTGTTCTGCACAGGCATATCTGGGTTACATGCTTCTCATATTCAAAAATGGAGGCACTTGGGACTTCCCTGGTGATCCAGTGGGTTAGACTCCACACTCCCAATGCAGGGGACCCGGGTTTGATCCCTGGTTGGGGAACTAGATCCCACATGCATGCCGCAACTAAGAGTCTGCATGCCAC
Source organism: Monodon monoceros (assembly GCF_005190385.1). Taxonomy (NCBI): domain Eukaryota; kingdom Metazoa; phylum Chordata; class Mammalia; order Artiodactyla; family Monodontidae; genus Monodon; species Monodon monoceros. The sequence goes on along the minus strand of NW_021703770.1, from coordinate 64,388,711 downwards.
AACTAAGATTCTGCGTGCCACAACTAAGAGTCTGCATGCCACAAATAAGTCAGCATGCCGCAGTTGAAAGATCCTACATGCCACAACTAAGACTGGTGCAGCCAAAATAAATAAATAAATAAAACTATATAATAAATAGCAATATATAATGTTATAAGCAATGAATATACTGTGTATTAATTGATTGATAAAATTTTTTTTAAAAAATGGAGGCACTTAACATGATCTTAGGGTAGAGTTCTCCAGTCCTCTGATGTCAAAAGACCATCCACTGGACACCTGCACAAGCCCAGTTTTAGGGTCAGTGGTCCCAACCAGCCTTAGCCGGCTGGCACTGGACAAGAGCTCCCTCCAATTTCCTGTAAAACAATGGGGCTATGTGAAGCTGGGAAGGCATGCAATTAAAGAGAGAAAAAAAAGGAAGGAAGGAAGGAAGGAAAGAAGGAAGGAAGGAAGGAAGAAAACAAAAGCCAGCTTAATCAGCGAAGGCAGTTTAAGAGCAAAAGGGTTTTAACAAGCTGTTTCCCTATCTGTTGCTCTGCAAGGCAATCTCAAGAATTCCTGTTAGCCACCAGCTTCTGTTCACTCTATGGGACCCGGTTTCAATATTCCTTGAGCAGGAATGACAAGATTATGGGCAAGAGCCAGGTGGGTGATAAAAACCAACCAATAAAAGCCAACCAACCTAGAAGTTAAAATTGTCTAAGGAAAATCCGTTAACATAATCCAATGAGACCCTTTACTTATTATTACATTGTTTTTAAAGAAAGAATTCACCCAAAAACTGCTTTTATATGCCTCTCAAGCCATTTCAAGTTTTTAAAAAAAAAATACTATTTCAATAAATTCTAGAGTCCTATGGGACTTAATGATAATAGTAAACACAGTATTCTGACAATTACAATAACTGATAAGGCCCCAATAGTATATGTTGAGCTTGATTTTTCTAGATTCAATATAGTTATAGTAATAGACTGCACATGTTTGGAGAGGAAGTTTCGGCCAGAAGTAGCTAGAGGTGGTAATTGAGAACCAGAGGTCAAAGAGCTTTCCTGAGAGCTGGCATTCCTTCTTCCAACACTCCCCAACTAGGTGCCCTCCTGAAACTTTGAAAGATGCTGAGGTCATGTTCAGGCATGCACCCTACACATCCTGCAGCTGTGGCCTCTGATCTTAGAATGCGGTGTTTCAGTGGATGCAGTAGAAGCCGAGAGAGCCTGCCCTGCTGAGGGGGTGTGCAGACTGGAGGTGTGTTCAACATAGAGCCTGGAGAGCAAACGCCAGCTAATAAATAAGTTTAGCTTCATTCTGTTCATATTCTTATATTTTATCTCTCTCTCTCGGGAGAGATTCTGCTCAAGCATCATTTCCCTGGGGAAACCTTCTCTGCCTGACCACCCATCTAGTTGGCATTGTAGACATGCATAAAACATGGCATTCCTTTCCTTCAGAACGTTCATCATGGTTTGTGGTTATACACTCATTAGGGTCATTGTTTGTTTAGTGTGTCTTTCTCCCCACTAAACACTAAATCAGGTAAGACTGGAACCAGGTCTGATCTGTCCCTACTAGTTTACGGTTATGGTCAACACTTGTTGAGAGAATGAATGAATAAGAACATGGGATGTAATCCTCTAAAGCAGCCCCGCTACTGGCCTGTCAGGGAGAACGGTATACTCTATACAGCTGGAGCTTGAAACTCTCCATTTTTGGATCCTAGAATAACGCTTTCCTTTGCTTCTGAACCAAACTTGGTCTCATTATATTGGTGAGCAAAACATTGGTCAGGAGGACCCTTGTTCGGCCTGACTCCAAAGGGTCAGTAACAATGGCATGAGATTGAAACGAAGACTTCCTTTCTAGAAACCCAGGTTTCTCATCCAAACATATGTATAATTCTACTTAGTTTGTAATCATAATTGTTGGTTCCCAAAACGGCCCCTGTACACAGAGGGAAAGGAGAGACTGAAGAAAGAGGCAGACCACCTACCTCAGACTGTTCCAAGTGACCCAGCTTACATAGTGTCAAAGCACTGGGTTGAGGGGGCTGATCTACAGTCATCATCTATCCAGACTGTCGCCTCGCTGGCACGATCTACACGGAATGAAAAATTCCTTAGGGGAGACCCTCAAACGTGGAGATCACCCTCCTCCCCACAAATACATAAGAAATACATCTACTCGTGGAACAACTCCTACAGAACACCTACTGAACGCTGGCAGAAGACCTCAGACTTCCCAAAAGACAAGAAACTCCCCACGTACCTAGGTAGGGCAAGAGAAAAAAGAAAAAACAGAGACAAAGAACAGGTACGGGACCAGCACCAGTGGGAGGGAGCTGTGAAGGAGGAAAGGTTTCCACACAGTATAAGCCCCTTCCGGGCGGAGACTGCGGGTGGCGGAGGAGGGGAGCTTCGGGACCGCGGAGGAGAGCACAGCAACAGGGGTGCGGACGGCAAAGCGGGGAGATTCCCGCACAGAGGATCGGTGCCGACCGGCACTCACCAGCCCGAGAGGCTTGTCTGCTCCCCCGCCGGGGCGGGCGGGGGCTGGGAGCTGAGGCTCGGGCTTCGGTCGGAGCACAGGGAGAGGACTGGGGTTGGCGGCGTGAACACAACCTGCAGGGGGTTAGTGCGCCACGGCTAGCCGGGAGGGAGTCCAGGGAAAGTCTGGACCTGCCAAAGAGGCAAGAGACCTTTTCTTCCCTCTTTGTTTCCTGGTGCGCGAGGAGAGGGGATTAAGAACGCTGCTTAAAGGAGCTCCAGAGACGGGCGCGAGCCGCGGCTATCAGCACAGACCCCAGAGACAGGAATGAGACGCTAAGGCTGCTGCTGCCGCCACCAAGAAGCCTGTGTGCGAGCACAGGTCACTCTCCACACCTCCCCTCCTGGGAGCCTGTGCAGCCCGCCACTGCCAGGGTGCCGTGATCCAGGGACAACTTACCTGGAAGAACGCACGGCACGCCTCAGGCTGGTGCAACGTTACGCCGGCCTCTGCCGCCGCAGGCCCGCCCCGCACTTCGTGCCCCTCCCCCCCCCATCGGCCTGAGTGAGCCGCAGCTCCCGAATCAGCTGCTCTTTAACCCCGTCCTGTCTGAGCAGGAACAGACGCCCTCAGGCGACCTACATGCAGAGGCGGGGCCAAATCCAAAGCTGAACGCCTGGGAGCTGTGAGAACAAAGAAGAGAAAGGGAAATCTCTCCTATCAGCCTCAGGAGCAGTGGATTAAACCTCCACAACCAACTTGATGTACCTGCATCTGTGGAATACATGAATAGACAACGAATCATCCCAAATTGAGGAGGTGGACTTTGTGAGCAACCGTAGACTTGGGGTTTGCTTTCTGCATCTAATTTGTTTCTAGTTTTATGTTTATCTTAGTTTAGTATTTAGAGTTTATTATCACTGGTACATTTGATAATTGATTTGGTTGCTCTCTTCCTCTCTTTTATATATATAGAGAGATACAGATATTTTTTTTCCTTTTTCTCTTTTTGTGAGTGGGTATGTGTATGCTTCTTTGTGTGATTTTGTCTGTATAGCTTTGCTTTTACCATCTGTCCTAGGGTTCTGTCTCTCCTTTTTTTTTTATTACTTAAAAAAAATTTTATTCTTAATAATTTTTAATTTTTTTAAAATAACTTTATTTAATTTTCTTTCTTTCTTTTTTTCTCCCTTTTCTTCTGAGTCGTGTGGCTGACAGTGTCTTGGTGCTCCAGCTGGGTGTCAGGCCTGTGCCCCTGAGGTGGGAGAGCTGAGATCAGGACATTGGTCCACCAGAGACTTCCCGGCTCCAAGTAATATCAAATGGCAAAAGCTCTCCCAGAGATCTCCAACTCAACTCTAAGACCCAGCTCCACTCAACAACCAGCAAGCTACAGTGCTGGACACCCCATGCCAAACAACTACCAAGACAGGAACGTAAACCCACCCATTAGCAGAGAGGCTGCCTAAAATCATAATAAGGTCACAGACACCCCAAAACACACCACCAGACAGGGTCCTGCGCACCAGAAAGACAAGATCCAGCCTCATCCACCAGTACACAGGCACCAGCCCCCTCCACCAGGAAGCCTACACAACCCACTGAACCAACCTTAGCCACTGCGGACAGACACCAAAAACAACGGGAACTATGAACCTGCAGCCTTCAAAAAGGAGACCCCAAACAGTAAGTTAAGGAAAATGAGAAGACAGAGAAACACACAGCACATGAAGGAGCAAGGTAAAAACCCACCAGACTAGGGCTTCCCTGGTGGCGCAGTGGTTGAGAGTCTGCCTGCCGATGCAGGGGACATGGGTTCGTGCCCCGGTCCGGGAGGATCCCACATGCTGCGGAGCGGCTGGGCCCATGAGCCATGGCCGCTGAGCCTGTGCGTCCGGAGCCTGTGCTCCGCAACGGGAGAGGCCACAACAGTGAGAGGCCCGCGTACCGCAAAAAAAAAAAAAAAGAAAGAAAAAAAACACCAGACCAAACAAATGAAGAGGAAATAGGCAGTCTACCTGAAAAAGAATTCAGAGTAATGATAATAAAGATGATCCAAAATCTTGGAAATAGAATGGAGAAAATAGAAGAAACGTTTAACAAGCACCTAGAAGAACTAAAGAGCAAACAAGCAATGATGAACAACACAATAAATGAAATTAAAAATTCTCTAGAAGGAATCCACAGCAGAATAACTGAGACAGAAGAACATATAAGTGGCCTGGAAGATAAAATAGTGAGAATAACTACCACAGAGCAGAATAAAGAAAACAGAATGAAAAGAATTGAGGAGACCTCTGGGACAACATTAAACCCACCAACTTTTGAACTACAGGGGTCCCAGAAGAAGAGAAAAAGAAAGGGACTGAGAAAATATTTGAAGAGATTATAGTTGAAAACTTCCCTAATATGGGAAAGGAAATAGTCAATCAAGTCCAGGAAGCACAGAGAGTCCCATACAGGGTATATCCAAGGAGAAACATGCCAAGGCACATATTATTCAAACTATCAAAAATTAAATACAAAGAAAAAATATTAAAAGCAGCAAGGGAAAAACAACAAATAACATAAAAGGGAATCCCCATAAGGTTAAAGCTGATCTCTCAGCAGAAACTCTGCAAGCCAGAGGGGAGTGGCAGGACATATTTAAAGTGGTGAAGGAGAAAAACCTGCAACCAAGATTACCCTACCCAGCAAGGATCTCTTTCAGATTTGATGGAGAAATTAAAACCTTTACAGGCAAGCAAAAGCTAGAGAATTCAGCACCACCAAACCAGCTTTACAACAAATGCTAAAGGCACTTCTCTAAGCAGGAAGCACAGAGAAGGAAAAGACCTACAATAACAAACCCAAAACAACTAAGAAAATGGTAATAGGAACATACATATCAATAATTACCTTACAGGTAAAAGGATGAAATGCTCCAACCAAATGACATAGACTGGCTGAATGGATACAAAAACAAGACCCGTACATATGCTGTCTACAAGAGACCCACTTCAGACCTAGGGACACATATAGACTGAAAGTGAGGGGATGGGAAAAGATATTCCATGCAAATGGAAATCAAAAGAACGCTAGAGTAGCAATTCTCATATCAGACAAAACAGATTTTAAAATAAAGACTATTACGAGAGACAAAGAAGGACACTATACAATGATCAAGGGATCAATCCAAGAAGAAGATATAACAATTGTAAATATTTATGCACCCAACATAGGAGCACCTCAATACATAAGGCAAATACTAACAGCCATAAAAGGGGAAATCAACAGTAACACATTCAGAGTAGGGGACTTTAACACCCCACTTTCACCAATGGACAGATCATCCAAAATGAAAATAAATAAGGAAACCCAAGCTTTAAATGATACATTAATCAAGATGGACTTAATTGATATTTATAGGACATTCCATCCAAAAACAACAGAATACATTTTCTTCTCAAGTGCTCATGGAACATTCTTCAGGATAGATCATATCTTGGGTCACAAATCAAGTCCTGGTAAATTTAAGAAAATTGAAATTGTATCAAGTATCTTTTCCGACCACAATGCTATGAGACTAGATATCAATTACAGGAAAAAATCTGTAAAAAATACAAACAAATGGAGTCTAAACAATGCACTACTTAATTACCAAGAGATGACTGAAGAGATCAAAGAGGAAATCAAACAATACCTAGAAACAAATGACAATGAAAACACGATGACCCAAAACCTATGGGATGCAACAAAAGCAGTTCTAAGAGGCAAGTTTACAGCAATACAATCCTACCTCAAGAAACAAGAAAAATCTCAAATAAACAACCTAACCTTACACCTAAAGCAATTAGAGAAAGAAGAACAAAAAAAAACCATAGTAGAAGGAAAGAAATCATGAATATCAGACCAGAAATAAATGAAAATGAAATGACAGAAACAATAGCAAAGATCAATAAAACTAAAACCTGGTTCTTTGGGAAGATAAAAAAAATTGATAAACCATTAGCCAGACTCATCAAGAAAAAAAGGGAGAAGACTCAAATCAATAGAATTAGAAATGAAAAAGAGGTAACAACTGACACTGCAGAAATACAAAGGATCATGAGAGATTACTACAAGTAACTATATGCCAATGAAATGGACAACCTGGAAGAAATGGAAAAATTCTTAGAAAAGCACAAATTCTTAGAAAAGCACAACCTTCCGAGATTGAACCAGGAAGAAATAGAAAATATAAACAGACCATTCACAAGCACTGAAATTGAGACTGTGATTAAAAATATTCCAGCAGACAAAAGCCCGGGACCAGAAGGCTTCACAGGCAAATTCTATCAAACATTTAGAGAAGAGCTAACACATATCCTTCTCAAACTCTTCCAAAATATAGCAGAGGTGGGAACACTCCCAAACTCATTCTACGAGGCTGCTATCACCCTGATACCAAAACCAGACAAAGATGTCACAAAGAAAGAAAACTACAGGCCAATATCACTGATGAACATAGATGCAAAAATCCTCAACAAAATACTAGCAAATAGAAACCAGCAGCACATTAAAAGGATTATACACCATGATCAAGTGGGATTTATCCCAGGAATGCAAGGATTCTTCAATGTACGCAAATCAATCAACGTGATAAACCATATTAACAAACTGAAGGAGGAAAACCATATGATCATCTCAATAGATGCAGAAAAAGCTTTTGACAAAATTCAACACGCATTTATGATAAAAAACCCTCCAGAAAGTAGGCATAGAAGGAACTTACCTCAACATAATAAAGGCCATATATGACAAACCCACAGCAAACATTGTTCTCAATGGTGAAAAACTGAAACCAGTTCCTCTAAGATCAGGAATAAGACAAGGTTGCCCACTCTCACCACTATTATTCAACACAGTTTTGGAAGTTTTAACCACAGCAGTAGGAGAAGAAAAAGAAATAAAAGGAATCAATATCAGAAAAGAAGTAAAGCTGTCACTGTTTGCAGATGACATGATACCATACATAGAGAATCCTAAAGATGCTACCAGAAAACTACTAGAGCTAATCAATGAATTTGGTAAAGCTGCAGGATACAAAATTAATGCACAGAAATCTCTTGCATTCCTATACACTAATGATGAAAAATCTGAAAGAGAAATTAAGGAAACACTCCCATTTACCACTGCAACAAAAAGAATAAAATACCTAGGAATAAACCTACCTAAGGAGACAGAAGACCTGTATGCAGAAAACTGTAAGACACTGATGAAAGAAATTAAAGATGATACAAACAGATGGAGAGATGTACCATGTTCTTGGATTGGAAGAATCAACATTGTGAAAATGACTGTACTACCCATAGCAATCTACAGATTCAAGGCAATCCCTATCAAACTACCAGTGGCATTTTTCACAGAACTAGAACAAAAAATTTCACAATTTGTATGGAAACACAAAAGACTCCGAATAGCCAAAGCAATCTTGAGAAAGAAAAATGGAGATGGAGGAATCAGGCTCCATGACTTCAGACTATACAACAAAGCTACAGTAATCAAGACAGTATGGTACTGGTACAAAAACAGAAATATAGATCAATGGAACAGAATAGAAAACCCAGAGATAAACCCATGCACATATGGTCACCTTATCTTTGACGAAGGAGACAAGAATATACAATGGAGAAAAGACAGCTTCTTCAATAAGTGGTGCTGGGAAAACTGGACAGCTATGTGTAAAAGAATGAAATTAGAACACTCCCTAACACCATACACAAAACTAAACTCAAAATGGATTAAAGACCTAAATGTAAGGCGAGACACTATAAAACTCTTAGAGGAAAACATAGGCAGAACACTCTATGACATAAATCACAGCAAGATCTTTTCTGACCCACCTCCTAGAGAAATGGAAATAAAAACAAAAATAAATAGGACCTAATGAAACTTAAAAGCTTTTGCACAGCAAAGGAAAACATAAACAAGACGAAAAGACAAGCCTCAGAATGGGAGAAAACATTTGCAAATGGAGCAACTGACAAAGGATTAATCTCCAAAATTTACAAGCAGCTCAGGCAGCTCAATATTAAAAAAACAAACAACCCAATCCAAAAATGGGCAGAAGACCTAAGTAGACATTTCTCCAAAGAAGATATACAGATTGCCAACAAACACATGAAAGGATGCTCAACATCACTAATCATTAGAGAAATGCAAATCAAAACTACAATGAGGTATCACCTCACACCTGTCAGAATGGACATCATCAAAAAATCTACAAACAATAAATGCTGGAGAGGGTGTGGAGAAAATGGAACTCTCTTGCACTGTTGGTTGGAATGTAAATTGATACAGCCACTATGGAGAACAATATGGAGGTTCCTTAAAAAACTAAAAATAGAACTACCATGCGACCCAGCAATCCCACTACTGGGCATATACCCTGAGAAAACCATAATTCATAAAGAGTCATGTACCACAATGTTCATTGCAGCTTTATTTACAATAGCCAGGACATGGAAGCAACCTAGGTGTCCATCGACAGATGAATGGATAAAGAAGATGTGACACATATATACTATGGAATATTACTCAGCCATAAAAAGAAACGAAATTAAGTTATTTGTAGTGAGGTGGATAGACTAAGAGTTTGTTGTACAGAGTGAAGTAAGTCAGAAAACAAATACTGTATGGTAATACATATATATGGAATCCAAAAAAAAAAAAAACCAAAAAAGATTCTGAAGAATCTAGGGGCAGGACAGGCATAAAGACACAGATGTAGAGAATGGACTCGAGGGCATGGAAAGGGGGAAGGGTAAGCTGGGACGAAGTGAGAGAGTGGCTTGGACATATATACACTACCAAATGTAAAAGAGATAGCTAGTGGGAAGCAGCCACACTGCACAGGGAGATCAGCTCCGTCCTTTGTGACCACCAGGAGGGGTGGGATAAGGAGCGTGGGAGGGAGACGCAAGAGGGAGGAGATATGGGGATATATGTATATGTATAGCTGATCCACTTTGTTATAAAGCAGAAACTAACACACCATTGTAAAGAAATTATACCCCAATAAAGATGTTAAAAAAAAAAAAGTAAATGAACCAGAAAAAAAAAAAAAAAAGAACATGGGTTGAGGATCCAGGCTCCTCTCCTCCTCCCCTAACAAATACTTGGTTAAGTTATAAATGGAGTCAGCGTAGGTGAGTCAAAATAAAACCGGAACACAACATCCTGGAACATTTAGAGAATATATGTTGACGGCCCAGTGGGAGCTGGAACTCTTCAGAGAGCTACAAGTCCGCAAAAGGAGCTAAGGCATACATAAAAAACTACAACAAAAAAACAGAAGTGGGCTTCCCTGGTGGCGCAGTGGTTGAGAGTCCGCCTGCCGATTCAGGGGACACGGGTTCGTGTCCCGGTCCGGGAGGATCCCGCATGCCACGGAGCGGCTGGGCCCGTGAGCCATGGCCGCTGAGCCTGCACGTCCAGAGCCTGTGCTCCGCAACGGGAGAGGCCACAACAGTGAGAGGCCCGCATACCACAAAAAAATGCCAGAAGTAATGACAACCAGCAGTGAGGGACAGATAAAGTGCATTGGGAAGTCAGAAGAGGCAAAGTGAGTTCCAGTGGAGGTTACCCTGCCTAGTCCGTGAATTACCTCTCTTGATAACGTTCCACAGTCCCTTGCCCCTCAGTCTTTTTGTCCCATACATTTGGCAGATGGATACGCTGTCTGCTTCCTCTGCTGCTGCATGTGATCAACGGGCCCCTGTGGTGGGCACCAAGGGCAGAGCAGACACACAGCCCTGTGTCTCGGTGCAGGGCCCTGCCTGTGGTTATGCGCCCATCCAAGGGGACAAGTGGGGCTGGATGAACACAAAAGCATCATTACGGACCTAGCAGAGGGCCTGAACTCACACCTGCCAACCTGGGACTTTCCTCATGGTCCAGGGGTTAGGACTTGGCGCTTTCACTGCTGGGGCCTGGGTTCGACCCCTGGTTGGGGAACTAAGATCCAACACGCCATGCAACACAGTCAAAACAAAACAACAAAACAACAACAACAACATCAACAAACAAAAAACCACACCTGGCAACCTAAAACAAATCCTCCATGCTGCTTGGCAGTTCTGCTGTGTTTCCCTGATCAAATCCCTTCTCCATTCTTCTCAAGAATTGTTTCAGAAACCCTTTATTCTCCTCAGATCTCTGACGGTGCCTCTAACACCAACCATTCCTCCTTTTTTTCTCAGCAGAAGACCCTGCCTCTTACTCCACAAAGAAACTGAAGTCAAAGAATTGCCTCTGCTGAGCTAAGTGCTCGCCCAAGGCAGGCCCCCATCCTGGGGAGCCCACTTCCAATGGTAGACCCAGGGCTAGAAAGACTTGGGCTCCTCACCTGACTTGGAACAACTTGAGGGGCCATCCGAGCCTCAGAAGTCCCCATGGAGCTGGCCAAGGCCTTCTCCTCCCTCTGCCCAGTCCTGCTTCCTTCCCTTCCTCAGGCGTTGATTACAAGAGGGCTCCCTAGTTCACTTCTCTCTCGCCTGCTAATCCCCACCAGGGTCTGCTTCCCAGGGCATGCGTGTCCTCCCCGCTCTGTGCCCTCTTCCTCAGGAGCCTTCTCTGCACTGTCCTCCTTCTCCACTCATCTCAACACTTCAGCCCCTCTGGCCTTAAGGATTTTTGCATGTGGAACACTAGCTCCCTCCATGGGACCTTAACCTGCTGATCCCCAATCTTCTTTACCTAACTACCTCCTGCCTATCCATCTGGCAGATCTCACTTCAAACATAACTTTCTCCTGAGAAAAACGGATCAGTTTCCTTTGTCACAGCCTCTCATAGGATGCATTTCTCTCCTTCCCAGCACTTAGAGTTCTGTCTGTCTCCCCTCCCAGATGGAAGCACGCTCCTGGGCTGCTTGCTTTTGCTATTGCATCCTTTGCGTTTTGCACAGCTCCAGGCGGTGTGCTAAATTCTGGACACATTCCCTTGGAGCTTACAATCCACTGAGAGAGACAGTCAGTCATACGGAGGTTAAAGAATGTAGATGTCCCCGGCCCCTCGGTCAGTAAGGAGAAGAACTGGGATTAAATTAATGAACTCCAAAAGACTTAGGCCGAAAGGAGGGGAAGAGGGAAGGGAGAGTGGGAAGAAGAATTACAATGACTATAACTTCTGAAGTTGTTCTGCTGTGGCCTGAAATAGGCAGTGTTTCTTCTGAATTACAAAACATTTTCTCTGTAAATTCCTAGTGATTTAGAACTGCACTGCCCAGTGCGGTAGCAACTGACCACATGTGGCTATTGAGCCCTTGAAACGTGGCTGGTCTTAGTTGAGATGTGTATAAAATGCACATTGGATTTCAAAGATTTGGCATGGGAAAAAAAAGAATGTAAAATACCTCATTAATAATGTATATTAATCACGTGTTAAAATGATAATATGTTGGATATATTGGGTTAAATAAATTATTGAACTTTTAAAAATGTAGATGCCCTCTTATCTGACATTATTTGCACTCATTGTTAATTGAGCAAAAGTGTTCCAATAACCTGGAGAAGGCCTGTTAGCTTACTAACCGTCAATCAGATGAGTAAGTTAAGTGAATGTTGGTTAAGAGGACGTCAATACTAGGTAATTCCCTGGCGGTTCAGTGGTTAGGACTCAGTGCTTTCACTGCTGAGGGCCTGGGTTCAATCCCTGGTTGGGGAGCTACGATCCCACAAGTCTCGCCGCCAGAAAAAAAAAAAAAAAAACAGCGAGAGAGAGAGAGAGAGAACATCAACACTAAATAAACAAGGTAATAACACATTGTGCTATAAAGCAATGTAGCTGACAAAGTACAAAGTAACTAGTGGACCACATTAGAGAGACGTATAATTGGAGAATATGGAAATTTCAGTGGGGCAGGAGTGAAAGCTTGAACTTTAAGGTGGCGGCAAGGTTCAGAGATGTAACTGGACTGTTATGGAGGACTCTGACAAAAGTTCATTCGGTGGAGTGTAGGAAGCTCTTACAGGTCAACTTTTGGTATATTTGGTATATACAGCCCAAGGAAATAGTCACTTATTCCATGCAGCACTTTAACATAAATTTACCAGAAGAAATGGGCCCAACATATACTAGAGAATAATGGTGAGACATCCATAACAGTGCTAGCATTGTAGACTCTTTACATGTAAGCATATGAACGGAATAGTGCAAGGCATAATTCGTTTGTATTTTCCTCTACTATCCAACCTAGGCTTAATTTTTAAAAACGTGTCATTGAAGTGTAATGTACATAAACACAGAAAAATGCACATTTAATAGTAAAGTTTGAATTTGTATAAACATAAAACCATCCATAAAATCAGCACCCAGGGAATTCCCTGGCAGTCCAGTGGTTAGGACTCTGTACTTTCACTGCCGGGGCCCGGGTTCAACCCCTCGTTGGGGAACTAAGGTCCCGCAAGCTGTGTGGTGCGCTCCCCCCCCCCAAATCAGCACTCAAAGCAAGAAATAGAGCACTGCAGCACTCCAGACACCCCCCTCAAGGTTCCCTTCAACAATCCTCCCACCCAGGGTACCACTACCTGACTTCTAATAGTATACATTAGTTTTGCCTGTTTTTATACTTTTAGAGAAATAGAATCATATATGTATTCTTTCGTGCCCTATGCTTAATTTTTAAAGAATCAATCCAAATCTCAGATGACTGAATGAATCCAGGCTCAGCATTTTACTGAGTTTGGACAAGCCTCTTAACCTAAGCCTGTTTCCATATCCATAGAAGTGGATTATAAAATGTTTATCTAATAGAGTTGTTGGGAGGATTAAATGAGATCATATATGTGACTGGCACACGGTTGCAGCTGTTACTTGTACTCAAACTTCCAGTCTGTGAACTTCCTGGGAGGTGGAAGACCCCTGGGCACAATTCTCCATAGTGTAAGGGAGGAATCCACACTATCTGGGCGGAACTTGGCTACTTGATCTCACTTTTGGCCAAAGGAGGAGAGATGTCATTTCTGTTACATATTTATGCATCTCTTCTAGAATATCAGCTTCCTCAAGGGAAGCTATCCTGTTTACCACAGCATCCCCAGTACCTAGTGCCAGGTACTGTAAACACACAGTTAAGTATTGGTTGCTAGTTGAACAAATAAATAAGTGCTAACTGTACTGGGGCTTAGGAAATTATGTCAGAAACTGATCCAGTCTTTTGAGCTATGGTTGGCAAAATTACAGTAGCAAAACCAGAGTAAAGTCAATCTCCCTCCTTCTTTCCCTGTGCTGGCAAGAAAAATCCACTCAAATCTAGCACATTCTGTACTTGGAACTTGAATAAGTATACCGGATCTGAGACCTTCAAAAATAAGGGCAGGATAGTACACTGCTTTTAATATGGAGTTTGCTCAAACTCAACAGCTTTTAATGTACTGATGCCAAGATGCTAAAAAGTTTTTGAAAACACTCTCTTCCCAACATGTCAGCCATGAATAATTTTTTTCCTGGTGTACTTTATCTTGGTTTTCCACCAATTTTTAAAAAAATCTTCTTGACATTATCCATTTATTAAGACAAACAAACAAAAACGGCCAGGGAAGGGGAAAGTGTAATGTTCTGATGGAATTGCCCTTGGTTCCTTTTACCCTCCACTACTTAATTAAAAATAACTTTTCACTTCTCACAGAGTCACAGAGTGGGAAGTACCTCTTCAAAACCTCCCATCTGTTTTATATTACAATTAAAAGTCTGATTGGCTGGCAAGCCTACCACTCTATAACTGGATAAATCAGGCAGGAAATCACATGGTTATAAAATGAACTAAAAGATTTTAACAAAATAATAGCTTACTGACTATAAAGCAACACTGGTTTTATGCAGATAACTGAGAGGCCAAAGCTATTCACAACTGTTGTGTAAAATAAGTATAGTTAATATTCCCTAAGCATCATGACTCCTTTTATAACATTCTTTCAATTTAACACTTACTGAGATTTTCTAAGCACCACGCTAGACACAGGAGCTGTAAATAGCAATCCCTACTCTTCAAAACATGAAGTCTAGTGGGAAAGTTTTATGGAGGCACCAGGATAATCAGGAAATGATTCACAGACCTGTGCCTTGAAGGCTGAGTAGGATTCTAACAGGTAGGGAGACAAAGAAAAGCAGCCATGAGGAGAGGCATGGAGATAGAAGCATGCACATATATGTTCCGGAAAGATCCAAGTCGCCAGGTCCAGATTAGGAAGTGAAGAAGTCTTATTATTTAGGCAACAGACAATTATGGAAGATCTTTGAATAGGAGAGATGTGATCAAATCTGTGTGTTTTTTGTAAGTTTCTTTACACTCACATATAAGCAGTTGTATTTCCTCTCAGCAGTTATATTTCACACTGTAAATTAATAAATTAGCATTCTGGTTTCATGTGTCAGTCTCACACACTTGATATAGGCATTCTAGTGAGAGGTAAACTCATTTTTGGTGCGTTAATCCATCAGATTTCTAAGGCTAAAAGTAAAATCTAGATGGTGACAAATTCACCGAGGTGATATAATACTGCACAAACCTGACTGGGTGACCAGTTGGCTTTGCCCAGGTGACACCCTGATGTCACAGAACAATTTCTTCATATTTCTGTAGAATGGAGATCAGAGTGATTAGTGCAATCATCTAAATAAAAGATGAAGGAATGGAATTACAGCTGTGCCTTTATGTGGGCTGAGATTTTACAACAGATTTCAATGTGCAGGGTGAGGGAGAAGCACGAGATTTCACAGTGGGTGATCAAAGGGAAAATAACACCACTAAGAGATAGAACAAAGAAGGGGCAGGTCCAAGTTGGGAAAAAGAGAACATACT
Organism: Monodon monoceros; assembly: GCF_005190385.1. Taxonomy (NCBI): domain Eukaryota; kingdom Metazoa; phylum Chordata; class Mammalia; order Artiodactyla; family Monodontidae; genus Monodon; species Monodon monoceros. The sequence continues at coordinate 64,373,405 of NW_021703770.1, read as the reverse complement.
ACATTTAAGGTACCCACAGAAGAGTCATGGAGAGTCATATCTAAAGGCAGTTGAGGGCTTCCCTGGTGGCGCAGTGGTTGAGAGTCCGCCTGCCGATGCAGGGGACGCGGGTTCGTGCCCCGGTCCGGGAAGATCCCACATGCCACAGAGCGGCTGGGCCCGTAAGCCATGGCCGTAGAGGCTGCGTGTCCGGAGCCTGTGGTCCGCAACGGGAGAGGCCACAACAGTGAGAGGCCCACGTACCGCAAAAAAAAAAAAAAGGCAGTTGAAAATATGGCTCTAAATGAGGCTCAAGTATTTCCATTTCTTGAGTAAAGACGTCAAGCTGTGTTAACAGATAAAATCACCTGCAAAGGGAGCTCTAAAGGAGAAAAATGGTCTAAGAACAGAATGTTGGGTTAAGTCCTTAAAGGTTCGATCAATACCATAAAATACAAAACCAAAGTGAAATGAGCAATGCCATGTCAGCTTGTACACAGATGTTTTATTTTGGATGTTAACAGTCAACATTGTATGCAAGATTCTCTTACAATGGAAAGGTTTCCCATACATCAAAAAACTGAATTTAGTCAGGGTAATTGCTGTATTAATGCGAAAACCTTATAACAAAATGTGGTATTATATATGTGTAGTCAGTTTCCATGCAAGTATGGCTGCTACATGTATGTCTGGCATTTTTATAACATACTGAAAGAAATTCAAAGGAACATAACGGTATAAAAGGTGATTTAAGATGCCTGACATGTTTAAGATTAAGAAATCTTCTTGCAAAAAGCAACAAAGCAGTTAACTAGAGGATTCAACCAATACCAACCCAAATATGTACTCTGTCCAAAAAGCCCAAGCTGATTTTCAATATATTACATGTGGGATAATTTAATGCTCAAGAAAAATTATGCTTTAAAAAAATATAGCTCTTCCAAGATATTATACTTTGGTAATTGGAGACTATGTTCATCCAAACCAGCTAAGGGCTACATAAAAAAAAAAGGAACCATTATATGTTATTCAAGATAACTGAAATTGAAATGATCCAGTATGATTTTGCTACAATCACTGGTTTTACAAAGTGAAGTTTCTGTGAGAAGTTCACTAATTAGGAAGCATTCAACATACTTAACAAACATGCTAAGAAGATTCAAATTGGTTCATCTATTTGTATCAACAAGGCATAATCTTAGTACCACACATTTTCTTCACTTCTCACTACATATAATATGCAAAAATGAGCAAGTAGATTTAAATAGCTTAAAACCCTTTTAGGTCTACTGTTCAAAAGCTAGGCATTAAAATAGTATTTCCATTTCTATCAACATAAAAACATCAGAGAATCTTAAGCTGTTTTTGTTTTAAGGCATAGCGTTTTAATATTTGCAAGAATTTGCCTGGTAATGGTTGATTCCATTAAGTTAACTTGAGAACTTGCCATCATTTGCTTTTTATCTTTTCACACAGTGCAAGTGGCGGTTGCTCTTTCCTTCTCTCATAGCAGCAAGCCGATTCTGCTATCTTCTATAGCAGCATACTTCAGGAGTGGAGAGGGAGAGAGTGTGTCAATTACAAATAATTAAAACTACAGTGTACAATTCTATTTACCTGTCAGTGTTTAAGTTGACAGCACACCATTATATGTCTCAAAAAAAATTACATAAAATCTCTACACAAAAGCAAATAAAGACATTCTTTCAAGAAGAAATAAAATAAGTGCAAACACCTAAAACAGGCAACTGAAGCAACTGTTGTAACCTGTAGAGAAACACAAAACATTTATAAAAGGACATATATTTTTATAAATAAAAGATAATGTTCTCTACTTCTGAAACATTGAGTAAATATAATAAACGTCTAAGTGCAGACTGTTTTTAGGGACTAAGTACCATATTATTTTTTAAACAAAATGCAAAAATTTCAAACACATATACAAATCACCAGATTAAATTATATGACCCCCCCATATAATTTAAAAAGAAAATATTAAATTATTATTTAGTACATTTTTAGAACTACTTTATATAACCAACATGATTTAAAGGACATAGTGCAATATTTAGGTAGATGTGACATACAGTATAGATATTGTATTCTTTGCAGCTATAACTTACTATTGTTTCATACTTAAAACTCAAAACTGTTCTTTACTATGTTAGCTTGTAATAACAGGAAACAACATTGGCTTCTAGACACCCTGTATAGGTATAAATATCTACATTTAAGCTTTAAAAATGAAAATAAATTATAAAAACAGACTTCTTTCCAATTTACAAAGTTTTCCTGCTCCTACATACTGTACAATACATTCAACAAAACTCTCAGCTCTTCTGAGATTTATGAAGAAAATACTGACTCTTTACTAATAAGGAAAAAACCTTTTTGCAATGCCTTTTGTTTTTAGTACTATGCTCAAATAAATACATTTAACACTGTAGCTAATTTTACTGTTTTTTGAAAAATACCAAAAATTAGTAGTGCGACTTTCTTTCTTTTAAATTCCTTTCCACTGTGTTTCTTTGTAAATGGTAGCCTAAGTAAATCAGCAGATAGGCAAAAGTACTTCATAAAACCATGAGTGCTTTCTATACAGAGACTAGTTTCAGAAATCATACATACTCATAAAACCTATCTATAACAAAACCGCAGCATCAGGAGAGTAGCAACATATATCTTCTGAAGAAAATATGTGAGAATTTACTTTTAGAATACCCAGGAATATTCTAATATGATTTCCCCATCCTGTTCTTTAAAAACAATTTTTAAAAATCTTACGTCTTAAAAAATAAACTGTGAAATTGCCTACCCCTTACTTAAGTGCCTAGCTTTCTGCTTGCCCAATATGAAAAAGGATGCAAACTGTTTTAGGGCTGTATTAAAACTTTAAAAACAGTTAATCAACAAAAAAATTTCATTGCAGCCTAATTTGGTATAGAATCTAATAAGGAAGTGGGGCATTTCATCCGTTTTAATAACAATCACAGTATGAGAGCTCTTGAGGTACTGCCTGTAGCTGTATAAGTGCTCAAATATCTTCTTGCTTGTTCCGTCATGATAAGTTGGTCTTCCGTCTTCCCATAAACCACTGTTTCCCATTCACAAGACTAGGAAGGCAATATTAATAGTGATGTGAAAATTACTAAGATAACTATCCATTCTACTTCACAATTAGACTTTTAAAAAATCAATTAATTGATTGGATATTTAATAAGTTATTATTGTAAAAAATGTTTTTGATAACAGTATTGTGATTCTTTTTAAATAATGATGTTTCAAAAATACATACTAAAATATTTATGATCAAGTTTTTAAAGTCAATTTTTTAGCTATCTATAGGACTGTGGAGGCAGTTTAAAATTTCTGTTCCCACAACTGCCGTCAAATCAAATCAGTCTAAACATGGAAAGAAATGTCAGTCTTTACTGCTTCAAAGTTTTGCAAAAGATTTAAAGAGAGAATGCAATGTCAAAAAATGAACCAAGAATGCTTTACGTCTCGCAAATTAGGAAATATATCATAACACAAAGTCAAGTTTACGTTTGTTTCATTTGTTTTCTTCCCCTATTATAGAGTGAAGGTTACTACTCTATAGGTATGACCTGCTATGTAATAAAATTTCCTGAAAAGTTCTGTGTTAAACACTGGTAAATGGGGATTCAGAGAATGTGTTACATGGCTCTGTGAAGAGCAGTGGCTCAAGAAAGAGAGGAGGTGGCCACATCTGATTGCCAAAGATGTTTTCAAGGAATGCTTGAATGTCAGGAAGGATAGCTCTGCAGTCACTGCAGTGTAAAGAAGAAAACTTCCTCCTCAATGACCTCTCAAATTCTCTTGGTTGAATTCTTAAGATAACAAAGTAAAAATTTCTCCAGCCTTCATTTGCAGTTACGTAATGGCTGCATAGCATCAGAAAAAAGGATTCTGTTTTACAACTTTGAGCCAGAAAGTTCACTGGAAACCATTATATCGATACCAACAAAATCAAGTTTGAAACTGCTTCCAACCACTTACCCTTTAAAAGTAGCAATTAGGGCTACAATTATTTATTACAGAAGAGGTGCCAGAAGTAGATTTAGATATTTTTAGTTTAAAAATGAAACAGTGCTTAAGAAATCACCAGAAGAGTGATTCCAATTGTCTTTACTATGTTAGCTTGTAATAACAGGAAACAACATTGGCTACCATTCCAATTGTTTAGTTTATATGTGCCCTGATGAGCGAGTCTCTCAAAAACCCAAATCTAGTTTGAGTGACAAAACAATGGTGAATGTCTAGTTACTATTATAGTCAATTTTGAATTTAAAAGAAAAAGTATAATTTCTGATCAGTAGGTCCAAAGTAATAATTGAATGAACAACAACAAAAATCACTGAAAGAAATTTATAAATTCATACCTGAAGATTCTTTTCCAATGTGACAACTTTGGAAGTGTTAGGGTTTGGTTTCTTTTTATTAAGTGTATATGTTTTGTTGGTTGAATTTATATCTTGTTTTTCAGGAGTCAAGTTGCACCTATTGTCATGTATTTCCAATAATGGTATCATTAATAAAGATGTTGTAAATATATTTTCTGACTAAGAGAAAAAAGAAAGAGGAAAATAAAATAACTAATTCAAAAATGGAGACAAATAGAGGGACTACTGAGTAAGTGGTAGTGGAAGCCCTGTTCATTTCCCTCCAAGAAAGCTTCTGGTTCCGATGAAATTTCTAGTAATGCAGTAAAATTAAATATTTAAGAAATGAACCAAAGATATTGAAATTTAAAGCTTTGAGAACTACCATTTTTTGACATCATACATAAGGGAGCTAACTCCCCTCAAGACCAAACAAATATAAAAAGCAAGGAAGTAAATAAGATATTCTCTACAGTTAATTGTTTCTCTCTGAATTAGGCAGAATACTACTAAAGGAAACCGTCTAAGAAGCTCTAATGAATTAGCCACACAATGAGTAAAACACAAGAACCACTAGGACATAAAGCAACCATCTTAATATAAGAAAAATTCTTTACAAACCTGCATGCCTGAAAGATCTTCAGTTACTAGTTGAGTGGCTGGTTCTTCTTTTTCCCAATTATCTAAGACTAGTGATTTTCTGACCTTCTTTACAGAAGCAGTATGCTAGAATGGATAATTTACAACAGGAACATTATGGTCAAGTCACTTGAACATGGTAAGACTTTTATTAACAACAATACTAAAAGATCACCTCTTGTTTGCAGCTTTTGTAAGCTGGTTCATCTTCCTCTTTGAGGAATATGTCTGTTCCAGTTTCTTCTTTTAAAACTTCCCGAATATCTTCTTCCAAGAAGGCAAGTGGCTGTGACTAAATTATTTTTAAAAGGGTTTTTAAAAAGCCTTTTATAGCAATTCCTTTTTCTCCCCATATATAGAAACCCATCTTTTATACTTTTTCATTATTGGCATAATTTTCTCCCAGTCCCTATAGATACATACACAGATGAAAAAGAGGTGATCACTGCTCTCAAATAGCTATGGCAAAAATAATATTGCAAAATATTATTGGCAAAAATAATACTGCACATTGCAAGCACTGAATGAAGTGTGCCACTTTCTTCACGCTAGGGCACTAAACAAAAGTCTTCCTTTTGGGGAACCTATTACAGCTCCTGCTTCAATCAGGATCCTCAAAATTAAACAGAAAAGCGATTATTTCCCCAAGTATTTTTATATAAAAATAGGAAACATAGAACGAATTGGGACTACAGTAGCTCTCCTTCTTCTATTTTTATTGTACTTATTGCATAGTGTCTAATTACTAGTTTACATGTTTCTCTTACTACTAAATATGTGAGCTATTTGAGAGCAGTGATCACATCTTTTTCATCTGTGTATACATCTCTGCACACCCAGCCTTAAGCTTAGAGCTGAGACACAGTGTTCAAGAAATGTGTGCATGTGCATGTGTGTCTGTGTGTGTCTATGTGTGTACTGGAGTGTGGGAAGGTAGGATACAAAAAAAACGTGAATATGGGCTGAATGATGAAATAGTCTCAAAAGATTATTTATCTAAAAAAAAAAAAAGGCAATCAAAGCACCACTAAACAAAAGAACAAACTGGCAGCATGTAATGACCAGCAGCTTATGTTCCCAGTCAACAAAGTTAGGGAGAGTAGCATTCATATATAAATAAGATTTCACAGCACTTAAAAAACTTTAAAAATGGAAACAGAATTTTTTTTAAGTGCTCTCATCTACAGCCTGAGACATGCAGGAATTATGTCAGTATTTCTGTGTGTTGCTCCAAGAGGTCTTGTTTTAAGGATTACATTTCACAAAGAATATAGATAAGGTGTTCTTAAAAAGAAACCTGGAATCTATTTTTCCCCTGTAAGAATACAAGTGTCCTAAGATGTGGTGCATATGTACAAGGGAATAATACTCAAGCCATAAAAAGGAAGGAAATAATACCATTTGCAGCAACATGGATGGACTTAGAGATTATCATACTAAGTAAAGTAAGTCAGACAAAGACAAATACCACATGATATCACTTACATATGGAATCTAAAATAGACACAAATGAACTTATCTATGAATCAGAAGCAGACTCACAGACATAGAAAACAGATTTGTGGTTGCCAAGGGGGAAGAGGGGTGGGGGAGGGAAGGATTAGGAGTTTGGGGCTAGGAGATGCAAACTATCATATATAGAATGGATAAATAACAAGGTCCTACAGTATAGCATAGGGAACTGTATTCAATATCCTGTGATAAACCATAATGGAAAAAAATATGAAAAAGAAAGTATATATATGTGTGTGTGTGTGTGTGTGTAACTGAATCACTTAGCTATATAGCAGAAATTAACATAACACTGTAAATCAACTATACTTCAGTTTAAAAATAAAAAAAGAAAGAATACAAGTGTCCTAGAAAGCCAACCTCTAAGAAGTGCCTTTGACCCACTGTAAGATACACAAGAAAGCTCAGTGGTTAGCACATAGTAGGTGCTCAGTAAATAACTGGAGGAGGAGGAGCGGAAGGAATGAAAAGTCAGCTCGCTACAAATGAGCCTACAGATACTTTAGAAATTTTAATTGCAAAATCAATACTTTCTTTTTATCTTAAATTGCTGATGAAAATGACCTGTTTTGGCAATGGATAAATTCTTCCGAAACATGAACAAACTGACAGGGACTTAGATATCTGAAACCTAATTTCTTATGCACTATTATTAAAATGATAATTTTTACTCAATGTATACGTTGACCAAATGACCCTGACGCACTGTCAGAATTTTTCAACTGTCTTCAAATTATTGCTTATTTGTCGAATTCCCAATTAGGCTACACACCCTTCTGAAGGCAGGAAGCATACCTGACATGTTTAACATTACATCCCCAAAAGCCTAGCTCAGCGCCTGGCACATATTAGCCACTCAATCAATATTTATCAAATTAATGATAAATTTTTTAAACGAATAACAAAATGCTGAAACAGATTAAATCAATTAGGTAATTCCATACAATGGACTAATACAAAAACATTAAAAATTATGGGATAAATATATACAATTTATTAAATTTTAAAAGGTTACAAAAGAGTACACAGTGTGATCCCACTTTTATTATGTATATATTCATAAAAACTAAAAAGTTTAGAGAACTCTAAAGAGAATATAATTGTTCATAGTAGCATATGGAACTAAGTGACAAAAAGACTTGATCAATCCTACTATGTACCCTCTAAAACAGTATTTCAAAAAAAAGGAAAAGACTAGGAGATTTGAGTGTGAGACACGCTCTTTGGTAGAAAATTGATTAAATCAAGTAAACTAGAATTTATTAATTGATTTACTCAAAAATGTGACTAAAAATAGAAGATAACTAAAGTACCCTAGAAGTGACCAATATTTTAAAAATCATATTTTAGTTCTAATATACCTAATTTGTCAGATATCTTTATCTGCCTAGAATCAGAGTGCCCAAGGTTCACCTAAGGTACTTCAAAATTATCTGTGTGCTAACACAGGTAACAATTCCCACCTCCGTTCATGTACTACTATTGTTACCACTATTATTAAAATAATAATAGCAGCAACTAAGCACATACTACTTGAAACTTAGTACCAGCCTCTTTATTTCTATTATCTATCTTCACAAATAACCTGCTGGGGTGTTTTATGATATCCACTGAATAGAAGAGGAAACTGAGCCTTAAAGAGGTATCATGATCAATCAGTTTCATAAATATTATTAGGAAAGTACTTATGTATATCAAAATATTAAAATTATTTTATTCTACTGTAGGTAACTGCTACTGAAACTACTAAAAGGTGGGTTTTAGTATTAAGCAATGTTCTACTGAAACTTGACTTGCCTTCTCTAGACGATATAAAGGAAGTCTGAATTCAAAAGAAGCCAAGCAAAGGTTTACTTACAAGGAAAAAGATTAACACAAATTCAAACTTATAAATCGAGATAACATTTTTTTAATCCAGTTCATTGAACATCTTTTTTAAAATGTTAAAAATCAAGGATAAAAATCAAAATTTGTGTCTTATTAAAATTAGGAAAATTCTTAAAAATAAAAGGAGTATACATACCACAGTTTTAAGAGGTCCATATTTTTTCTCCTGAGCAGCAAGCGCATTCTTAAAAGGAGTGGGAGTTCTTGGTGTGGTACCCAATATAGATCTTCTAATAGTAGGTGTTCTAAACCTATCCAATCATTTAGATATTTGTATTACAGTCAAAATTTGATTTCATATGAGTTAAGGAAGGCAAAGCCACAATAAAAGCACACACTAAATTTTCCTGTATATACACATGCTTTATTTAAACATTCCAAGACTTTTAAAGCGTGCCTGCCTAAACTATTCTTATTCCAATCAATCATCTTAAAATAGAAAAAAGACTAATGCAGAAATAAGTACTAAAAATGTTGTTTGCTCAAGATCAAAGTTTTATACTACATTTACCTGGTTTTCAGTCTCCTAGGGATAAAACATAAGGTTATGATTTTTTTTAAATTCTAAATTCCATATGGACAGGGATGATGATATATGTATAAATGGACAAAAAGCTAATCTGCTCTTGAAATTGTGCTTCCCATTTTCTCTAACATAATTATTTAATATGTACTTACCCTACATTTTCCTTTTGATCTTTGGGGGTTGTTTCCTTATGAAGAGGAGTTGTAATGAGAACTTTCTGCCCACAAATAGGGGTTGATGTGAATGAAGGATTTTCTATATTAATTTGTTCATTTCCAGGACACGTGTTGAAAAACTAAAAAAGGAAGAGAGTTCAAAGACAATTTCTAAAATGTCAAAATCCTACACAAATATCAAACTGATAAGATTTTCAAATTATTTCTCCATTCCTTTTAGGAAAGGATTATCAATAATACATTTACATTCCATTCCATAAAAATTAAGCTCCAAGAGGGCAGGCATTTTTGTTTTGTTCATCACTGCCTCCGCAGAACAGTGTTTAAGATGTAACAGGTATTCAGAAAATAGCCGCTTAACAAATATTCAAAAGTAACAAAACACAATAAAAAAATTTCCAAACAGTGCATCTTATCAAATAGGAATCTATAGAAACCATAAATAGCTGCTGTGTTAAATGTAAGCTTTGTACAACAGTGTAACTGAAAAAAATGTTTTATGATTTTATTAATAAATGATCTTAAGTGTTCCTTTCTATAAGAATATTTAGAACTCAGAATATAATAACAGTGCTTTGCTAAGAAGAAGTACAGCTGTCTGGCAAATTTGCCCATTTAGAACACAGCTCAGAACCTCTGAGCAGCCAAAATCGGTATCATAGAGCCTGTTTTCCAAACGACACAATTTACTCATTGGATCTTAACTTACCATACAATTGTGAAATACTACTTTATTTCTGTAGCCAACAGAGTAGAAGCAATGGTAAGAAAAAGTGGAAATTGCCAGGGACTTTCCTGGTGGTCCAGTGGTAAAGAATCTGCCTTCCAATGCAGGGGACACGGGTTCGATCCCTGGTCGGGGAACTAGGTTCCCACATGCCGCGGGCACCAAAACTACTGAGCTCATGCGCCTCAACTAGAGAGCCCGCATGCCGCAAACTACAGAGCCCAAGCGCTCTGGAGCCTGCGCATCACAACTAGAGAGAGAAAACCTGCACGCCACAACTAGAGAGAAGCCCGCACGCTGCAAGGAAAGAAGATCCCGCATGTCTCAGTGAAGATCCCGCATGCTACAACTAAGACCTGACGCAGCCAAAAAAAATAATAATAAAAAATAAATTAAGAAAAAAATGGAAATCTCTTTAAGGTTGCTTATAACTGGAATGAATTCTATAATAGCTCTATCACTTCTGATGCCCATAAATCATAGGATAAAATCCAAGTTCTTTGCCATGGGATATACAATCTTTATAATCATGCCTCACCTTCTCAGCCATTTTCCACCTTACAATTTACTGTTCAATGAAAATTGCAGGTACACAAAACTCCAAAAATAGAAAATTGCTAGTCTGCTCAAGCCTGGTTCACCTTCCTCAGGATACTCTGTAACTCTTGGGGTGGGGGGTGGACACACTACCTGCATTGTAGCCTATGTAAATAGCATCCCCTGAAGCAGAGGGGGTGCCATTTTCAGAGAAAACAGTGGCTGTATACTTACTACCAGATCCTCATCTTCCCAGCATCAAAAACGTACCTCCAATAATATCGCAACATCCTCCAAGTTTATTTGGCCATTAAACTTCCTTCTTCTCCTATTGGACTTTTTAACCTCTGTCAAGACACTTTAAGTAAACACCAGCTTCATCTCTTTCTTAATAACTGACCTTGGACAAATTGCCTAACTTCTGAATTTCATTTACCTACCTCTAAGGTTTTCTTAAAGAGCATTAACTAAGATACTATAAGAAAAATGCTTAGCGCACAGCCTGGAACACGGTGTTCATTAAGAAAGACAGTATTATAAAATAAAAGGTACAGTTTGCCTTGACAGAAATATCTGCTCCCCAGGGATATAACTACAGGAGAAAGCTGATAGTTCCTGACATCCCTCAACAACCTACTGACACATGAAATTCTTACAGGGAGCAGTTGTCTATGAATATATACCTGATATCTCGTGAACAGTCAGTCAGGAAACTGGCTCCCAGTCTCAGCTCTGCCATTAGATAACTTTGGGCAAATCATTTTATCTTTCTGGGCCTATTTCCTGATGAGTTCTATAAAGATGTAGAACTACATATCTAAAACATCCCTTTCCGCTCTAAAAATTGTAAGATAAAATGCAACTACTACACTTTGTGAGATACTTTTCTGATTTACCATAGCTCAGCACTCTCCTGTATACATTTAAATACATTATCCATTTTTATGTGTTATCAAAGCAAGGAACTGTTAGTATGGATGTTAAAGATCTAATTTAATCCAACTCGTCAACATTTGGAAACATAAATAAAAATGACACTACTACCTGTGAAGGAGAAAATGGTAGTGTTTTCACCGGTGTGTGTTTTAGTGCCGTATTACCACCATCATTGAATGAGCCATCACCAGGGTTGCTGCCTGGGGACTGACCCACTCGCATTCTTCTCTTCTTTCTGAGGATGGTTGGTGGAGTGCTAAACTTAGCCACACTTGGGGATGTTAAAGGAACAGCCTCACTGTCTGCACTGTTACAACTGTTTTTTTTCCCTTCAAGTACAAGACTGACGTTAAATTGACATTCCATGGCTCCTTCGTTGTGCTGAATTCGCATTAGTTTAACTGGTGTGGACTTGACAGGAGAAGCAGCAGCATCAGAAAGATCAAAGCTAGTAACATCACTCCATGCTACAGGATCCTGCAATAAATTAAATTCTTAACTAAAGTTATTAATATTATAACCTGGTTAAATCTAGTCTTGAACATAGGATGATGATTTCCAGAGTTAATTAACTACTCATTTTTATCAGTAGAAATAGGCTTTCCTTGGTTCATCTTTTTTTTAAGCAAGCCCATTCGAGAGGAACAGATTATGCTTTTACGACAACTCCAGTTGGAACATTCCAAAGTAATATTTCATCTAATTCTAAGTAGCTGAAGCTTACTGTCAAAGTACTTTAAATGAAAATAACAAATTATTTTAAGTTATTTTTATAAGAGAGTACAGTTCGTCATAAAACTTCACATTCTATTCCACATCAGAAAACTTTACACTATATTCCACATCTACATAATCATTTGGTAATATGTATGGAATATCTTCAAAGTGGTCATACACCGTGATCCAAAAATTCAATTTAACCTGAGGACATAATCATGATTTTGCACAAAGCTTTACGTATGTTCTTTAATTTGTAATACTGAAAAACTGGACACCACATAAATGGTGTAAATAAATAAATAATAGTATGTTGGATAAATAAATTTTGCTACATTCATATGACAGAATACCATGAAGCCATTAAAACTCAAGTTTAAAAATGAGTTAGGAGGGCTTCCCTGGTGGCGCAGCGGTTGAGAATCTGCCTGCCATTGCAGGGGACACGGGTTCGAGCCCTGGTCTGGGAGGATCCCACATGCCGCGGGGCAACTAGGCCTGTGAGCCACAACTACTGAGCCTGCGCGTCTGGAGCTTGTGCTCCGCAACAAAGAGAGGCCACGACAGTGAGAGGCCCGCGCACCACGATGAAGAGTGGCCCCCACTCGCCACAACTAGAGAAAGCCCTCGCACAGAAACGAAGACCCAACACAGCCAAAAATAAATAAATAAAATTATAAAAAAAAAATAAAAGCAAGGATGTTTACAAAAAAATGAGTTAAGAAAACAGGGACATGCTCATGATATAATGTGGGAAAAAAAATTCACAAACATAATACATTAGTGTATATTTGGGTTTAAAAATGTATACATATATGTGTGTTTTATATGTCTATAACACAGCCTGCAAGGAAATACCTCAAATTATTAACTCTGGGTTTATGGGGGTTTTAATTTTCTTCCTACAGTGTTCTCTACTTTCCAACTATCTCTAATATACAACTTGTATAATAAATACATAAATATATATATATATATATTTTTTTGCCAGAAACCACTGCAAAATATCAGAACAAAATTAAGCATGACAAGGTAATGTGTAACATAAAACTGGTCAGTGTCCATTAAACTGAGTTTCTGAACATGAAACCACATAACTAAAACTGAGCTTTTGATAATCTCACAATTTCAAACTTACAGATTCAATAAGTTCTAGAGTCTCTGCAAATTCTGGGATGGTCTGTAGAGAGGACAGCACAGCGTTTGCCTCCACGGCCAGGAACTTTGTGGGTGAGTTCTGCTGAGCAGACACAGCCTGATTTTCATCCAGACCGTAAAACTCACTAGTGTGCTCCTCGAGGCTTAGAGTATTAGACATGCTATCATCCATGAGGAAACTACCAGACCAGCTAGAAAAGCTTCCAGGTTGCTAAAAGTACAAAAGAAATTTGAACATTATTTGTCATTCCCAATCTAAGCAAAAATTTGGATTTTAACTAAAAATTTTTTCTAGACCAACATACTTCACAACATTTCAGCTAAAAATATAGTAGCAAATATACCATCTTTCCTCAAAACTGATATAAAAACTTTTTAAATTAAACCTCATCTTGACTATATTTTTTTCTAACTAAATTTTTCTTAAATCTAATAAAGTCATGGTGAGATAAAACTAGTGATGTACCATATATACTACAACATAAGGTCCAAACTCCTAGAATCTGTCTTTTCTCTACCTTTCTAACTTCATCTCCCAACTCAAGCCCCCGCTCCCAGGGAATAGTGAATACCCAACTATAGTACAGTACTTGCAATTCCCTCATAAGTTTTGGTCTTTCACCCTGGATAAAGGGAGCAGCCTTTGCACACACTGCTGCTCCCTTCATCTGGAATGCTCAACCTACTGACCAGGGAAAATTCCTATTCCTCATTTAAGATACAGTTCAAATATTGGAAAGTACCCCATCTGATTATACACTTCTACCTGTTTCTGTTTATAATAATGTCCTAGTTCATCTTTTTGCTAATACATAATCACTGCCTGTCTTTCAAGACTGAGCTCAAATAGGATTTCTTCCAGGAACCCTTCTGACTACCTAAATCTCAATCTTCTATGAACTCCCATAAAACTGTGTTACTTATTATATCACACTGGATGCTGTTTCTTATCTGTGTCCCCACTGTCCTTTGAATTCAGGGACTGTGTCATTTTTCTTTATCTCTCTAGAGATGTACACTGGCCAATTTACTTATCTTTTGAGCCTAGTTTCCTAGTGTCTCATAATGAAAAACAAGAAGAGAGACCTTGAAGAGCCATGGTCAAGAAACATTATGTAATTTGAGAACTGTTAACAATAATAGATCCCAAGAGATCTCATTACAAGGAAAAAAACATTTTTTCCCTTTTTCTTTCTTTTTTTGGTACCTATATGACACAATGGATGTTCACTAAACTTATTGTGGTAATCATTTTACAATATGTAAGTAAAATCATTATGCTGCACACTTTAAACTTATATGGTGCTATATGTTAATTATATTTCAAAAAAATTAGGAAAAAAACTGAAAGAAACAGGATGTAAAGTGTATAGCACTGTCCAACAGAATCTGTGAGGTGATGAAAATGTTCTGCACCTGAAACTGCTCAATATGGGCGCCAGCCACACGAGCAACAAGAATGTGGCCAGTGCAACTGAGGAGCTGAATTTTTAAATTTCGAATTAAATGTGTCTAACAGTTACCATATTTTGGAGAGCACACTGCTCAGTCCATAGGAAGCACTCCATAAACAGTACCTATGACTATTAAATAAAAAATTACTAGAATATGCTAGATATTCACAATAGCAAAATGTTAAGTTTCGAGTTAAGTAAGGTGAAAAAACAAATTTTCAACATTGTTGCAAAACAGGTTCCACCTGTTTTAAAGATTCCTATAAATAAAAGAAATTAAAGCAATCTTATTTCACTAGCACAGCCACCTTCCGAGTTTACAATCACTTTCTGGAGATAACTTCCAAACATATACATTTCAACTAAGTTTGTGGGCAGGAAAAAGGTTCAAAGAGGGAGGTTTACTAGGCCCACTGGCCCGATTCTGAAT
>NW_021703770.1:63653796-63758224 GCF_005190385.1 Monodon monoceros | reverse complement strand
AGGAAACACAATTTTACTTTATGTTAATGAAAAATATAAAATTAAAAAGTGAAATAAGATGCTCAGGCCCACATCCAGACTTAGCGAATCAGAATCTCCAGTAATGTGATGCAGCTGGTTGCATTTTTAAGATGCTCCACAGGTGATCTTGGTATATAGCCAAAGATGAGAACTGTTACAACTTCCTGAATTTGATTTCTCCATCCTTCTATTTCTTTAGGTCAGGCCCTCATCTCTCATTGGGCCTACTGACTCCTTATCTCCATTCCTGAGCCCTATTAATGCCAGAGCGACCTTTATCAGAATGAAGTTCAAGCTCTTTAGCATGGCACACAAGACTCTCCAAGATTAGGTCCTTGTCTACCACTCTCATCTCTCTGCATGCCCTCCTTTGCATTCCACACTTCAGTAATAAAAGAACACTCTAAATCCCCTGAAGTGATCTGCTATTTCACACCTCAAGGCTTTTGCTCAAAATATATCCTCTGCTGGAATTCTACGCCACCCACCAATTGTCTGGCAGATACCTTTCAAGACTGCTTCTGTCATGTGTTCTATGTCACTCCCAACTAAAAATCTTTCAGCAGTTCTTTGTCCATGTTCACCATCACCTGTAACACTGTCCATGCACCTCACCTCCTCCCATTCCTGCCTCACATTTAAGACTCTTAAAATGCCAATCTTCTGGTTAACTGCCTCCCACATTTCATGTTTATTCACTAGTCATGCCTTAGCTAATGATGCTCCTCCCTCCCCAGAATTCTCTTCCCACCCATCTTTTCCTGGCTCATACCCATTCATTCTTCTAGAAAAAACAGTTATCATCTCCAAGAAATCTTCCCCTGCACTCCCAGACTAAGGTAATTACACTTCTCTATTCCACACCTTCCTCTGGTTATCATTACCACAACACTTACCATGTTATTTTAAAATTATTTCGTGTGTCCACCTCCCTCAATTTGCTCCTTAACAGCATAGGCCATCCTCTATTATCTTTCTATTTCCCAAGCTTAGCATAAAATCTAGAACAATTAGGTACTCCACAAACAAACGTTTCTTGAAAAAAAGCAATAAATGAGAGTAAACTTACTGGGCAAATTAATATATATCTCCTTTTCTCCAAAAGGACCTAAGTTGTTCACTACATGCTGATAACACCTAAACTTCTATTTACAGCTTAGCTCTCTCTAAGCTTTTGTCATAAACAAAAAGCAAAAACAAAGTTATAAACAACTGTCAAGCAAGCATCTTTACTTAGATGCCCCATATGCACCTCAAAATCATTTTAACCTTAACTGAATCCATTTTCTTCCTCAACTCCTCTCAAATGTGCTCATTTTCTTATATTGCCATTTTTGGTGAATGAATCAAACAGACTGAAATAACCCCATTAGAAACCTCAGAATCATCCTAAATGCCTTCCTTTCCCTCATTTCTCACACCTAAACAGTTAGGAAGTCCTGTTGATTTACTGAGATCTAAGCTCTCAGTACTGGGCCTCAAATTTAAGCCCTTGCCTCTTCAAATCCCGGCTATGGCAACAGTCTATTAATATTGATACAATGGTCTCACTGCCTAAAGCTCTGAATCCCAGCAATTTATTTTTCATAATGCCAACAAGGATCTTTCTGAAATACAACATCATCATTTCACTCCTTTGCCTGGCATCCAACTTTCTATAAGAGAAAGTCTTAAATTCCTTAGGACAGCATAAAAGGTCTTCAATAATCTCGCTCCTGCTGTCTTCCCCAGACTTCCCTCTCTCCTCATCCACTCTATCAAACTATAACCTACAGTCAATGAACTTCCTGCAGTTCTCTAAGTGTAGCCATACTACCTCCTACATCTGCGCCCAAGCAACTGATTGTACCTATAACGTTCTCTCCTACAGCAGTCATCTGGTGGTTTTCCAAGCCTGAGGTCTAAGGTGATTTCTCTATAAAGCTGTACCTGGATGAATTTCCCCACCCAGCCACCACTCCTGAAAAGAACTGATCAATTCTTTCTTTGGGTTTCTACCAATTTCATATATGTCTACCACAGCACCTATTTATCACTTACAAAATCTATTTATTGCGATCTATTCCCCCAAGAAGACTACAAGCTCCTTGAAGGCAGGCACAATATATGAATAATCTCTAGCATCCACAGTATCTAATACTGTTAATACGCACTGAAGGTGTTCAATAAATATTTATTAATGAAAGCTAAAAAGTCTTTATATTGGTTTTTAACCTTGGGGTAAAATCAGTCACAACAAAATTTAATATGCAGAACATCAGCCACAGAGACAAAATGCACTACTTTGCTTTTTTAACAGAAAATAGCTAATTAATGGGCAAATACAGAAAACAAGCTATCATCAAATTATAAAGAGTGCTTTATAATTTATATATAATTTTATATAATTTATAATCTCACCTCACCATTCTGTACCTTTCTATTTATTCTTTCTTATCCACAACTCATGCCACCCTTAGGTTATGTAAAGGAGATTCTTTCAGGCCTGTCCCAGTCCTGTTTGACTTGTAATGTCCTATGTTCCAAAATTAATCCATTCTCTCCCATTATTCAGTCAAATCTCTCATTCCTTCAGTGTGACAAAACTCAGGTAGATATTGAAGGTAAGAAAGCATTCTCCAGAAATCTAAGGACAGCACCAACGTGTGAATAACTAGTATGTTTAATATTCCCAAAGATTATCTGCATTTTAAAAGAAACAACTATAAATGCAAATAAATATGGAATTGGTATAATGAGAGAAGACTTTTAAGAAAAAATTTCCCAATGGGCAAGGAAGGGAAGGAAAACAGAAGTTCATCTACTCAAGACTAACCAAGCTGTAATCAAGTAATAATGGAATGGGCAAAAATTCTGGCTTAACAATTGCAGGCAAGCACTTATCAATATGAAGTATGATGATAATAACATTTAGGACTCACAGTATTATTCTGTGACTCACACAAAATATGAAGGAAAATACCTGATAAACGGCAGGTTCTCTGTAACTGAAAAGAACTTGGTATCCAACTCCAAAAAGGGTGCAGACCCAAGAATTTGCAAGACTAAGTCTATGCCAGCTAACACTACTGGACTTTCTAAAGATGGCAAGAAATCCTGTACTCCTGAACCAATTTTTCATACCTTTTCTAAATGTGCTGACAAGGCCACAATGGATACATACATGGAAATGAGATCTTCTGAAACCTATATACTTTCCTTAATTTGAGTTCATTTGAGTTGAAAACCAAGGCTTTCTTTGTGTTTTGGAAGATACAGCAACCAACCAGGTCCTCTCAAAAAGACATTTTAATTAATACTTAGATAGACTACCAGAGGCATAAACTACAAGTTTTCCTAGTCAAAAGTCTAGTTGAGACCAGTTATTCTCTCTCCATCTTGAGGACTCAAAATGAAACAGGACATGACAGTTTACCTGGAAAACAAAACAATGTCTTTCCTGTTATCACAACCTAATGAGTGATGAAGCCCAGAGTACAATCAATTTGTAACTGATAATTAGCTATACTCTAAGCAATACCAAAGACACATTTAAATTGTCCTGTGTTCAGTTAGATGACTTACTGGTAAATAAATGTGACTGTCATTCAGTGATTTATCTTAGATGTCAGGAATCTTCTTTCTTCGTTTTTATTTTCTACTTCGATATGAAGCTCACTATTTATCTTTGTGGGGTATTTTCCCCTCCTCTCTTACTCTACATTTAAATACCTCAGGCGTGGAGAAGAAAATAAACAGATAATATTTTTCCATTACAGAAAAGTTCCTTAGACGCTTCAACGACATACACTTCTAACAACCTTATATTTTACTGTAATTCTACCACAAGACAATGAAATACATCTGTCAAAATTTCCTTGTATTTGCAACACTTTTTCTATGTATACCTGTACATGTTTGTTCTAAAAAAAAATACTATCATATATTTGTTCTAAAAAGATACTATTACATAATCTGCTTTTCTACTCCCTCATCTTCCCATATCAATAAATATAGTTCCAGCACATCATTCCTCAGTGTTTAGCAATTATAAAGAGCACAATGACAACAAATAACATACAAGGGAATCCCCATAAGGTTATCAGCTGATATTTCAGCAGAAACTCTGCAGGCCAGAAAGGAGTGGCATGATACATTTAAAGAGATGAAAGGGGAAAACCTACAACCAAGAATACTCTACGCAGCAAGGCTCTCATTCAGAGTCGACTGAGAAATCAAAAGCTTTACAGACAAGTAAAAGCTAAGGGAATTCAGCACCACGAAACCAGCTTTGAAACAAATGCTAAGGAAACTTCTCAGGGTGGAAGGGGGGAGAAGAGGCTACAACTAGAAACAACAAAATCACAAATGGGAAAGCTCACTGGTAAAGGCAAACACACAGTAAAAGTAGAAAATCATCCACACACAAATATGATAGCAAAAACAGCAACTGTGAGCAGAGGAGAGTACAAATGCAGGAAATGAGAATTGCATTTGAAATTAAGAGACCAGAAACTTAGAATAACCTCGTATATATATAGACTGCTACATCACAACCTCATGAGAAATGCAAACAAAAAGACTGCAACAGATACACACACAAAAAAGAAAATGCAACCCAAACACAAACTAAAGATGGTCATCAAACCACTAGAGAAGAGAACAAAAGAGAATGGAAGAAAAAAACCCTACATGTTAACAAACCTAAAACAATTGAGAAAATGGCAACAGGAACATACGTATCGATAATTACCTTAAATGTAAATGGATTAAATGCTCCAACCAAGAGACACAGGCTGGCTGAAGGGATACAAAAATAAGACCCATAAATATGCTGTCTACAAAGAGACCCACTTCAGACCTAGGGACACATACAGACTGAAAGTGAAGGGATGGAGAAAGATATTCCACGCAGGGCTTCCCTGGTGGCACAGTGGTTGAGAGTTCGCCTGCCGTTGCAGGGGACACGGGTTCGTGCCCCGGTCCGCGAAGATCCCACATGCCGCGGAGCGGCTGGGCCCGTGAGCCATGGCCACTGAGCCTGCGTGTCCAGAGCCTGTGCTCTGCAACGGGAGAGGCCACAACGGTGAGAGGCCCGCGTACCGCAAAAAAGAAAAAAAAAAAATTCCACGCAAATGGAAATCAACAGAAAGCTGGAGTAGCATTACTCATATCAGACAAAAGAGACTTTAAAATAAAGACTGTTACAAGAGACAAGGAAGGACATTACATAATGATCAAAGGTTCAATCCAAGAAAAAGACATTAACAATTGTAAATATAATATATGCACCCAACATAAGAGCACCTCTTTATGTAAGGCAAATGCTAACAGCCATAAAAGGGGAAATTGACAGTAACACAATAATAGTGGGGGACTTTAACACCACACTTAAAGCAAGGAACAGATCATCCAGACGGAAAAGCAATACGGAAACACAAACCTTAAATGACACATTAGACCAGATAGACTTAACTGATATTTATAGGACATTCCATCTCAAAGTAGCAGAATACACTTTCTTCTCAAGTGCACATGGAACACTCTCCAGGATAGATCACATCTTGGGTGACAAATGAAGTCTCGGTAAATTTAAGAAAACTGAAATCATATAAAGCATCTTTTCCTACCACAACGCTATGAGATTAGAAATCAATTATAGGGGACTTCCCTGGTGGCACAGTGGTTAAGAATCTGCCTGCCAGTGCAGGGGACACGTGTTTGATCCCTGGTCTGGAAAGATCCCACATGCCGTGGAGCAACTAAGCCCATGAACCACAACTACTGAAGCCCAC
This sequence comes from Monodon monoceros, assembly GCF_005190385.1. Classification (NCBI taxonomy): domain Eukaryota; kingdom Metazoa; phylum Chordata; class Mammalia; order Artiodactyla; family Monodontidae; genus Monodon; species Monodon monoceros. The sequence continues at coordinate 63,752,429 of NW_021703770.1, read as the reverse complement.
GCACCTAGAGCCCATGCTCCACAATAAGAGAAGCCACCTCAATGAGATGCCCACACACCGCAACGAAGTGTTAGCCCCTGCTTGCCACAACTAGAGAAAGCCCGCGTGCAGCAACGAAGACCCAAAGCAGCCAAAAAAAATAAATTTAATAAATAAATAAAATTTAAAAAATAAAAGTTAAAAAAAATCAATTACAGGAAAAAACTGTATAAAAACCACAAACACATGGGGGCCAAACAATATGTTTCTAAACAACCAGTGGATCACTGAAGAAATCAAAAAATACCTAAAGGCGGGCTTCCCTGGTGGCGCAGTGGTTGAGAGTCCGCCTGCCGATGCAGGGGACACGGGTTCGTGCTCCAGTCTGGGAAGATCCCACATGCCTCTCCACAACGGGAGAGGCCACAGCAGTGAGAGGCCCGCGTACCGCAAAAAAAAAAAAAAAACAAGCCTAAAGGCAAATGACAACAAAAACACAACGATCCAAAACCAAAAGCAGTTCTAAGAGGGAAGTTTCTAGCAATACAATCCTACCTCAAGAAACAAGAAACATCTCAACGAACAACCTAACCTTACACCTAAAGCAGTTAGAGAAAGAAGAACAAAAAAACCCCAAAGTTAGCAGAAGGAAAGAAATCATAAAGATCAGAGTAGAAATAGAGATGAATAAAACCACAGCAAAGATCAATGAAACTAAAAGCTGGTTCTTTGAGAAGATAAACAAAATTGAAAAACCTTTAGCCAGACTCATCAAGAAAAAAAGGGAGAGGACTCAAATCAATAAAATTAGAAATGGAAAAGGAGAAGTTACAACGGACACCACATAAATACAAAGGATCATAACAGACTACTACAAGCAATTAAATGCCAATAAAATGGACAACCTGGAAGAAATGGACAAATTCTTACAAAGGTACAATTTTCCAAGACTGAACCGGGAAGAAATAGAAAATATGAACAGACCAATCACAAGTAATGAAACTGAAACTGATTAAAAATCTTTCAACAAACAGAAGTCCAGGACCAGATGACTTCACAGGTGAATTCTACTAAACATTTAGAGAAGAGTTAACCCCTATCCTTCTGAAACTCTTCCAAAAAACTGCGGAGGAAGGAACTCTCCCAAGCACATTCTACGAGGCCACCATCACCGTGATACCAAAACCAGACAAAGATATCACAAAAAAACAAAATTACAGGCCAATATCACTGATGAACATAGACACAAAAATCCTCAACAAAATACTAGCAAACAGAATCCAACAACACATCAAAAGGATCACACACCATGATCAAATGGGATTTATCTCAGGGATGCAAGAATTCCTCAATATATGCAAATCAATCAATGTGATACACTACATTAACAAAGGGAAGAATAAAAACCATATGATCATCTCAACAGATGCAGGAAAAGCTTGTGACAAAATTCAACACCCACTTATGATAAAAAAAAAAAAATCTCCAAAAAGGGGGCATAGAGAGAACCTACCTCAACATAATAAAGGCCATGTATGACAAACCCACAGCAAACATCATTCAAAACAGTGAAAAACTGAAAGCATTTCCTCTAAGATCAGGAACAGACAAGGATGTCCACTCTAGCCACTTTTATTCAACATAGTTTTGGAAGTCCTAGCCATGGCTATCACAGAAGAAAAAGAAATAAAGGGAATCCAAATTGGAAAAGAAGTAAAACGGTCACTGTTTGCAGATGACATGATACTATACATAGAAAATCCTAAAGATGCTACCAGAAAACTACTAGAGCTCATCAATCAATTTGGTAAAGTTGCAGGATACAAAATTAATACACAGAAATCTCTTGTATTCCTATACACAAACAACAAAAAATCAGAAAGAGAAATTAAGGAAACAATCTCATTTACCATCAAATCAAAAAGAATAAAATACCTAGGAATAAACGTACATAAGGAGGCAAAAAAGCTGTATGCGAGAAACTATAAGATACTGATTAAAGATATCAAAGATGACACAAACAGATGGAGAGACATACCATCTTCCTGGACTGGAAGAATCAAAACTGTGAAAGTAACTACACCACCTAAAGCAATCTACAGATTCAATGCAATCCCTATCAAATTACCAATGGCATTTTTCACAGAATTAGAACAAAAAATTTTACAATTTGTATGGAAACACAAAAGACCCTGAATAGCCAAAGCAATCTTGAGAAAGAAAAACAGAGCTGGAGGAATCAGGCTCCCTGACTTCAGATTATACTACCAAGCTACAGTAATCAAAACAGTATGGTACTGGCACAAAAACAGACACACAGATCAATGGAACAGAATACAGAGTCCAGAAATGAACCCACACACCTATGGTCAATTAATCCATGACAAACAAGGCAAGAATATGTGATGGAGAAAGACAGTCTCTTCAATAAGTGGTGCTGGAAAAACTGGACAGCTACATGTAAAAGAATGAAATTAGAACACTCCCTAACACCACACACAAAAATAAGCTCAAAATGGATTAAAGACCTAAATGTAAAGCTGGATACTATAAAACTCTTTAGAGGAAAACATAGGCAGAACACTCTCTGACATAAATCACAGCAAGATCTTTTTTGATCTACCTCCTAGAGTAATGAAAATAAAAAAAAAAATAAACAAATGGGACCTAATTAAACTTAAAAGCTTTTGCACAGCAAAAGCGACCATAAACAAAATTAAAAGACAACCCACAGAACGGGAGAATATATTTGCAAATGATGTGACCGACAAGGCATTAATCTCCAAAATATGCAAAAAGCTCATGCAGCTCCATATCAAAAAAACAAACAACCCAATCCAAAAATGGGCAGAAGACCAAACAGACATTTCTCCAAAGAAGACATACAGATGGCCAAAAAGCACATGAAAGGATGCTCAGCACCACTAATCATTAGAGAAATGGGAATCAAAACTACAATGAGGTATCACCTCATACCGGTCAGAACGGCCATCATGAAAAAATCTACAAACAAACAATAAATGCTGGAGAGGGTGTGGAGAAAAGGGAACCCTCTTGCACTGTTGGTGGGAATGTAAATTGCTACAGCCACTGTGGAGAACAGTATGGAGGGTCCTTAAAAATCTAAAACTAGAACTACCATACAACCCAGCAATCCCATTACTGGGCATATACCCTGAGAAAACCATAATTCATAAAGAGTCATGTATCACAATGTTCATTACAGCTCTATTTACAATAGCCAGGACACGGAAGCAACCTAAGTGTCCATTGACAGATGAATGGATAAAGAAGATGTGGCACATATATACAATGGAATATTACTCAGCCATAAAAAGAAACGAAATTGAGCTATTTGTAGTGAGGTGGAGGGACCTAGAGTCTGTCATACAGAGTGAAGTAAGTCAGAAAGAGCAAAACAAATACCATATGCTAACACATATATATAGAATCTAGAAAAAAAATGGTTCTGAAGAACCTAGGGGCAGGACAGCAATAAAGACGCAGACATAGAGAATGGACTTGAGGACGGGGGAGGGGGAAGGGTAAGCTGGGACAAAGTGAGAGAGTGGCATGGACATATACACACTACCAAATGTAGAATGGACGGCTGGTGGGAAGCAGCTGCATAGCACAGGGAGATCAGCTCCGTGCTTTGTGACCACCTAGAGGGGTGGGATAGGGAGGGTGGCAGGGAGACGTAAGAGGGAGGGGATATGGGGATATATGTGTATATATAGATGATTCACTTTGTTATACAGCAGAAACTAACACAACATTGTAAAGCAATTATACTCCAATAAAGATGTAAGAAAAAAAAACTACTATGAGGTATCACCTCACACCAGTCAGAATGACCATCATCAAAAATTCTACAAACAATAAATGCTGGAGAGGGTGTGGAGAAAAAGAAACCCTCCTACATAGTTGGTGGGAATGTAAATTTGTACAGCCACTATAGAGAACAGTATGGAGGTCCCTTAAGAAACTAAAAATATAGCTACCATATGATCCAGCAATCCCACTCCTGGGCATATATCTAGAGAAAACCATAATTTGAAAAGATACAGGCACCCCAACAATCATTGCAGTACTATTTACAAAAGTCAGGACATGGAAGCAACCTAAATGTCCATCAATGGCTGAACGGATAAAGATGTGGTACATATATGCAATGGAATATCATCCACAAAAAAGAACGAAATGATGCCATTTGCAGCGACATGGATGGACCTAGAGATTGTCATGCTGAGTAATTCAGAGAAAGACAAATATCATATGATATCACTTATATGTGGAATCTAAAAAAATGGTACATATGAACTAATTTACAAAACAGAAATAAGAGTCACAGATGTAAAAAACAAGCTTATGATTACTGGGGGAGGGATAAATTGGGAGACTGGGATTGACATATACACACTACTATATATAAAACAACAAATAAGGACCTACTGTATTAGGACAGGGGACTCTACTCAATACTCTGTAATGACCTATACGGCAAAAGAATTTTTTTTTAAAAAGTGTGATATATGTATACGTATAACTGATTTACTTTGCTGTACAGCAGAAACCAACACAACACTGTACCATACACTATATGCCAATAAAATGGTTTTTTAGAAAAAGCACAATGCTGAATAAATTTGTACATCTACCTTCACAACATATATCGTTATTTTCTAACAATTTTTTAGAAGTAGAATTTGAGATAAAGGGAATGAGAGAAAGGAGTGGATAGATGAAGGAAACAGGAAGGATAGGAAAAAAAAAAGAAAGAGAGGGACTTTCCTGGTGGTGCAGTGGTTAAAAATCTGCCTGACAATGCAGGGGACACGGGTTCGATCCCTGGTCTGGGAAGATCTCACATGCTGTGGAGCAACTAATTCCGTGTGCCACAACTACTGAGCCTGTGCTCTAGAGCCTGCGAGCCACAACTACTGAAGCCTGTGTGCCGCAACTACTGAAGCCCACGCGCCTAGAGCCTGTGCTCTGCAACAGAGAAGCCACCGCAATGAGAAGCCCGCGCACTGCAACGAAGAGTAGCCCCCGCTCGTCACAACTAGCGGAAGCCCATGCGCAGCAACGAAGACCCAACACAGCCAAAAATAAAAAATAAATTTATAAAATAGAAAGAAAGGTGGAGTAAGACACAGATTTTATAAAAACAAACATGTAAAACAGTATGTCTGAGTTTACTAGCTCAGTTGCTGTTCTATGATTTTCAGCAAATTCCTATTACTTAGGTTTACCTAGGTTGAACTTGCAATCTTAACAAACACTTACAATTCCTTCTTTGGAAGCTTATTTTCTCTGCCTAGAAAATCACGGCATTTTTTTAAATCTTTAATTTAAAATAATATTGCTAAACTGAGACCTGTATGAGTCTCTTTACACATTGAGGTTTTTTTTCTTCCTGGAATATAGCAGTTTTCATACACAGGTGTTTTTCAGTGCAGAAGTTTTCTTCAGTATGTCTTTGATTATTGCTTTGTTCACAATTTTTAATTTTTAATTTTCTTGTTTTATGTTTAGGAAAAAGAATTATCCATGTGGAATAGTTTTGTTTTTTGACCTCCATATCTGCCTCTTTTCTCTCATTCTTTTAGCTTTGCTCTTTCCTCCTGGGTATAGTGACAGACTGTCATCATTATGATTTTCCACAACATAGTATATTTTCCTCCATTTCTGCAAGTTAGTGGTCATTTGGGAGATCACATCAAGGGTTGTTAACCAGATGTCAGGTTACCCACTGATTATTTTAAAATCATCTCCAATTTCTTTATGAATCAAGAATGTTTTCATACATCAATGCTGACAAAGATTCTGAGGGTTTGAAAGGGAGAAAGGAAGGGAAATAAGGAGAATTAGGTAGGGTTAGGAAATGAACAAAAAAGGAATGGTTCCCAAAAAAAAGGGAACTGAAATATTCTGATAATTTTTTTAAAGGAAAAATTCAGGATAAAGATGAAAACTTTTTAAAAATGGAAAAACTGAGGAAAAGCAAACATTTCTTGACATTTAATGTCCAAACTCAAAGATTTTCATTTGCTTACCCATCTTCTGGAAAGCCAAATTGTTAACAGTGACTATCCTAGACAAGATATTTGGGGACATTAATTTACTGAATCACTAAAATCTTTACATTAAGAAGTTTTAGTCAAGCAAACTAGTGAGAGATAGATATTTTTATTACACAGAATAGCAGTAGGCATGCATAAATGGCAAAATCAAACAAAGCTCCTTGTTTGTTATTAATGAATTATATAACCTTAAGAAATGTCAAAAACAGAAAACTTCAATAAGACCAAATCAGTAGAAACCATTTGGGGCAGTATTAAAAAAAAAAAAATCAAGAGATATTCAATTTGACATAAAATCTAAAACTGTTCAGTATGATAAATATAATTTTAATTTAGTAATAAAACAGAAAAAAGTAATTTTTCATTCAAAACAAGAAAAACCAACCAAACAAAAAGAATTATAACGGTTATGATTTGAATGCCCAACTTTTTTATAGGGAACCAGACTGGGGTATATTGATCACCTAATCAAGTGTGCTTTTTGAAATGTAAAAGAAAATTAAAGAACTGAAACAATCTTTGTTTTAACTGTTTCAAAAGGAAAACAACTCAAGAAGATATAACCACATAAAAAAGCTTGATACAGTACAATTTGGCATATTTGTTGACTTTTTAGGGAAGCATATGCTACATATTACTAACAAAAGCACCTTTCCTTCTAATTAGCCATTCAAGTCTTTTCCAGTAGCCATAAAAATGGGGGTTGGGTGTGGGAACAGAGAGAATAAAATACTTTCACTTCATATATTCAAACACATGGATTCATCACTGCATTTAGGAAAAAAGTACGTTTTGATAATGCATTGATAACGTTTAATTTCTGTCCATGTCTCTTCTGGCAAAATATCTGTAGACACAGTTAGTATTCACTATAAAACTTCTGTTCTCTAATCATTATAAAATACCCATTTTGGAACTGGTATATACTTTAAAAGCTAAAATTATTAACAATTAATTGTTAACTTAATTATTAACTGGTATCAAACATACTAAACCTTATTCCTATTCTTCACTATTACTATAAGATGCATGTGTTCCATTTTCATTTCTAAAGATACAAGTACATTAGAAATTACACATAAGCTTTTGATTATCACTGCATTAAACACATTCTCAATTATCATGTAAGAATTAACTCAACAAAATTGATGAAACAAAACTATCAACTTATTCCCAACTACACCACTTTGTATCTGATATATAAGAATATAAGGTAAGAAATGCCGATTAAGTATTATGTGAATAAGTTGCTAAGAGAATATAAAAGAAAGCATTAGAGAATATAAAAGAAAATCCTAAAATTATTTGGAAAAAGAATCAAGCAACATTACAAAAAAATATGTAACAGGCAATGAGCATTAGTCAATCCTATCTGATACAATGTTAAAGCAATAAACAGAAGGACTGATGAAATAAGATGTGATAAAACGCATTTTTAACTTACTTGCTTTTCAACACCTGACTATCAATTCTGAGAGAAAGTGAACTTATTAAATACATAACGCATTATACCCTAATAAATCTGAAGGAAAAAAAGTATGAAAAAATCAATTAATAAGATTTACAGAAAACAAAAGTATATCTATCGTTAACTATAAAGGGTAGTTTTCATGTATTTGATTCCTACTTTCAGAACAGAAAAGAAAAAAAGTGCAAAGGAACGATGAAAAAGAATGGTTACATTAAAAAGGGATCAAAACCAATAATCTAAAGAGAGTGAATATGCTTATTTTCCTCATACTGTGCTGTACACCTGCACCCAGCACAGGTGTATTTATGGCCATTTTGCCTAAGGAATGAGAACCGTAAATGACCATACTCTAACCCAGTAAGCTCCATCTTAAGGTTTAAATAATTCTGCATACATAACACTCAATGAATTTTGCAGGGATTAATAAAAGAAAAATCTGTGCAGCAAAATTTAAATGTAAATGCTCCTAAACTCAAAAACATTTAAACAAATGACACCTTATTAAAATGCTAGATAGGAAGGTACATAGATACAACATATAAAAAAATGCATATGACACAATAATGAGACCACACAACTGAAAATTATGACAATTACACAATAATTACATTTACATACTTATAAAAGAAGCCACTGAGATATATCACCAGTTATTTTAAGGTAAAGTCTTATTTGTAATTTCCCATGACATTTTAATAAGATTTGGTTTTTATTTCAATTCTTAAAATGATTTGAAATGCTATAAATACTAAGATAGAAAGCAAGTGAGAGTATTTTTAAAGGGTTAGGAGTACAAGTACAATAAAAGCTAGCCTATCCAGAATCCTTGGGAGTCACACGACAGTTGAATTTTCCAAATGGCTCAAATAAAAATCTTAGTTTAAAATTTTGTTAAAAATCTTAGAAAGACACAGAAAAATACACATGAATCTGCCTGACTTTTTAGGCAAAACACAGAATAAAATGATCTTTCACATGATGGACTCAGGGATGCCATTATGAGCGCACATAAACACCCTCAAGAGTCACGGAAGTGTACAGAGCAATATTTTCATATATTGCTGTTGGTTGACTATTTCTTTGTCTATTATGTATTTTGCCCTTTGTCTTTCCTTAGCAGTACCTTTCTTTCTATGGACGCCCTCGTTTCCTGTTTTGTAATTTGTTACTTGTAAACAGTTTTGTGATTAAGGGTGCAGTTCAGGACAGCCAAATTAAGCCAAAAGGCATATTCCAACGCTGCGAAACACAGCTCTAAACCTCAGTTTCTTCATTTGCAAAATGCAGAGAATAACAGCACCTAAGCACATTGGGTTGTTTTGTCAACTAATTGAGATATAGCCAATGAAGTATTTAATTGGCAAGGAACTTGGAATACAGTAAACATTCAATAAATGTTAGTTTTTCCTTTTCCTCCTATTATTGCCTCAGAAATTAAACAGCTCAATTTTTGGAAGAATACATCTGTTCATGTGTATGTGTATAGAATAAAGTCTGGAAAAAATGCTTCAAAAAGCTAACAGTGTTTCAATGAAATAACACTTCCTATTAACTACGATGGCTAAAACCAAAAACGCAGACAATAACAAATGCTGACCGGCAAGGATGTATGAGAAACCCAAATGGTGCCGCCACTTTGGAAAGCAACTTAGTTTCTTAAAAAGTTAAACAAAAAGTTATCATATGACCCAGGAATTCCACTCCTAGGTTTCCATAAGAAATAAAAAATCAGGCCCACATAAAGACTTCTACACAAATATTCATAGCAGCACTGTTCATTCAACCCAAATGCCTATCAACTGTGAATAAGCAAAATATGGCAAATCCACATTATGGAATACTATTCAGCAATAAAAAGAAATGAAATATTGGTACATGCTACAACATGAATGAACCTCAAAAACATTATGCTGAGTGAAGTCAGACACAACAGACCACACTTGTATGACGTATAGTTATATGAAATGTCTAGAAAAGGCAAATAAAGACACAGAAAGTAGATTAGTGGATGCCTGGAGCTGGGTACGGCAACAGGGGTTAACTGTAAATGGGCACTAGGGCTCTTACTGGGGTGATGGAAATGTTCTAAAACTGGATTATGGTGATGGCTGCACAATTCAGTGAAACTCAGTAAAAATTATCACATTTAAAATGGGCATATTTTATAGACTGTAAACTATAATTTCAATAAATTTTTTTTACAAAGGTACACTGGTTATCTCCATTGTCATGGGTGATTTTTCTCCCTAGTTTTACTTTTGAAAATGGTCTGAAGAAAAGGATTTGTTTATTTAAAAAAATAAACTGCCAAATTTATTGGACTTATGTGTAATTAAAATTAAACTGAGTAAAGGCACAAGGACTCTCCTCTAAATACATAGTGCTTGGTTTTCATGATACCTACTTTGTTTGCTTATATATTTATTATTTAATTTCTCAGCAAGGTATACAAAGATGAGGGTTATTAAACGGCTGATTAGTAAATTCTCACTGTATACCTTGTTGGATTCAAGTTGAGAGAGAAAAATGAACTGTCCCACATGGACTTTTCTAAATATAATTCCAGAGGTAATACTATGATATGAAAAACTTTTAAAAATTGTTTTTCACAACCTTGCCTGAATGAGAAGATAACATAGGCTCTTAGACTCATGTTGTATCAAGTCTTAATCTAAGCAAGACAAAAATATCAGAAGTGGAACACAAACCTTTTACATACTTGGGCCCCAGACTCTTTTTTTAAAGAGATTTCTCAAGATTCATGAACACTAAAGCCTCAGAATAACTTCTTTCTACACTTATGAAACAGAGACCAGCCAAAGACAGTATTTGACTGTTTAAACATGTATAGTTGACACTTGAACAACATGGGTTTGAACTGCACGGGTCCACTTACATGCGGATTTTCTTTAATAAATGCTACGGTACTACATGATCCAAGACTGGCTGAATCCAAGGATGCAGAACCACTGATGATGGGGGCCGGCTGTAAAGTTAATGCTTGGATTTTCAGCTGCTGAGAGGGTGGGTGCCCCACAACCCCCACTGTTCAAGTATATGATGCTGTGCTCTAACAATGGAAGCTCAGATATATCAAACTGGGTCTGAAAAGTTAAGATGAAGGGAACTGTTACTGGTTTCCTAGGGCTGCTTCAAAAAACTACCACAAACATGGTGGTTTAAAACATTAGAAATTCAGTCTCTCACAGATCTGGAGGCCGGAAGTCTGGATTCAAGGTGTTAGAGCCATACTACCACTGAAGGCTCCAGGGAAGACTCCTTCCTTGCCCTGTCCTAGGTTCTGGTGACACCTGATGTTTCTTGGCTTATGGCAACATAACTCCAGTTTCTGCCTGCCTCCATTTTCACCTGGCTTGCTTTCTTTGTGTGTCTGTGTCCCTTTCTCTACATATAACACACCAGTCACTGGATTTAGGACCTACCCTTAAATCCAAGATGATTTCATCTCGAGATCCTTAATTAATAATATTTGCAAAGATCCTATCCCAGTAACGGACCAGATCAATTGTTTACTGTAATTGAAACTACGTGAAAGGCTCATTCTCAGGAAAAAAACCTCACTGAAAAAAAAAAAAACTGACAACTCAAATTTGAAATTGTTTTGTGCCTTCTCAGTAGAATGTGTCCTATCATTTAAATTGTGTCCTTTTCTCTGAAAATATCCTATTACATCAGCAGGAAATTCTATCAGTAAAAAAATTCTAAAATACATATAAAGGGTTGAATGAAAATGTTTTACTGTATAAAGTTCTTCCCCAAAGGCTGTTTCTCTCCTGGTGTTCCCCATCATGGTGGATGCCCTCTCCAACAACCCTGTAGCTCTGGCTATGATTGTTGTCATGCAACCAACCAATCAGCAAATCCTGTCCACTCCTTTAAAGTATATTCCAAATGCAACCAATCATCATTCCCTCCACCATCACCAGCAAACTCTAAATCACCAACATCTCTGGCCAAAGTGAGCCTTTTAAAATGTAAATGTGCTTTGTCACCACCCCCTGTAAAACTCTCCAGTGACTTCCAGATGCAATAAAATCCAAAGTTGTCCTCTTCTCCTACCCCCTGCTTGTCACTCTCCCCCAGTCACACAAGCTTCCTTTTCGTCCTGGAAGGTACCAAGCACACACTTGTCCTGCTGTTCCATTTGTTTCATCCAAGTTTTTGAAAGGCTGAATCTCTCTCTTTTGTCACTTCTCTGCTGAAATGTCACATCATGGAAAGGCCTTTCCTGACAATCCTACCTAAAGTTGCACTCCTGGTCATTCTCCCTTTACCCTTCTGAACTATTTCTTCAGATAATAACAATCTGACAGTATATTAGTTTGCTTTTTATTGTCAGCCTCAACAAACTAGAAAATAAGTTCCATGAAAGCATATTTGTCTCACTGTTGCACGCTCAGTGCTGAAGAGTATCTGGCACATACTAGTTCAACAAGTACCTGAGTGAAGAATATACCTAATTTTGAAAGGCAACAATAATTTGTTCATGTATTTTCCTTTTTCAGATATACCCTCCTCCATTTTGTGAGGAATACTATAACAAATAATCCCCCCAATTACTTCCCATTCACAAAACAATTACCAACAGAAGTTTCTCTAAACTTAAACACCATCAGGAGAGACAAGCGGTTGCCTGCCATTAGACGGGATGGGAAAGCAAGAGCGAGAGAGCAGTGCCCTGAGCTTGATACCACTCTGTCCAACTACACCTCATTTCTGACTTTCTCTTTCCCACACTGTCAACAGGGCTCTTGCTTTCCAAAAACACAATGACTCTTCTCAAGAATGGTTTCATCAGTAGTTAGGGCTATTGTAACTGCTTTGTCTGTCTTTTCTTTGAACAGTGTCCCAAAGTAAATTCCAAGGAACAATGTTTCCTAGGTGTTAACAGACACTGAAAAGGGTCAAATAAATTTAGGAAAAACTTCGTTAAGCAAAACTGAGCACTTTCTTTTTCACAGAACACTCTTCAGAATCTTAATTATGGTAATGTGTATAAATCTCCACAATGGAAAAGAGTATACCCAAACTTATTTTTTTAACTCAAACCTAACAGAATCTTTCAGTCATTTCATTCATTACACCCTTCTTTCCTAGCTATCTCAAAAATTCCAGCAGCCTGACTTACTGAAAACACCTTTTACTTTAGATATCAAGGAAGGTTTAAAAAGAAACTTGTTAATGGTTTTAAATTATAATTAAAATAATTAATTGTTGGCAGGGCATTATTTGAGAGTCTTTTTTTTTTTTTCTGGTAAATGGTCAAGAGTGACAAAAATTAGTAATATTACCAGAAGGAGCATAAAACCGGGATCAAAAAAAGCACTCAAATAATTTCTCCTCCACTCATACAATCTTTTTATAACACCAGTAACCAAAACAAGGGTGAGATTGGAGAAGCAGAAGGAAGCAAGTTCTGTTAAGTTTTTAGCCTAAATATTTTATTTACATTTCTGGAGGAGACTAAGTATAGATAACAGACTTATATAAAAAAAGTAAAACAGTAGAATCACTTTAGAACATGATGAACACAAATTCACACCCTGTCTGTAACAATTCCTCTTTTTCTCAATCATTCTCCCATATCTCTGCAGGGAACCCACCCTTATCTCTGCCTCTACATTGCCTCCCTTGCCTCTAAAACCTTCTTCTGGTCGCCCCTTTCACTCCTATTCTCTATCAGTGCCAGTTTCCAACCTGGAACTCATTCATCCTAACATCTGCAGGATATCTTCATATATATCTGACGTTAGAGGCAAAAGTTGAACTAGTCATAGCCCTAACATCAAAGAAACTCTTGAAACTTAAGAGGCCTGATTGGAATATGGCCCAACTGCACCCTCCCCTCCCCGTGAGACAAACAATGCTACCTTCAAGCCCAATCCCTCAACAATCCTAAATTCTTTAAAACTAAAAATAGCTCAGCTGTTGTCTCATCTGCCAGCAGATGGCCAGACTATTTTTAATTCAGGATTCTAGACAGCAGGAATGGATCAAGCTAAGCTAGGGCAGCCCAGAGGCCCTCACTCTGCAGAGTTCAGTGGTTGCTGCAGAGAGCTGTAGTGGGGCAGATACCAAGAGAGGGCAACCTGGAGCTGTTCCTGGGCCTGTGGACTTCACAATGATTGAACAATATAGGTGTGAGGGGTTTTCTTTTCTTTTTTTTTTTTTTTTTTTTTAAACCATTCTTTACTTCAAATTAAAGCCTGAAATGTATGATAATTTAACAAAAGTTTTCAGTAATCTGCTTTTAAGGTTTCATTATTTTTCTTTTTGTGAAAAACAGAGTTCCTTTATGTGGTGCTTTTGAAATTGGGCTTTGTTTTAATAAAGTAAAATCCCCCCTAATCTAGATAAGGTTTCCTAAGAGCTATACTTTAACAAAAAAAATAGTTTTCTTAAGAATATGAGATGAACTGTAATTTCATGAGTATAATTTACAGAAAACTGATTTATAATAGGCCATTTTGTTAAAAGGTAACTGAATTAATTTTGAATACCAGTGGTCTGAAATCTACTCACACACCCAGAAAATGATTTTTAAAACACAAAAGGATTAAAAGTCTGGATATAAAAATACTATATATTTTCTTGTTTACCCTCTATCTCCCTTCAGCCACATGGTAGGTGCTCAATAAAAATGTAGGGAGGAGGTGCAGGGAATAAATGCAGACAGGTATATTTAGAAGGGTCATTTACAAAGTGTATTTAGAAGGGTTATAACAACACCCACCTCTCTACCACTTCTAGCCAACTCCTTCCCACTCATAAGCTAGAGAGCAGGGATGACCCAGCCAGGCCATTCCAGTTTACTTTCCCATCCAGCTTGACAGCCATATAGATTATCAATAGAACAAAGTGGGCTTGGCCCAGGTCTCAACAGTGAAGAGGAAAAGGGAGGTCTATAATAGTTTCCAGGGATACATTTGGGGATACCATCTACTATAAGACATTATACTTTCTGCAAAGATGAAAAGGGTTATCCCTATGAAATTATGTTTGGGTGATAATGTAGATGTATGACTAGAAGGGAAGAAACAAAGGTCATCAGGGATTAACTACCATGAGATTGCTCAATGAGATTTTGTAGGAGACTAAATGTAACTACGAAATGTGGGGAAAAAGCCCTAAACATCTCAAGTAAAGAAAGTACTCTGGTGCCTAGTCCCTGCCTGGATAGACACATTCCTCATAATAAGCTTCTGCTAACTATATGGAAGGGGCAAAAAAGTAAAGAGTGGCAAAATCTAAAACAGACAATCTTGGTACAGTTGGCACACACTACCAAGTAGTCCCTATGTCTAGAAACAGCAAGGATCAAGCTAAGCCCTCTCAAGATGCCAATCAAGAGTGGCAGGAATACTCTCAATGCACAACTTAAGAGAATGGTGTGCTCACATTCATGGCACATTAGAGGGGACGTAACCTTACAATCAAAGTTCAACATCCTAATTTTACAGAGAAGGAAACTAAGGCCCAGGGACTTGACTATACTGCAATGTAACAGAACTGTGATTTAAACCCAGGATCCCAGATTCTCATTCCAGTGATCTCTCCATTTAAATATACTTACATTAGCATTTTGGAGAGGGAAAAAATATATATATATAGATAGATAGATAGACATAGACACACACACACACACACCACACTCCATTTCCTCAGTCTAATACTTATCATTAGTATATTAAAAGTATATTTTAATACAGAAAATCTGGTCTCAAAAACTAAAACTTTTGTTTGAACTCTTAAGTTCTTTAACCAGCAAGTTATTCATAAACCTACACATAACAATTGTTTTAAAAATTCCAACGATCACTCCTTCCCTCATCCTGCCCCAAGTTAATAATTATTCCTTTCAGGACCCAGATATAATTCAATTTTTACTTCTGTACAACATCCTCTCATACACCTGAAACAGTCTTTCACTAGCTTCAAGAATAACAAAAGGTGAACTTGTGATCAATGAAGGGTAAAAAAACTAAACTTAAACTCATTATACATAAAATTCAAAAAAATTTTAATATAATTTCTTCAATAAATCCAAAAAAGAAGGAAAAAACAGTATAACTTATAGCAAGTTATAAAGTCTTCTATTTTAAAAATTAAAAGGCAAAGTTCCTTTAAAGCTGTCTTGACCCTTTACTTTAGCATATATCCAAGTTATTCTGGATTTTCTTCCCCTTCAAGAATGTTTTCCAAAGCCCACTTAACAAGCTTCGTTTTCTCAAGTCAATTTGATGTAATCTATTTCCAGTGCTACAAAATGAAGCGCAAGCATTAGGAATTCATCTTTGTGTTTAACGTCCTGGTCTCTCTTTAAACGATTTCGTCCTTGATGGATGCAACAGATCCATCAGTGGTCCCCCTTTAACAATTCTTCATCTGCCTGTCCTCGCCGTAGGTATTGTCTGGATTTACCCTGCTAGGGGCTTCATGACACTAGATCTCTTTCGTCTGAACTATAAATCACAACTCAAGCTTGAGAGCAGCTGCCACAGGCCAGACATGTGGCTGGTGGGTGTCATTGTCTTCTTCATTCTCCCTGTTTCAAACCCTCCCTTCCTTGTCACTAAAGCCAACGTATCTTAAGGTCCTTTCCTTCCCCGCTTGTATCTCATCACCCCCTCCCCTTAACCTTAGGTCTTGTTCTTCCAGGTCAGCCCAGTCGGATACATTACTCGCTGTTTTTCCCGTGGCGGAAGCGGAGAGATGTCAGAACAGGCGGCACCTCCCGCAAACCCCTTCTCAAGACTGTCAACAAGGGAACAACTTCAGCCTTTCTTCCCAAAGTACCACGCCAAACGAAAAGTTATTGAAATTACGATACGGAACCCTTCCCACGCCCAATCTCGACAAATCAGCTCCACCTCAATTTTCCAAGCGAATAAACGACAACTCCTTCTGCTTTATCACAAAGGGTGATATCCTGTCCGCACCGCACGGTCCACCAACAAAATCTTCCCATGTTCTCAAGCCGACCCCCAGCCCTGCCGCGTTCCCTGAGCCCAGCGAACTGCCCTTCCTCCTCCACCCTGCCTCTGCCCCATATCTAGCCGAGTTACTGTCAACTCCAGCCAGGCAGCCCAGAGCTTCGCCAGGGCTTCCCGAGGTCAGCGGCGCCGGCCCAGGGCGAGCGCCCGGCGACCCCCACCCCCCACCCCGCAGTACCCTCCCCCATCCCTCGGGCCCCCTCCCTGCTCACCTAACGCCACCTCGCACGCTTTGCGCAGCTGGGAGTGATGCGCCTTCTTCACTTCCTTGTCGGCCAAAATCTTCTCCAGGGCCCGGGTCAGAAACATGTTCTTCGTCTTCTTCCCCTCATACATGGACGCAGAGAAGGAGGCGGCGGCTCGTCCGACCCGCGGCTCCCAGCGGCTGGAAGGGGGGGGGCGGGGGAAGGAGGAGGAAGAACCGAGAGAAAGGAGAGGGGGGTGGAGGTGGGGGAGAGGAGGCGTGGAGGGCAGCCGCTGGATCAGGAAGGAGCGGGCGAGCCGGGCCGGCTCCGGTGCGGGTGAGGGGCGCAGAGGTCTTCGCCGCCCCCCGAGGGGCCGCCCCTGGAGGGCCGCGCCCGTGGGACCTCCGGTTCTCCCGGCCCGGGGGTCGCTTCCCGGCCACCCCCCTCACTCGCCCCTCCGGCCCGGGGACGGAGAGGGAGCCCAGCCCGGTGGCCGTCAGCCCGGGGGCCAAGGGACGAGGCGGCGGCTTAGAGGCCCGGAGAGAGCAGGGCTGCCCTGGCTACTGTGGGGATTAGCACCCGCCGTGGCCGCGGACTGGCCTCCATCACCGCCGACCTGCCCCGGCCGCCATATTGGGAGGAAACGACGCGTCACGCAGCGGCCGAACGGCTGCAGAGGAGGAAGCGGCGGCGGTGGCGGCGGCGGCGGCGGCGTTGGCTGTCCAGAGCTGCCGCGGCGCCGGGAGGCAGGGGGCGGAGGGCGGCGCGGGAGGAGCAGCTCGAGCCGCAGCGCTACGGTGGCCCGGCAGGGCCTCGTCGCCTCCCGCGTTCGCCGCAGGGCGGCGTGGGGCGTGGCGGGCGTCCTGCGGCGCCGCGCCCGGTTCTTTGGGCTCCTCCGGGTGGCTGCGCTTTGGAGCTTGCCCGGGGCCGCTACTCCCACCGAGTGAACGGGACTCCTGGCTACGGTACAGCAGCTTCTCCGACTTTCTGGAGATCCCGTAGGTGGGTGCGCAGCCCCTTCCGCTCCAGGGGACGCGGAAACACCCGCATGGCCCGCGCTCAGCCGCACTGTTTCCACCTGCTGCGCTCGACTCTAATTACCAGCTGCGCGAAACTGCTCTCCAGGACCGTGACCGTCAACTGCCTCAGGATTCTCACTTGGGAAGAGTAAAACCGATTTGACACGGATTCAGGAATGTTTCACTTTTTCATCTCTGTAGGATACATCGGTAAACTCTAGATTTCAGATCTCTTCTGAATTGATACTAAAGTTAAGGGAACAGATGAATGCTTCTGATTGATGAGGTCCCTTAGAGCTCTGTGTTTCTGTGCCTTTAATACTAAGATTCGGTCCGGGACAAGAAAACCAGTTTCAGAATGGAATAGCTTTAAGTACAGATTACCGCAGACACACATGGGACAGTGTGTCTGCTTTGATACCAAAGAATAATTTAGATTTCTACAGTGTTTCGTTCAGAGCAGAAAATTACAAAGAATACCATTAAAATATATGCATAGAATTTATTTACATGGTGATCTAGCTAGGTTGCACATCTTTACAAGTTCAGAGCTACTGTGTGGCTCTATCAACACTAGATCCCAAATTGTTGGAATATGTCGTTCACTGTTCTGATCCATTCTGTTGCCTTGACTATGGATTTGTCCTAATGCAACCATCTAAACTCAAGAATGGAGAGGCTGTGATTTGGGACAGGCTAAAAACCATGGGAAATAAAAATGGAAACCTTGAAGGTGATCCTGAATTAAAGTGGACTAGTAGATTAATTTTTTAAACTTTCTTATGCTGAGAAGCACATCTATAAATAAATTAACTTTACTCTAAAGACTATTTCTAGATTCCTGAAAGTTAGAGGTTCAGTATACTAGATCAGACATAATGTTGATTTCTGTGTACATTCTCATTGATTATAAAATGAGAACAAGCTCCATTTCTATTTTTGTTTCTTTGTAATGCCAGTTTTTTGCCGGGTACTGTGGAAGGTGCTAGCTGATCACTGAATCTATTTACTCTTCTTCCTCAGTACAGAGATACACTGTGTTCCCTTGTCTCCCTTGCAGTTAAGTGTAGCCATCCAGATTTAGCTCATTAAAGAAAAAAAAAAAATCTTCCACAAGCTGTCTCCCATACTCTTTCCCTTCTGTGGCCACATGCTGAAGATGGCAGAGCCACAGGTTAGAAGGAGCCTAGGTTCCTGAATTACCACTTGATGGAGAGCCATCCAATATTTGTTTTGGACTTTACATGGGCAAAGTATACTTGAGTTATGTTTAGCAGCTAGCCTTATCCGAAGCAATACACTTGGCATTCATTAACGAGTAATACAGACAGGAATCTCAGCGCTTAAACAGAGTATACTACATAGCACATATCAAAATCTGTAATCATCTTGTCTGCTTACTTGTTTATTGGTTGTCTGTTTCCCTCATAAGACCAAGGACCTCATCTATCTATTCACTTCTATATGTCTAGCATCTAGTGTAGTCACTGGCATAGAGAAGGCCTTGTTGAATAGAAACCTGGATGAGTGAGACACTGGCCTGGCTAAGTTGGGATCACACCCAGCTTAGGTGCTTACAGTATATAGTAGGGGAAAAGATATTAAATAAGTAAGTCACTAGTGAATATATGATTATAAATGTATGATTAAAGTGCTATGAGGAGATTACTTTAGATTTTAGATTCAGAGATGCTTCCCTGAAGAAGTAACATTTTAAACTGAGGCCTGAAAGAAGAATAGAAATTAGCCAAACTAAGTCAGGAAAGAACTTTCCCAGCAGTCTCTTGTGGTAGGGGAGAAGCTTGGCAAGTTTCAGGAAACAAAACAAGGCAGTGTGGCTGAAAGTTATCTAGAGGAAATGGTGCCAGTAAGGATAAAGAGGAAACTAGGAACCAGATCATAGAGAAACCTGTAGGCCATGTTAAGGGTTTGGGATTTCATCCCAGTAGTGACAGAAATCTATTGAAGGGTTAAGTAGGGAGTGAAGTTATCAAATTGTTGATTTAAAAGTAGTCCCTCTGTTGTGTGGAGAATGAATTGGAAGGGGACAAGATTGGACGTGGGCAGAACAGTGAGATGATTACAACAGTACAGCATGGTTTAAGCTGCGGTCCAGGACCATCATGCAAGGTTTGGGAGACCACGCCCTGCACAAAGTTAGCAAAATGGGGCTGGACTTCAGCTCCAGCATCTGCCCAGGTGAGGGGCTCCTTTTCCTAATTTGCAAAAATGTTAGGTAGACCAGTGGTGTCTGAGTGATGGCAGTGGAGATGGAGCAAAGTAGACAGATTTGAGATGTACTTTGGTGAAAGAATGGATAGGATTTAGTAATGAATTGGAGGGAAGATAAGAAAAAGGAAGAGATCACAGTGAATGCCATGTTCCTGACCAGAGCCCGTGAATGAGTAGAAATGCTGTTTGTGGAGACGGCCTAGATTGGGATAGGAGCGTGTTTGAGGGTGAGCGTACAGCTTTCAGTTCTAAAGGAATCGACTCCTCTGAGATATGACCTGACCCTCTCAAAAGGAATGGCCTCCACCCTTTCTTCCAGAGGACAATCCATCCTCCTCTGCTGAGTCTAGGACTTCACCCAAAAGGTGGTGGGGATTGTGGGGAGGGGGGGTGGCAGGGGGAGAACAGCCTCGGGAGATGGACACCCTCACCCAGCCTGAAACCCAAGATATTAACTCTTACCTGCCTGAAGCAAAAAAAATAGGGTAAGACTGTAAATAAATCTGATGTCCTTGGAAGATAAAGGGAAAGATAATATTTTTAGTCTTTTATTCACAATTATAGGGGAAGGGATGCCAGGCTCAGGCAATCTTTACGCTAAAATTTCAGTATATTTCCCCATACATATGTTTCCTTTTATTTTTTATTATTGTCATTGCTTGGTGCTTATCCAGTCTTTTTAAATAAAAAATTCAATTTCAGTATTTACTTGCATTTGACTCGTTTTCAAAACATTTAAATTCTACAAATGCCTGTCCTCTAAATTTTAAAATATATTTTTCTTATACATGATTGCTTTGCTGAGTTCATTTTTGCCTCTTCCTGCAATCTCACCTTCCTATCATTAATTACCCCTCATCATTTTCCCTTTCATATATAACTTTGCTGTCTATTAGCTGCCTCGACTTTTCTCTTTGGATAATATTCCCACTTTGTTTCCAAATTGTTAAATAATATCAAACAATGAAAGACTTTGACTTGGGTCTTAGGGACTTGGTTGGTGTGCTTTATCATCAGCCTTTCAAATACAAGTTCAGTGTAACATGAGAATCAAATAAAATGTGAATAAAATTTTAATTAATGCTGAGTATAGCTGATTGATGTTAAAAGCCAAGATTAGTTAACTAAAAATAGCATCACTGTGTATTCAGTTGACTAAAAAAAAACTATGATGCCTCCAGTAGTCTTTTACATGATCTCTAAATTCTGTTAGCTTTCAAAACATTCTATAATCAGACCCTTCCCTGACTTTCCAACTTATGTCTCAATGGCAATGGCAATAATTATTAACATTTATATGGAGCTTATTATGAGCCAAGCACAATAACCCAAATGAAGAAGTTTCCATTATTATTCCTGATTTATAGATGAAGAAACTGAGACATGGAGAATCTAGACAACTTGTCCACATCATGCAAATTATACATGATGGAGCCAGGATTCCAATTTGGAAAGTCTGGCTCCAGAGCCCATACTCTAAACAACTAAGCTATACTGCCTCTCTGAACAGTCTTTTCATGTAACTTTCCCTGCCCACTCCCTCCTCCACTGAAATAGAGATGTAGGCACTCAAGTTCCAGCCCATTCCTCCTTCAAATCCACCCCCTTCCTTCCTCTCATCCGCATACCACATGTCCATAAAAACACCAAGATTTTCTGCACCTGTATGCCTTTGTCCATCCTTCAGCAATCCAGACCTCCCACCACCACCTCTCTTTTGTTTGCTCTCCCCAAAGCCTTCCCAACCTTCAAAGCCTCATTGAAATTCATACCCTTCTAAGTTTTCTCCTTTTATCTCCAACAGCACAAATCCCTCCCTTTCCTAGCCTTTTATAGCTTTGTCTACCTCATACTTCATACCTAATTATATAGCCATGGTAGTGCTTATTCAAACTGCAAGTTTTTGAAGACCAGGGATATAAGAAAAGATAAAGCAGGCGACTTAGTAAAAGATGGGAGACATGGATTTAACACAGAAACGATCAGTTTTGCTGAAACCATGGTAATGACATGACTAAAAGAAAGGCCATCGCCAAAGTAAGTCAAGTCTGTTTTCTTGCTTTTCATTTGAAGAGGCTTGTACAATTTGATATTCCTCGTTTGTCAGTCTGCTTTCATCTTGTTTATTAAGGAAATAAGTGAATAAAGTGCGTCTTTGAACTCAGAGGCCCTGCTCACTGTTCTGCAGAAAAAGTGTCAAAACACTGAACAGGACAGATAGAGGAAGAGGACGGTAGATTGAAAAATTTGATTTAGAAAGAAAAGATAAAAAGAGCAAGCACACTTTTATTCAGTAAGAGACTATAATGTGGTATTCGATAATCAAAGTGAAGTTTCAAAAAAATTAGAATGTTGTGGTAAAAAAAGATCGCAGATCTAGAGCTTGAAGCTGGAAGTAACAGAATTTTCCATAAGTTTTATTTTATTTATTTAATTTATTTTTTTGGCTGCGCCACTGAGCAGCATGCCGGATCTTAGTTCCCCAATCAGGAATCAAACCCACGCCCCCTGCAGTTGGAGCGCGGAGTCTTAACCACTGGACTGCCAAGGAAGTCCCAGAATTTTCCATAAATTTTAAATCACCAAGTGCTATATATTTACAGAATAATAAAACTGAACGCATAAGCGCTTAAGTTTCCTTAAAACTTTAAAGTTATATAATTCTTTAGAGGGGTGGAAAGTACTTTCAATACATGGCACTGTTCTTTTCTGTATACATTGTTATAATTTTTCCAGTAAAGTCACACTAATGATAGCAACTACTTACTAGGTGTTTACTTTGTATGAAGCCCTTGACAAGTGTTAACTCACTTAATTCTTACAACTCAGACATTTTACAAATGAGGAAAAATGGTTAGAGAAGTTAATTGCCCAAGGTTACAGTACCAAATATGTTTATCACTTGCCAAAGTTCGTGCATGCTCTTAGCCATTGCTCTATCCTGTCTTTCTTCTTAGTCACATATTTGTATAATCCATTTGAAAGTGCTTTTTGACCAATGTTGTGCCATAATTATGTTAAGGCAGGACCACATCTTTTCTTTCCTTTGAAACTACTCTCAACAACTGGTACACATTAATTATTATACTAAGTGGGAATTAATTTTCTGGAAGCCATGTTTTTTAAAAATTTTTAAATGGGGATTTTTATTAAAAGCCTGTCTTTTAAAGAAATTGTAGTCTGAAACTTCCTGGAAAAAGAAATCTCTAGGCCCAGATAGTTTTACTAGTAAATCTCATCGAACATTTAAAGAAGAAATAACACCAACACTCTCTCATTCAAAAAATAGAAGGGGGAACACTTGTCAACTTATTTTATAAGGCCAGCATAACCCTGAAACAAAAACTAGATAAAAATACAAAAATGAGAACTACAGACCAGTGTCCCCTATGAATATAGATGTAAAAATCCTCAACAAAATATTAGCAAGTCAAATTCAGCAATATATAAAAGTACACCACAACCAATAGGAGGGGTTCATCCTGGGAATGCAGACTGGTTCAATATTAGAAAATCAAGCAATGTAATTGACCACACTGACAGACTAACAGATAAAAACTACATGATCTTATCAATTGATGAGGGGAAAGCACTTGGCAGCATTCAACACTTATTCATGATAAAAACTCTTAGCAAACATCCTCAATTCGATTAAGGACATCTTCAAAAAAAAAACAACTATAGCCAAAATCATGCTCATTTATGAAAAAAAAAATTCAACACTGAAAACCTGAATGCTAAGAGTGGAAACAAGGCAAGGATATACATTTTCACTACTCCTATTCAGTATCATACTGGAGGTCCTAGCCAGTACAATAAAGCAAAAGAAAGAAAAGGCACACAGTTGGAATGGAAGAAACAAATTTTCCTCATTGACGGTCAGCATAATTGTCTATGCAGAAAACGCCAAGGAATCTACCAAAATATATCTAGAACTTATAACTGAGTTTAACAAGGTCAGGATACAAAGTCAGCACATGAAAATCTATTTTATTTTTACGTATTATTCCTGTGCATTTGGAAACCAAAATTAAAAAAAAATTTACAATAGAGCCAAAAAAACGAAAGGCTTAATTATAAATCTAACAAAACATACAAGATCTTATGATGAAAACAAAAAAATGCGGGTGAAAGAACTCAAAGAAGACCTAAATAAATGGAGAGACATAGCATATTCATGGACTGGAAGACATTGTAAAGATGTCAACTAATCCATAGGTTTAGTATAATTCTAATTCTGTAGGTATAGAGGAGCTAATTCTAAGATTTATGTGGAAAGGCAATGTAACTAGAAGAGTCATAATTTTTTAAAAGAGTACAATTGGATGAATCACAATACCCAATATTAAATCTCAATATAAAGTTGTGATAGTCAAGACATGTAGAATTGGCTAGGGGCTAGACCTACAGATCACAGAACAGAAAGTCCAGATATAGACTCATAGAAATATAACCAATTGAGTTTTGACTAAGTTTCACAGACAATTCAGTGAAGAAAGGATAGTTTTTTCAAGAAATAGTGTTGAAAAAATTAGACATCCATATGTTAAAAAAAAAAAAGAGAGCCTCAGCCTAAAGGTCATACTTTGTACATAAATGAACTCAAAATAGGACATAGATCTAAATGTAAAATATAAAGCTATAAAACTTTCAGAAATAAACATAGGATAAAAGCTTCATGAGCTAGGGTTAGGCAAAAGTTTCTTAGACATGACACCAAAAGCATGATCTGTACAAGAAAAAATTGATAAATTGGACTTTACAAAATTTAAAACATTTTCTATGTGAAAGACACTGTTGAGAGCAAAAAGACAAGCTACAAAATGGGAGAAAATGTTTGAAAATCACATATCTGACAAATAACTTGTATTCAGAGTATATATTTTTAAAATTCTCAAAACTTATTAAGGGACTTACCTGGTGGTGCAGTGGTTAAGAATCTGCCTGCCAATGGGGACATGGGTTTGAGCCCTGGTCCGGGAGGATCCCACATGCTGCAGAGCAACTAATCCTGTGCGCCACAACTACTGAGCCTGCGCTCTAGAGCCCGCAAGCCACAACTACTGAAGCCCGTGTGCCACAACTACTGAAGTCCATGCGCCTAGAGCCCGTGCTCTGCTACAAGAGAAGCCACCGCAATGAGAAGCCCACTCGCCGCAACTAGAGAAAGCCTGTGTGCAGCAACGAAGACCCAATGCAGCCAAAAATAAATAAATTAATTTTTAAAAAATCGTATTAAAAAACAAAACCACCCAATTTTAAATGGTTAAAAAACTTGGACATTTCACTAGAGAGGATATACAATGGTAAATAAGCATTAAAAAAAAGATGTTTAATACCATTAACCATTAAAGAAATGCAAATTATAACCACAATGAGATTCCACCACACAGCTATCAGAATGGCTAAAATAAAAAATGTTGACAATGTGAAGTGACGGAGAGCATGCGGAACAATTTGAACCCACATTGCTGTCAGAAATGCAAATATACCCAGCAGCTCCGGGGAAACAGTTTGGCGGTTTCTCATAAAGTTACACACTTACCGTGTGACCCAGCAAGCCTGCTCTATTTACCCTATGGAGACTAAAAGTTACATCCACAGAAAAACTTATACACATATGTTTATGGAAATTCTATTCATACTCACTGAAAGCTGGAAACAACTCCTATCTCTTTCACTGAGTAAATGAATAAACAGAACATCTATGTAACAGAGTAGTACTCAGCAGTACAAAAGAACAAGTTATCGTTATATACAACAACTTGGATGGATCTCAAAGACATTATGCTGAGGGCAAGAAGCCAGTCTCAAAAGCTTTCATACTGTATGATTCATTTTTATGATCTTCTCAAAAAGGCAAAACTGCTGGGATGAAAAATATGTGTTTATCAGCTGTGATATGTAGAGGTAGGAGGTGTCTCTAAAGGGATAGCACAAAGGAGGTTTTTTTGTTTGTTTAATTTTGTTTTGGGGGGGGTGGTGCCAGTGCTAGAAACATTCTGCATTCTGATTATGGTAGTGGTTACATGAATCTATACATACATGTGTTCAAATTCATAGAACTGTATGATAATTTAAAAACCCTCTACTTTTAACACCAAATATCAATTCTACCTCTACGAGACTACTAAATCAGAACCCACTGGATATAAGATAGAGAGAGATGACTTATTCTGGAGATTTTTTAGGTAGTTGAAAGAAACATAGGTTTGCTATATAAGCAGTAGGAAAACGTCAGTAGGATTTGGGGGTAGGGTCTAGTTAGTAAAGAGGCTAAGTCATCCAGATAGGCCATGAATGGAATTTTCTGGATAATTACACAGGATCCCACTCACCTGCAAGCAAGAAAGTCTCTTGAAGTGCATAAATAATTCCACTGCAATAAATTATGTTTTTGGAAACTCTCCATGAACACTTACATACTTTATCAAAGCTCATTTCAGTGATTTGCCACTGTTTCAACCTGAAAGAGTTTCTGCAATTTCCTAACACACCATTCATAATCCCAAGGGAATTCCTTACATACTGGAAGATGCCAACATTGTTTTCGTTTCAAAATATCACCACTGATATTTAGAGGTAAGTAAAATCTCTTAATTTTTTGAAATACTTAAGAAAATACTTAAGAAAAATTTGCATTTATTATAGGAATAATAACAATTTATTCTTTATCTTGTGTATAAATATGTTTCCTCTGTGGCTGGAAAAGAGAATTATAATTTGTTTTCACATACAGTGTTTAGAGTTGTCAGTTCCAATTATATTAACTTAAAGCTACCTTTTGAGACTGGTTAAATAAACTATGGCACATCCATCTAATGGCATACTCCTTAGCCATAATAAAGAATAAGGATGCTTTTAATGTACTGATATGACATTACACCTAGTTATATTAGATGTAAAAAAAGCAAACTTCAGAATAATAGGCATAATATGCTATGATTTGTGCAAAAATGGGGGAAAAGTTTATACACATACATACACACACAAGTGTATTTACTTATAGTATTTGCTTAGACCATTTCTGGAAGAATACAGAAGTGGGGAATTAGGTGTTCAGGAGTGAGAATTGGGGTATATCACTGATGACCACTTTATATCTTTTATATTTTGAACCCTGTAAATGCACTGCTTATTACAAAAATAAATTTAAAAATTTTCCCTTTTCTTTTCAAACAAAGAGTATCTGTGTATTTTATTTAAAAATGCCTAAAAAGAAATAATAATTCAATTTCCTTCTTGGGGCCAAAAATTCCCACTCAATAGAAGAATAAATTTCTCATGGTGATTCCAGCAGTGAAAAGCTGGAATAAGGACCTCGGTTCTTGCCTTCTTTGAAGAAAGAATTCAGCAAAGAGATCAAGATTGTGAAAAAGATAAAAGTGTTTATTAGAAGCAAAGTCCGTGTAGAAAAAAGCAAAGTACCTGTAGAAAAAGCAAAGTACATGTGGAAAAAACAAAATACATGTGTGAAAGAGCACACAGGAGAGCTCACAGTGAGTTGCACCCAATAGGAGCAGCTTAGATTGCTTATATGGGGGCAGTTTCCTGGGTTGTCTCTGGCCAATCATCTCCACATTTAGTCCTGGTGTGAGCACGCCATCTCTCAGCCAAGATGGATTCCAGCTGCTGTCTTCTCCCTCCTTTTGTCCTTCCCCTAGACTAAGGGCCTTCTCTGTGCACGTGCTGGGCTGGGAAATCCACAAGAATGCACCCAATCAGGGCCCAATGATCCTGCTGGTATCCCATCTCAAAGCATCATCAGGAGACCAGCTGCAGCTGCTCAGCCTGGGGCCTATCTATTGCCTACCTCAATTGTATACATTTGTCTGATTTTTTCTTCACAAAAAGAATATCTAAAGTGTGTAGAATCCTTTGAATTTCTTGCTGTTCAAAATATTGGCTGAGGATGGGAAGCATTGGGAACTGGCTGGAAATGGAGAATCCTCGTGACCTACCCCAGACCAACCAAATCAGAATCAGCACGTTAACAAGACCCTCCCTAGGGGATTTACATGTGCCTTGAAGTGTGAGAAAGTACGGCTCCAACTGGAAGGCTGGAGTTGGAGGAAGACAGTGCCAAGAGTGCTAGAATATTAGGCAAACTGATGGCCTAGCAGGATAGAGAAAGGCCAGCAAGCAGACTTTGTGAAGTTTATTGAAGAACCAGAAGGAATCTTAGGAAGACCCTAGAGCCTAAGGTCCAAAGGGAAATCCCAGCTCCTGGGTGTAAATAAACATATAATGTACTGTCTTTTTCATTTGAATAACCCAAGATTCGAACAAAAGCGTCTTTGAAGGCCCCAAAGACATGCATCCATTAGCTGTTTCAAAAGCCAAACCAAAATCAACTCAAAGTCTTAGTAAGCATCTACCCACCTTCAATCAAGTCTCCCTGCTTCTGGCTTTTCCCCCCATCCCACCACCACTTCCCCAACAGCAGGAATGATTCTTCTGAAATGGAAGTCAAATCACGCCACTCCTGTAATCACAACCTTCTATGGTTCCCCATTTTACTCAGAGTAAGGGGCAGAGCCCTAAGGCAGACCTACAAGGCTCTATGCATAATGCCTCTCTCCACCATCACTCAACCACTCTCTCCTTGGCTGGCTCAGCTCCAGCCACCTGGCCTCCTCGCAATTTTCTGAACTTAAGCATGCTCTGCTTCCAGATCTTTGCACTTGTTCCCTCTGCCTAGGATCCTCTTCCTTCAGAAAATCCAAGGCTCACTTCAGGTCTCTGCTCAAGCATTATCTGACCACACTACATGAAATAGCCATTCTCCACTCCTCTGTCCGTCTCACTCTGCTTTATTTTCCCCATGGCAGTTACCATTTCTCACACTATTTATTGCTTTGATTTTTGTTTGTTTTGTTTTTTCCCCCTCTAGAATATAAGCTCCTCAAAGGCTGGGACTTTATTTTGACTATTACCATATCTGCAGTGCCTAAAAGAGGGATAGTTGTTGACCAAATGAATCAATGAATGAACAAACAAATGATCCTATCTTAGCTCAGGCTGGTGTAACAAAATACCATAGACTGGGTGGCTTAAACAACAGAAACCCATTTCTCACAGTTCTGGAAGCTGGAAGTCCAAGGTCAAGGCGCTGGCTGATTCAGTTTCTGGTGAGGACCCTCTTCCTGGCTCACAGCTGGCTGCCTTCTTGCTCTGTCTTTGCATGGCCTTTCCTCAGCGTGCGAGCAGGAAGACCTCTCTCTCTCGCTGCCTCTCTCCCTCTCCCTCCCTTCCCCCCCACCCCTTATAAAGCCACTAACCCTATTGGATTAGGATCCCACCCTAATGACCTCATTCAACCTTAATTACCTCTTAAAGCTATATCTCCAGATAGTCACACTGGAGGTTAGGGCTTCAGCATATGCATTTCAGGAGGACACAACTCAGTCCCCAGCAGATCCCATAATGAATTCCACTCCTACCATCATCAAAGAAATTGTCCCCTTAGGCTGCATTTCCTTTTGAACTCTCATCTCATTCAAGGCTGCACTTGGTATTCATTTAAACATAATTTTCAGAATTCCCTGGTGGTGCAGTGGTTACGAATATGCCTGCCAATGCAAGGGACATGGGTTCGAGCCCTGGTCTGGGAAGATCCCACGTGCACGCTGAGCAACTAAGCCCACGCACCACAACTACTGAGCCTGCACTCTAGAGCCCACGGGCTACAACTAATGAGCCCGTGTACCACAATTACTGAAGCCCACGCACCTGGAGCTGTTGCTCCACAACAAGAGAAACCACCACAATGAGAAGCCCACTCACCACAACAAAGAGTAGCCCCTGCTCACTGCAACTAGAGAAAGCCCGCCAGCAGCAACGAAGACTCTGTGCAGCCAAAAATAAATAAATAAATAAAATTATTTGTTAACAAAAAAACATGATTTTCCCCGAACAAAAATGCTGCAGCTAGGGGATGTCATTTGGTCTGATTTTCCCAGGGTATGTGTAGGGGTGTCTCTGGACTTGGGAGAGATAGGGCCTTGTGCAAGTTCTCTCACAGTTAACAGTCAGATGTCCCTGAATACATATTTTTAAAAATTGAAAAAAAAATTCAGGGTGTTTGTTGCAGTTACATCTCAGTCTCTTATCTTCCTTGACTTGGAACTTGATGAAATGTTACTTCATAAATAGAAGGTAATTGCAGCTGCTCTGACATGCTATGTGTCCACACCACAGAGAAGCATGGAAATTCTTCCTGTTTGCCAATTGCCTCTGAAGCTGTGTAAAGTATTAGGAACAACTTATAAAAGAAATACATTTAAGCAAACCTTACCTCTCTTCTAGTATTGTAAATCTCCTTACTGTACGAATTGCCTTTCAGTCGTGGTCTATAGAATCATCTATGGACAAGTTTAAAAGTTTCAATATACAGATGCCTAGACAGACAAAGAATCTTTCCTTGACCAAGGTCTAGTCAGGCTCCTCTGAGCCCTTTTCTTAACTAGGCCTCAAGCTTGGCTTATAAAAACCGCAGACCCTCAGCATAAGTGATTCACCCTCCCCCACTCCATCCACCCCACACTGTAAGAGAATTGAAGAAACACTAGCATAGTTTCTAACAGCTCAAGGCTGCATCCCCTTAAATTCCTGCTTGAGACAGCTCCGTGCTGCCAGGACAATTTACTTTTCTTCCTACCCAAACTTGGTGATAGGCAGATAGGCCCCCAAACCCCTTCTTAGAGCAGTTACATTACGAAGCTTGCAATTATAAATCCTTTCTCTGCCCCTTTGAGACATTAATCTCTACCACCCAGAATTGTTTTCTCAAGAATCTCTCTTTGAAATGAAAACTTTTAAGCAGCTACCTTTCACTCTGGCTACCAGTCCCTTTGGGAAAGTAAGGGCCTTATTTTGGTGGGTACAGAGCACTAACTTGCACCACTGCCTCCTGTTTTAAAGCTAGGAGAAGTTTGTTTCTCCTCTGGGTAAGTGCCAATTAACAAACCCAGATGGCTTAGTCACACGGACCCTTAATGCCTCTCAGTGCCTTTCCTTTAGAATACCCCATCTTTAAAAACTCTCTTGCCTTAATTTTGACAAAGTTGCTTTCAGTTCATGCTTGACCCTTTTCCCTGCTGCAATAGCTTTTTTTTATTTTTTTTTGCGGTACGCGGGCCTCTCACTGTTGTGGCCTCTCCCGTTGCGGAGCACAGGCTCCGGACGCGCAGGCTCAGCGGCCATGGCTCACGGGCCCAGCCGCTCCGCAGCACATGGGATCTTCCCGGACCGGAGCACGAACCCGTGTCCCCTGCATCGGCAGGCGGACTCTCAACCACTGCGCCACCAGGGAAGCCCTGCAATAGCTTTTTCTGAATAAAATCTATCCTTACTGCTTTACCTAGTTTACAAATTTATTAATCTTTGACAAGAGCAACCCCTGAGATTGTTTCTGTGCATCTAGGGAGGGGCCTAGGAATCAGGATTTTATAAAACTTCAGGAAGAGTATTCTGATGCAGTCAGGATTGCAAATAACTGCTATAGGACAGCGGCTTTCAAAGTGGGGCCCCTGGACCAACAGCATCATCATCACCTGGGTACTCGTTAGAAAGGCAAATGCTTGGGCCCTGCTCCAAACCTACTGAATCTGAGACTCTGTGGGGTAGGGCCCAGCAATCTGTCTTTTAAGAAGAACTTGTGGTGATTCTGATGGTTTGGGCACTGCTGTAGGGTGTTAAATTTGCTCCATGAAATATAATTAGGACTTGGTTAGTTAACTGTGACCTGGAACCTAGTTGTGTCAATAAATATTGACCTGAAGAATGCATCTGCAAAATTTCCTACTCCTTCTCCACTCCTTCTCCCTCCTCTTTTCCATTTTGTTTTCTCTAAAATGAAAGCCAGAAGGATCCTAGTCCACCATTGGACTTGGAAACCATTAATTTTTTTTTTTTTTTTTTTTGCGGTACGCGGGCCTCTCACTGTTGTGGCCTCTCCCGTTGTGGAGCACAGGCTCCAGACGCGCAGGCTCAGCGGCCATGGCTCATGGGCCCAGCCGCTCCGCGGCATGTGAGATCTTCCTGGACCGGGGCACGAACCCGTGTCCCCTGCATTGGCAGGCGGGCTCCTAACCACTGCGCCACCAAGGAAGCCCCGGAAACCATTAATTTTTGAAATTGTAACACAATTGCTAAATGACAATGACAAAATTGGCCATTGGAAAGGGTGAGCAGAATCTAGAATTCATAAAATGGATTCTCATCTGCCTCTCCTTAAAAAATTCCTCAATACCCTAAAATGTGCCCTTGGCTAACATTTGTGTAACTGGTTATATGTTTCAGAGAGAAAGAAAAATGGTGGTATTCATATGTGATTGCCTTTCCTTTCTACTTTTACAGCTGAAGATTATGTTTGTTTCCAGAATACTCAGCACCAGGCCTTTGTAAGCCTCTTCCTTCTCACCACCAGAGAGTAGGAGGAATGCTAGGGACGCTGACAATCACGCCTTCCTGGTGGAGAAGAGAAGGTCATTGAGAGAGTGTAGAGAAAAAAATGACTGTTTTTTCCTGCTTTCTGCTCTAGCCAGCAACAGACAGTTATGGCTCTTTTAATTCATTCCTTCATCTCATCTGCAAATGGAAAAACACATTCCACAAAAAAGAAGTCTCTGTTTCTGGAAACACTTGTTTCAGAAAAAAAAAAAAAATTCTGGTATGAGGAAGCTTTATTTTGGGGAAATATATTCTCTTTTATTTCTATTTTAAATATTTATGTAGTTTTGCAAAATACATGATATGGTAAAATAAATGAAAAATATTTACTTTTACACAAAGAGAGAAAGAGGATGAGAAATTCTTTTAAAGCATAGAAATATAGAAATTAATCCTTAACTTTGGAAACAAACAGAGTTTGGCAAAAGAGACATCTCTTTGTATTTCTTACACTAGAATTTTTATTTTGTAAACATGTGCTAGTTTCCAGAGTCTCGCCTCACTTAGGGGCAAATGAACAATATAATCTGGGGAGATGCCATTCCTGAAAGGCATCAGTGATTTACTTCCTCTAAGAATTATCAGATCCCCTTGCTCTTCAAATGACTGAAAGTGTTTGTGTCAAATTGACTTCGTTTTCACTTATATCGGTGCTGCTTTCAACTGGCTTTCCAAGTCTTTAATAACTGCATGCAAAGAGTCTCAAATCTGGCTTGACCTACCATTGCTTTTATTTGTCTGAGCATTAGAGGCAACAGGTTAAACCAGTCTCCCAGAATCTGCCACCCCACACCCCAAACATATTTTATAAGAGAAACGTGAGTTCATCTGGGAGCAGCATGAGTGGTCACTGCTGGGTCTTAGAAGTTAATTATTTCCCTATACTTCCTCCAGCGATATTATACACGACTTCACCTTGAAATCCTAGAGCCGTTTCTACAAGGTTCATTTCTCCACTTCATTAAGCAACAGGTCTTGCTAGCTAAAGGCTTTACAAAAAATAGTAGCAGCAAGAATAATTTTAGTAGCATTTCCTGACTCTGGGGTGTGACACACACTTGAACTTTCCACATTAAGAGGTAGTGGTAGCACAGAGGGAAAATTCTAACCTTTCTGAAACCTTGTGACTGTCAAAAGTCGTGGGTAGGAGAGAAAACTGGAGAAGAAATCCCCGATCTGTAAATATATAATGTGTTTTATTTGTACACATGTATGGCCAGTGGGGTCAGAAGGGAGGAGGCAAACATGTCGAACAGTAACTAATTGTGAAGCAGGGTAAAATAAATGATAATATAGAGATTTATGCCTAGAGGTAAGGGAGTGAGGAGGCCAGAGAGACCCACTGAAGGGAGATGTTATGCAGCAGCCCCAGCAGTGGACCGATCCCAGTTTCAAATAAACACACTGTCAAATGAGAAGGCAGGACTCAAATGGAACAGATTCAAAACAATATACTGTATGTGAAAGTCCTTGGCACATGGTTCCACTTATTGTTGCAAGAAGCAGTTGGCGTTTGAGTTGAGCAGCTCTGAAGGATAAGATAATTTTAAAATAGGGAGAAGGGTATTCCAGGCTGAGTGAACAGCCTATAGACAGAGAATTGACTGTGTGGGGCTCAGGTGTGAAGTGGGGGGAATGAAGGGCCGGTGGTGTGCTTCCAGCAAACGGTGCCTGGGGAGAGGAAAGAGGACATGGGGAGTTATCTTAGACAAAGCACTGGGAGCTTTGTGTAATGTCCTGTGGAGTTCGGAGGAAATGAAGAAAAAGGTGGTTATTTTACCTCCCCCTTCAGCCATAACATTAGCTTCTCTCTGGTCCCCTTGGTCTGCTCAAAAATTACCAAAGGAAAGTAAGGAAATCGACATGTTCTCTTCCTCTATCCCAAGACCATTGACTCCCATCTCATGCCACGTCTGACATGCCCTCTCCCCCAGCCGTCCTGACTGCCAGAAGCACCACTACAGCCCCCAAGCACAGCAGAGGAAGCTCAGGCATGGGAAATGTGTCAAAAAGTGGCTGCACGCTGTCCTGTGCAGAGAGAATGTTATGCTTTGTCCTTTAAGGAATTCTGTAGAAAAGATGCATGTCAGCTGATAGATCCAGATGGTGCCTGGTACTCAGTAGGTCCTCGATAAATGTCTAGTACATTGAGTTTTATTTGTTTATGAGCTCTTGGTTAAAAAAAAACTCTGCCACTTTTTGTTTTGTGGATCTTCATAAGTCAATCTCCTCAATAAACAACATTAAGAACATTAAGGATGGGGTGTTGTCAGTTTTGAGCCTAAATGCTTCAACCTTTCTGCCACAGCTCTCATTACCATTTTGGTGTTATTTGAGAAAATAATAAACATGATATTTTTCTGATTATAAAGGTAATGCATATTACAGGCATACTTCTGAGATATTGCGGGTTCAGTTCCAAGCCAGCCAATAAATCAAATATCGCAATAAAGTAAGTCACAAATTTTTTGGTTTCCCAGTGCATATAAATGTTACACTTACTGGTCTTTTAATGGCAGCTTGGTATTCCATTTCCTTACTGTCATTTGATGCACCTTTTGCTGAGTTCATAAGGAGGCTATGATATTTATATCATTTGGCATAAATTGTTATGTTTCTCTGAATATTTCATTAGGATAAATTAGTAGAATAAAGTTACTAAGTCCTAGTGTTATAAAAAAAGTTATGTTTACATTAACATTAGGTCAAAGGACATACCTTAATATTAAAATACTTTATTGCTAAAAATTGCAAACCATCATCGGACAACGCAGGGTTGAAATAAACCTTCAATATGTAAAAGACGCCGTATCTGCGAAGCGTAATAAAGTGAAGCACAATACAACGAGGTATGTCTGTATGTAAAATTTGGAAAATATCGAACTCCCTCTCTTTCAAAATCCCCCCCAAAACGGTAACCAGAATCACCCATTGTATTCCTTTCCTATCGCTGTAACAAATTACCACAAATTCCGTGCCTTAAAACACCTTAGTTGTAATCATTAAAGCTACTTGGAATGTAAGTGGATACTGAAGAATCAGGAAAGTTGCCCCTGTCTGTTTTCCTGAATTCCAAGGCCAATGAAAATAGAGTGAATGTATTAGTGTGTGTTGAGTCATGAGTTGACTGAATTTGGCAAGAAAATTTGAAAACTCTCTTTCTGGGAAGAATCAGGGTTGTTCCAATAAAAACAGGAGCCCTTGGCAGCTGTGAAACCCGTATGTGTTCACACTTGTAACACAACCTCGTATTAACCATGCTTCAGCCTACTGAGTTCTGTGAAAATGAAGAGACCCAGTTTATACACATATTCTAATATTTTGTGTCTGACTGGGCAACTATTTTCTTCCTCCTGCAGTGTTCTAAGATTACACAAATGTACAGAAGAGTACTCTTGATATCAGATATTTTTCTCCTGGCAGGTCACTCATGAGTCATCATCAAAGATTTTCATAGGACTGCCCTCACAGACGATTCTCTAGGTAGGGAGTTGAAAGCAGTATAGCAATCATGCTTTGAAGAAATTTCCAAATGGCAAAAATCTGTTTGAGTAATCAAGTAAAATCAAGAAAACGATTTGGAGTTTACTTTGAGTAACTTAATTATAACTCAAAGGATATGCTGTTTATTTATAGAGCACCTTTCCCCAAAAGACGTTCAATCACTAAATTACTATGATCTCCCTTAGAAGACAGGGAGGAAGAGACATTTTGGTGAGGTTTATCTTATCTGATGATAAGAGAAAAGGGTCTCATTCCGTTTTTTCTTTCCCCATTTTTCTCATCCTTTTAGACCCCAAATTCCAAATTGGTGAAAGGGTGAGCAGTAACCCAGACCAGAGCTGGGGTGACAAGTAAGAGGAATCCCTTGTTGTTTTCATCCAGGGGTCTCCCTGTCTCTTGAGGTCTAGGTAAAACGAAATCAATACCCCAATTCCAAGGCTTGTGGCTGATTTCCATAAATGCCTAGGCAGTTTACAGTCTCAAAGTCTCAACCAGCTCCAAACTTTTATTTCCTCAGTTTATGGGTTGTCTAGGTGTCTCACATGTTTGGTTCTGTTCGGCAATGCATTGACTCAGATGTCACATTCAGGCTCTTTTCCAGTTTTCACACACACACACACACACACACACACTCCCACAAGTTGATTTGCACGGTAAGTGGACCTTATTGATTTAAGAGAGAGCTGGAAGTAGAGAATTCCAAGGGAATTTTTTTTTTTTTTTCCTGCGGCACGCGGGCCTCTCACTGCTGTGGCTTCTCCCGTTGCGGAGCACTGGCTCCGGACGCGCAGGCTCAGCGGCCATGGCTCACGGGCCCAGCCGCTCCGCGGCATATAGGATCTTCCCGGACCGGGGCACGAACCCGTGTCCCCTGCATCGGCAGGCGGACTCTCAACCACTGCACCACCAGGGAAGCCCTCCAAGGGAATTTTTATTCCCTCTCATTCTCTCTACCTTACCGGGTGCCCCAGTTACACGTCATCATCAGCTGGGCTCCTGCTTCCTCTCTGAGGCAAAACAAATTCCTCTTGCTGCCTCATGCGGAACCGGTGAGACTTTTCTGTGTTGCCTCAGCACCTTCCCACAGGCCTCAGGTGCTCACCTCCTCCAAATGGCTTATCAAGTTGTGTCCCTTCCTAAGAAGAATTCTGGTGCCAGCTGTTAAGAAAATAAAAATTTCAACCCTTTATAATTTATTTTTAAACTCCAGTGTTTTCAGTCAAAAGAAAACTAATATTTCTTTCATTCAACAAGTAAAAGAAATCTTTGTGTGCTTATTTTTTTTTATTTATTTATTTTTTTGTGTGTGCTTATTTTATGCCAGGCATTATTCCTGGAGCTGGGAGCCCAGCAGGGAATATGACACAGTCTTATTGCAG
The DNA here is from genome assembly GCF_005190385.1 of Monodon monoceros. Taxonomy (NCBI): domain Eukaryota; kingdom Metazoa; phylum Chordata; class Mammalia; order Artiodactyla; family Monodontidae; genus Monodon; species Monodon monoceros. The sequence continues at coordinate 63,715,107 of NW_021703770.1, read as the reverse complement.
AGTTTCTGTCTCCTGGAGGAGAAATGTTTTAAACAAATAATGATGTGAATAATTTAGTAGCAACTGTGGAAATTACCACAGAGGGAAATTTCTGAGTATTATCTGGAAGGCGTGGCCGTGGCAGAAAGGGTTTAGGAGTGAGGGAAAGTTTTCCCGACATGTTTAATCTGCCCATCATTAGAAAAGGCTGGTTTACTCATAGGCCTACGTGCTTTTGTCTGCAATTGTGCCGCCTCTGAGGAGACAACTAAAATCAGAGCGACAACATTTGTTGAGTTTCTGTCATGAATTAACATATAATTAATTCAACAAACACTTATTGAGGGGCTCCTATGTGTCTGATACTCTGCTAAGAGTATATATAACAGCTTATATGTAGCCTAGAGAGGGTGACAGAAAATATTCAGAAAAATAAAGAAGTATGGTAGTGAAATAACTGAAAACAGGTGATGGGTGGGTGGTCAGGAAGGGCCTCACCGGGTGCAGAGGCCTGGTTGGTGAGCAGCTTGCTGAAGAGGGTCTAGTTAAAGGAAAGGTGTGTTCAAAGGCCCTGAGGCAGAAACCACACTGTTGGCTCATCTGACCACAGAGAAATGCATAGGCGAGAGTAAGTAAGTGAGAGGAAAGAGAGGATGTTCTTGGCATGGAGCCAGGGTCCTGTTTAGGTAGGATTTTGTAGGCCATGGGAGGAGTTCGAGTTTTTTCCCCAAGAGAAAAATGAAGGGATCCATAGGGGAGTGACTTATCTGATTTATGTTTTAAAAGATCATTCTGGGTGCAGGATAGAGAAAAGAGTGTTTATCACAGTGTTTTATAATAAACAACCTAAACATCTATTAATGCAGACTTGGTTAAATAAATAATGGTATGGCAGTTTCCCAAAAAACTAAAACTGAAAATATCATATGATCCAGCAATTCTACTCCTGGATATATATCCAAAGAAAATGAAAACACTAATCTGAAAAGATACATGGACCCCAACTTTCATAGCAGCATTATTTATAATAGCCAAGATATGGAAACAACCTAAGTGTCCATTTAACAGATGAATGGGTAAAGAGGATGTGATATATATCACATAAATATAACAAAACAGAAACAGACTCACAGATATAGAGGACAAACTAGTGGTTACCGGTGCTTAAGAGAAACTGCCATGTATATAGTAACGATACACAAGCAACAATTACAATTATTACAATTACTATGTAATAGTAAAATAAGCAACAAGGATATACTGTACAGCACAGGGAAATATAGCCATTATTTTATAATAACTTTAAATGGAGTAAATCTATAAAAATATTGAATCACTATGTTGTACACCTGAAACTAATATTGTAAATCAACTATATTTCAATTTAAAAAAAAGGAAAAAAATGGTGGCATGTCTATATGTTGACATGGAAAGATGTTCGTTCACCTTGTAGTAATTGGGGAAAAAAATCAACTTACAATATAATGAATCTATTGAGCTTTAATTAGTCTGAAAGGATATAAACAAAAATGTTTATATATTTTGTCTCTGGGTGGTGACAATATACAATTTTTTTCTCCTTTTTTGTTTACCTATATTTTCTAGTTTTTCCATGTGAGTAATAAAAGGGGTATATAGAAATAAGTTCATGAGACGTAAGATTAAGAGGTGGCCTGACAGAGAAAACATTGAAATACAGTAATGTGATATTTTCACTTACCAAGAATTATATTTACAGCTTACTTCAAATCATGAATACCTTGCAGAATATTTCAAATGTTATGTCATAAAATTTATAATGGAAAACTGAAAGTGTGATTACATGAGTTATTATTCCTTAAAATTATAGTTCATAGTATTTATCTTTTCCTGGCAAGTATCATTGACTTTGATCATACATTTCCTCAGGCCCAGGAAGAAATTCTTTCCCACTTGAGTGCTGACTTTTGGGAGTGCTTCTGACTGTGTTGCCTTGCTGCATTTTTTTGAACTGGGATTAGAAAATATTTCTATTTTCCACTTAAAATTCCAAGAAAAATAATTTGAAGAATGGGAAGCTAAAACTCAATGGAATATATCTGAGCTACTGAGGACTTTAATGAGTTGTTCCCATTTTTTTCTGAAAACATTGCATAATTTTAGACTTCCACTTAATTCTTTTCGTTCAAGGTGTTTACCATTGGGTGAAGTTTTAAGTCCCTCATATATTAGCTGTTCAATAACAGTAGTACACCTGACCAAATGCCAATGGGCCAGAATTTATGATTTTCTAATGGTAGCAGTGTGGGTTAAGTTCCCTACAATCTTTGTCTTTCTGATCTCCCTTTGTTAATTTCAGAGGAATCCTTTGAATTTTAAATTTCATGTCAAGTTTTACAACAGTAGATTGCTGCAAATGTCATCAGGTTTTTGACTTGTATGCTTGAGAAAACTGAAGGGTCTTTTTTTTTTTTTCTTGTCCATTACTGTCTTTTTGAAATTATTTTCTGTCACTGTTGTGTAAGATAACTTGGACTTCCTAGGTCCTCGGATGATGCGTGTCCATAACAATTTTAAATAAACCATGTAGAAGACATATACATTACTAATCTTGCTAAGGGAAAAGTGTGAATAAAAAGCTATTTTTAGGGGCTTCCCTGGTGACGCAGTGGTTGAGAGTCCTCCTGCCAATGCAGCGGACACGGGTTCATGCCCCGGTCCGGGAGGATCCCGCATGCCACGGAGCGGCTGGGCCCGTGAGCCATGGCCGCCAAGTCTGTGCGTCCGGAGCCTGTGCTCCGCAACGGGAGAGGCCACAACAGGGAGAGGCCCGCGTACCGCAAAAAAAAGCTATTTTTAAAAATTTATTGAATTAATTTATTTATCTGCGTTGGGTCTTCGTTGCTGTCCGCGGGTTTTGTCTAGTTGCAGCGAGCGGGAGCTTCTCACTGCGGTGGCTTCTCTTGTTCCTGTTTCTGAGTCACACGATAACCAACCCCATTTCGTTGTAGTCACGCTCTTGTTTTTTTCAATAAGCTGCCCTCTGGTCAGCTCCAGCAGATAGGGTTTCTCCCTTCAGAGGACTTGGGGCTTGTCTGGAGCCAGAGACACTTTGGCCTCTCCTCCTGTTCCTTTGTGATTTGCAGACAGATGGAGAAAGGAGGGATGTTTCTGAGAATTTGCAGACCTTCATCTAAGCTTTCTTTTTTTTTTTTTCTTTTTGTCTGTCATTGAACTTGGATGACCTGTAGAATTTCAGAAACAGTTGATGGTGTAAAGGAGCAGGGCTGCCTTAAGTGGACATATTTAGTCCTGGATAAAATAAGTTAAGGATCGACAGTAACATGTAAATGGAGATTTCAGCCATTTCCACTAAACTTTGCTGCATGTGAAAGACAGAAGAAAGAGGATCTGCTGCTATTTTGTGTGCAATTAAAACAGGCTAGTCTTCCAGAGAAGTACTTGTTGAAATAGGAAAACTGTGGATAGAGTATAAGCTTCCCGACCTGTTGTTAGATGCTGCACTTCTCACCACGCTGCCACCAGGGATGGGAAAGCTTTTTTTTTTTTCTGTTTGTGACTTCCAATCCATACAAGACCAGTCAAAGGTAAAGGGCACATCTGAAATAATTTGAAAGTATACTTCAATTTCATGTAATGTCCAGTTAAGAGAAAAGAGGGGGTAGATAAAATAGAAGAAATTGGAAAAGTGCAAGAGAGAAGAAAAGATAAACGAGTGGTAGATAAAGTAGGAAGATGAATTGGGCAGCGGAGCAAGAGAGGAGAGAAACTATAGAAAAAGGAAGAAACGCAGGCTTGAGGATGCTACACTCCTATCACTGCTTTTTAAAGTGCTAACTTACACAGGACCTTCAGGTTTCCTTACACTATTCTGAATGGGATTCCAATAGAAACTTACAGTGGGGGAAATCCATTTCCTGGGAGAGTGTTTGCTAAATTGGATTTTGTAACCCATATTCTTGAGGAGGGTGGGCCCTTGGTTCAAATTTGATGGTTTCCATTTGATGATAATCTTCTAAAATGTTAATGTAAGCATATTATGGATCACCAGGATGCCCACTTGATAATAGAATACTGTCTCACAATTTCATGGCAGTGCTTACTTTTATACTTGCTATTGGGTAGGTATAAAATAGCACTGGGTTACCCTCATTCTCACGGGCTAATGATAAAAGAGTACTGGTTAACTTAATAAATGATGTATTTGTGCCAATTAGAGTCCAAATTAGTCATTTGGTGCTTGTAAGAAGAATGATATTTGAATAGAGAAAAGTAATGGGAGAATGGAGTGATCTCTGAAGGAAGACACATTTAGATGGGAGGCGCACAAGGAACCCAAGAGAGCCCACCTTAGACTTGGTACCACCATCTCATTGTGAATGGCAATTTGGTTTCAGCAAAAGGGCATAATCCATGACATTAATGTTGTTAATTTGAGTTTTATTCATTTTTCTAATTTTGTTTAAATTTAATTGGTAAAGTTATTTGTGGATTTAAAATCTATGAAGGTCATAATCATGAGATGTTTAAATAATAATAATAATATTATAAACACAAATTAGGGCAAGTCTATGAGTCTGGAGGATTCTAATATTTAAAAAGGGGTCTGTTCATTACCCAAGTTTGAGAAACACTGCTCTAAACTGAAGTGGAAGATCACTATTACCTCGGGGGCTAAGTAATATCAAAATTACGGACCAATACTATTAAACTAGAAAGTCTTGCCAAAACTGAATCATGTTTGACTATTGGCTTTTTTGAATCACTTCATAAGTGTTTTGTATTCATTTACAATTACTATTTTGGGGCAATGGGTCTTAATTTCCTTGCTTTAATTTTTTTCTCCTTCTAGTAGCTCTGAAAACAAATTGTTAGTGATAAAAAGTATTGACCATTTCAAATGTCCATTTATTCTTTCAATAATATTTATCAAATGGAAAGTATTGCCAGGCAAATTAGTTATGTAAATTTATATTATTTATAAATTTATATGTATACAATATAATATTGTATATATTTACATACATATTAAATATATTTACATAATGTTTATATATAAGTATATAAAGTAAATAAAATATATACATATATTTATATATGCAATTTGGTTGATCAATAGAGAGATATAGATAGATAAAACATGGTTCTTGGGCTTGAGAAGCTCAAAATTTAGCAGAGGAGATAAATGTGAAAACATATAATTACAAAGCAATAGAAATTATTGCTATAATAGATATGTGAACTGGAACAAAGAAAAGAGAGAAACTAGCTTTGCCTGCAGGTAGAAAAGAAGGAATTCACTTGTATTACAACTTATCATTACTCTTACCTGTGTTATAAATTACAATTTTCACATTCCAGAGTAAGAGGAGAATATCTGTGTAGAGGTTTTTTTTCAGCTTTACTGAAGTATTATTGACATATAACTTATGTTAGTTTAAGGTGTACAATGTGATGAGTTGATGCACATATATATTGATACAAATTGTGAAATGATTACCATGATAAGGTTTGTTAACATATTCATCCTGTGTAGAGTTTAAAAAATGTATCTCATTAAACATATAGGCCTGCAATAGTGTTGAGAATGTGATACAAGAATTTGCTGCACATGACAACAATTGCATAATGTACCCAGAAAATGTTGCAATGGCTCCTATTACATAAACCATAACTTAATTGTATGATGGCAGATGGAAATAGAATACAGTGGATAGTATGATGCACTAGACATAAGCATCACTTCATTCATCCATGCATTTGAAAAACTGTACCTTTTGTGGGCAAGATATTGCATAGGTGCTAATGAGAAAAAAAATTTTTTTAATTTTTATTTTATATTGGAGCATAGTTGATTAACAATGTTGTATTAGTTTCAGGTGTACAGAAAAGTGATTCAGTTATACATATACATGTATCTATTCTTTATCAAATTCTTTTCCCATTTAGGTTATTACAGAATATTGAGCAGAGTTCCCTGGGCTGGGCTACACAGTAGGTCTTTGTTGGTTGTCTATTTTAATTATAGCAGTGTGTACATGTCAATCCCAAACTCCCAGTCTATCCCTCCCCCCACCCTTCCCCCCTGGTAACCATAAGTTCATTCTCTAAGTCTGTGTCTGTTTCTGTTTTGTAAATACAGTAAGTCCCCTACATACAAACGAGTTCCATTCAGAGAGCACGTTCATAAGTCATTTGTTCGTAAGTCCAACAAAGTTAGCCTAGGTACCCAACTAACACAATCAGCTATATAGTACTGTACTGTAATAGGTTTATAATACTTTTCACACAAATAATAATAAAAAACAAACACACACACAAAAAAACATTTTTAATCTTATAGTACAGTACCTTGAAAGTACAGTAATACAGTGCAACAGCTGGCATACAGGGGCTGGCATGAGTAAACAGGCAAGAAGAATTACTGTACTGACTGGAGGAGGGAGAGGAGGTGGGAGATGGTAGAACTGAAGGATCATCAGCAAAATAGGAGACGGAGGGCAAGCTGCAATTTCACTCACGCCTGATGTAGATGGCACAGATTCTGGTTGCTTGCTGGGTTCAATTCTATCTACCCTCTTGAAAAAATGATCCAGGGATATCTGGGTAGTAGCTCTTTTTTTTTCTTGTCATAGATGACACAGTAGCTCTTGATTGCATTCTGAACGGCTGCTGTAATCTTCGTGTACCGTTCTATGTTTGGGTCCTGTGCCTCAAAAACTAATGTTGCCTCCTCAAATAAAGAAAATCCCCTTTCCATTTCCTGCATCGTGAATCTCTTTTGTTCTTCAGTTACTTCTTCCCCTTGTCTCTCTTCGTCCTTTCTCTGGGCCTCCAGTTCCATCAGGTCCTCGTTAGTAAGCTCCTCATGTTGCACAGCAAGGAGTGCAATGAAGTTGTCCTCTTGCAGATCTAGCTCCAGCGATGTTTCCATCGTTATCACTTGGTGCTTCTTGGCGGTACCAGCTACAACACCGCTGCTTCTATGTTTGCTTCCGGACATCCTGGACTTGAAATAAAGTTACTGTACTCTATACAGTCCTGTACAGTGAAGTACACAAAAGCACAACCACTTGTAGAGGATGCATGCACGTGACAATGTACGCCAGACACATGAACTAACTTATGTGATTGGACATGTGAATGCACGTTCGCATCTTTGAAAGTTTGCAACTTGAAGGTATGTATGCAGGGGACTTACTGTAACTTTATTTGTATCATTGAGAAAACAAAAATTAATAAGGCACTTTCCTACTTCAAGGAGATTATAACCTAGTAAGGGAGGTAAAAGATATTCAAATGACTATGATCCAGAGCAGTTTGTGCTAAGTGTTCTAAAGAACAAAGTAACCAAAGTATGATAAAGGTCAGAGAAAATGCTTAGTTTGGATATGAGGGATGGCTTCTTGGGAGAACATGGGTTTGAGCGAGGTCGTATGGGATAGGTATACAGAATTTTGTTGGTGGCTATCATGGAGAGAGGGTGTGTGCCCCAATCATGAGAATCCTTTGAATCACATGAGTACCTTTGTAGAGGTGGGAAAGGAGAAGTTATCTTTCAGGAACAGCAAACACTCTGTCTGGGTCTGAGTATAAAGCACATGTAGCAGAGTTGTGGGAGAAAATTTTCAAAGTTTAATTAGTAGTAGGTCATAGGTGGCCTATAGAATCTCAGGAAAAAAAATTCTACAAACATTTATTGAGGGCTTGTAATATTTCGAGAGTTGGGAATTCAAAGATGAATGAAATAAAGCCAATGCCCTTGGGATCTCACACAACCCTTGATGCCTTGGAGATAGCATAGTGCGCTGATTACAAAATGTGAGGGTACGTGCTGTCACGAAGATACACGCAAAGGATATGGGAACAATCACCTCTCACAGGGAGAGTCAGAGAAAACACCCGAGAGGAGATGCTATTGTAACTGGGTCTTGATGAATGAGTGCAGAAAAAATAAGAACAGAACGTTTCCCTTGCATACAAAGTCCCAGAGACATGCAAAGGCTGGCTTAGTCAAAGAGCAAAGTGTGGTCCAATGTGACTCAAGGGGAAAGTGTTAGGAGCTGAGGCTGGAAAGGAAGGTCGGGGTCAAAGTGAGAAGTGCCTTGTGTGTTGTGGTAAGGAATTTGGACTTAAGTCTCCTTGGCCAATGATTTTAAGTCTTTTGGGTTGGTGGCGTACCTTCAAAAACTAGAATTTGTTTCAGGACAGTGGAAAAGATGAAAGGTCTGGAAACACTAAACAAACCAGCAGCAATTACAGCACAAGCAATCGTATAGTACAATTATGGTCTCGCAGCGTTTATAAAAGCATCCATAGTTACTGCACTATTCACTTGGTTGGTCTTCAGTGCGTTTCTTTGGGAATTGAGCTATTTACTTCCAGACAGTGCATCTTGAATACCTGGTGATGTTGTCACAAGTTCCAGTAAGCGCAAGACACTTCGCTTGGCATAGACTTGATGTTACTCTAAGCCTCTTCCGGCCTAGTCAGGTGGTACTCTATGTAACACCCCACAAGCTGCTCAGATCAGCATTCTGTTTGACGGAAATTGCTGTTAAAAGTTTGAACGCTGGCAAAACCAAATTTCACCTTGTTGGTCAAAAGGTGGCAGGACGTTTGCAAAGCATGCAAGGTATAGGGACAAAGTGCTGTGTCTTACCAGGTAAAAACACTTGCTGCAGGCAATAGAAAGTCTTGAAAGACTTTGAAACAGATGGGTCCTATAACCAAAATGATGATACGGGCAGATTTACCAAACTGCCATGTGCAAAATGCAGGAAGGAGAGGCCAGGAGCTGGGAGACCATTTAAGGCCAGAACTAAGATCAGAACTAGGGTGTCAGTAGAAAGGGAGACTAGGGGCCACTTTATTAAGGAAGTAGGGGGCTTGGCAATTGATTGGTTGGGGAAGGAGTGTCATGAAGAGGAGACAAAGATGATTTGACATTTTATGCCCGGATGAATGGAAGAATATTTGTGCCATCAACATAAATAGGATAATCAGGAAAAACAGCTATTTAGAATTACATGAGAAATGTGGCTCAGGGTAATTGAGTTTTAAATGGTAGTTATAAATTAACCAAGATCAGTTATGCCTTTTAGAATATTCTTATTGTTCTAGTAAATACCCAGGGAAAATATATATTGCTCAATAGAGCAATTCAGCAATTGGCCTTTTACTCTTAGTGTTTCATATATAACTCCCTTTAAATGCAATTTTGATCTTTAAAAGGTGATTTACCTACAATTTTTGTGCAACCCATTAGTATAAAAATGTTCCCAACCATTATAGGCCTTAAGAAGGAGTATTCTGGGGGCTATACCTCCTGGGAAGTGGGAGTGGCTCTAAACCACTTGCCAACCTACGGATTCTAGTAAGACTATTTCTCCCGAGAAACATGCCTGTAAGGTTTCTTCTGTGGCCCCTACCCTTCCACCCTGGGGTAGAGCTTGTGCAGAGACCTGCAGTACAGAACACGGGAAAGTACCAGCCCTAGCAGGCAAACTTTAAGCAGAGTGGTAACTAGGTGACCCTAATTTTTGAGCCCTACTATACTTCTTACTACAAATGAAGAAGTTAAAAACAACTTTCACTTGTTAGTTATTTCCCCAATTTGAAAAGACAGAAGCCAAACCCCCAGAATGCTTTATCTGGGTTATCCCAGAATAACCCAAATCCACAATTTAATGGACCCAAGCACAACCTAGAGTGACTGGGAAAAGAAGACTTTTCTTATGATGTGTATGTAAACCAGAGTCAGAAGCTCGAGATTTCCTTTGGGTGCCTGTGATGTCTTTGTCAGTGGTCCCCCTCTCATTCCAGAGGTACACAAGATGTCACAGGGGTTGATTTCATTGGCCTTCATACCACTAGGTCAGTTTGCAGTACAAAACATATCAAAACACACATCCTTGACAGTCTGGAACCATAGCCATATTCCCTGTAAGAGCTGTCAGTGGTACCCTGCAGGATGATAGGAATTTGGAGTGGAGGAGCCTGCCTTGCAGAATAGGAAAGGTGAATGGGGGAGGGGAAGTGTTAAGACTGGTGAGTTTTCTTTCTTTTTCCTGAATTGTTCTTGTTTTCAGCAGCGTTTCCCCCCTCTCATCCACTGCTGAATCTAGAGTTCTCTAAATGAACGATCTAGTTATTAAAGGCTAATGGTTTAACACAATTTCATTTTTTTTTCCTCCTGGCCCCTGAGCAATCATGAAGGTGTTGGTAGAGTGAGAGTTATAACTGGCACATGAAACTTTACAGTAGAAGGCACCTTGCTGTTCCAGCTTTGTAGTAAAAAGGGCAGGTGGGTGCCATTGACAATGGCCAAAGTAAAGACCTTGCCTTGGTCATTTCTGCATTTCCCACTCCTCTGTGTCAGTTAGAGGCAGCACTGAACTCCTGAATAAAGCTCATGGGGATTATCTACCCTCCTCCCAGAGCCCTGAGATATAGATCAAGCATTCTGGTTTCAGACACAATAAGGGGAGTACAGCACAGGTGACAAAATTATGAAGATACATTATCCTTTTCTCCAAATATTAGGAGACTCATCTCCCCTCTCTATTCATGTTGCTTTGATTAATGGTATTTCCATGGGGCCTGTTTCCCACTTTCAAACGTAGGATAAAATTAAGGAAAGCCGATTAAGATTGAATAAAATGTGCAATGTTCTCTCAAGCCATTCCAAATTTTGGAATGTTTTGGCTAAACATCTTTTTGTTTTTAATCTTTCCACCTATCTTTCCACCTAGACCAAGCCCTGGAGCCAGGGTGTGGGGTGAATGGTGCTGCTTGGAGCACAAACATCTATAGCTGTAACCTTGGTGTGACCTCATAGGTCACCATGCCATCAGGGACTGAAGGATGGGATCTGCTTTCTTCGTTTAACAAGGGTCCATTTCCAGCAGGAGCTCAGCCCTGCATATAGCTTATCTCAAAAATAAGATGGGGCTTCCCTGGTGGCACAGTGGTTGAGAGCCTGTCTGCCGATGCAAGGGACACGGGTTCATGCCCTGGTCCGGGAAGATCCCACATGCCGCAGAGCGGCTGGGCCAATGAGCCATGGCCACTGAGCCTGTGCGTCCGGAGCCTGTGCCCCGCAACGGGAGAGGCCACAACAGTGAGAGGCCCGTGTACCGCAAAAAAAAAATTAGAGCCTTTGACTTCAGTTAATTTAAACACAAGTGTTTGACTAGTTTTGAATGGAATAGAATAAGTTATTCCTTCTTTCCCTACCTCTTGGGCAGGAGGAAATGTTTCTTGTGTAGCCCATTAGTGGGGTAACTCTGGCTTCCATCTTGCACACCAACCCATTGCCTTTGGCTAGAGATGTCTATTATTTTATGATATCCTCACTTCTGGGGCTTTCTAACAGCTGCTTCTGTTTGCCACTTTGCGTTTTCTCAGTTTCTCTTCACAATCTCATAATCAAGTAAGAGTCTTATTAATTCATTTATTTTTTTCAGCTTATTAATGTACTGCCATGCCTCCTGGCTGCAAAAATATGAGAGAATCACTGGGAAAAAAATTCAATAATTAATGAGAGTTTTATTCCCCCCAGCTTACAACATTCAGAAAAAATCACTCAAAATCTTACAATGTGGACTCAACCTTTAATTCTTAAAGACAGAAAACATAAACTCTGGACGAGAGAAAGAATGCTTTCAAAATGGATTTTTCTTTTCTTTTTTAAGTCTAGGAATTGTTAACAGGATCACGCTGGCCAAATGTGATTGACATGAGGCAAGACTGAAGGAGCCTAATACTGTCACTCTTCGATTCTCCAAGGACTTCAGAGCACCAGCCATTTCAGGAACACTCACCTTTGACAATGAAAGAACAGTCTCATTTTGTCTGTTCTATTTAAATGGGCCCAGTTTTAGGGGAAAATGAAACAGTTCTCAGAGCACAGACCTTTACTGAACTGGAAATACTTTTATTTATTGGACACATGTTTTATTTGAACATCTCCAATGTGCCATAACCCATGCCCTCATATAATAACATTTTATTTGTGCAAATACTGTGGGAATCACAGACAGAAGAGGCTGAAAACCTTGTCTGGAGAGATGAGAAACTATCAAGGTCTGTGAAGAATATGAGTTTTACCCTACCTGGAAGCTAACAAGCTAGCCTGGTACCATTTCATGGATGCTGGGAGAAGGCATGAGACAGGACAGAGACAAATGACTTTATTCATCATAGCACAGTGACCAGCACTAGAATGATGTTGACACCAGGTTCCTATGCCCCCCAAATCCCATGGGGCACACAGGTGGGCCTAGATGGATGCTTGCACATGCCAAGTATTGTGTTATAGGAGAAGAACACTGAGCTTAAGGAATTTACCATTTTTACAGTGAGCAGCAAGCAAGATGCTACATCAGCCTTCAAGATTGCTCTCTGCAAACACAATGCTGAGAACTGGGCAGGGTAATGAGTAGTCAGGGCTTATGTGTTCTTGGCATCCTTGGCAAGAACGTGCAGGGATGGATGCTCAGGGCCCGAGATGGATTAACTCTTCTGGCAGAAACTTCACTGAGACAATATTTAGGGATGAGGACAAAAAGGACTCATTCCAGTAAGAGGGAACAGTATTTGCAAAGGCCCTGAGGCATGAGAGACAATGAGACGTCTCAGGAACAATGGAGAGTCTTGCTTAACTGGGATGCTGGTGATAAGGCTAAACAAGTAGGCTGGCATCCAATCCTCCAGGGCTTTGCATGCCATTGAGATTATGAAGTGTAGCTCTTCTCTTTTAACCTAACACATTTCAGAGCATTTTAAGCATGGGAATGACATGATTGAACTTTATTATATGTTACCTGGTGAGAATGTGGGGAATAGACTGGAATCAGAGATAAGTTATGTTGGCCTTTTACCAGCTGTCCCTGGACTATTTTATTTCCTTTATGTCCTATAAACCCCCTGCCTTGTTTTTTCCCTTCTATTTTTCTAACCCCTTACCCCACCCTGTGTCCCATTCTCACCTTCAGGAACCTCACACTCTCACCTTCATGCCTGGCAGCCCTCTCCCTTTAACTCACATTGAATATGCTCAGATATTTGCTGATATGTAGTAGGAATATTTCTGTTTAATTTACTGAATTAAACACTATTTTTATACTATTTTTAGAGTTGTAAACATGTTATTTGTTGGGAATTCATCCACTGTTTTTTTCATATGTCAATGTTATGTTAAGAAGTTTTACTTGGCATTACATGATTCATAAATCCAAAGCCTAAAAGGTAAATTGCAACATTCAATTTATAAAAATTAAAAAAAACCACACACAAAAATACTTTCTACTTCAAATTGTATTTAATTATTATTATTTTTCTTTTCTTTCTTTCTTGTCTCTTTTTTTTTTGCTGTGCTGTGTGGCCTGTGGGATCTTAGTTCCCCGACCAGGGATAAAACCCAGGCCCTCAGCAGTGAAAGCTTGGAGTCCTAACCACTGGACCGCCAGGGAATTCACAAATTGTATTTAATTATTCTAAAAAGGAATCATACCAAGACAAGAAGAAGTATGATATTTTAGGAGGTTAAAAAATGGATTAAGTATACCAAGATACAAAATGTCTTATTTTATTTGTAAGTGATTTTAAGACCCTTCCAAATTTTGCAGTGTATTCTGGGCAGAAATGATGGTGATGATGATTATTTATTTTTTAAAATTAATTAGTTAATTAATGGCTGCATTGGGTCTTCGTTGCTGCATGCCAGCTTTCTCTAATTGTGAATGCAGGCTTCTCATTGCAATGGCTTCTCTTTGTTGTGGAGCACAGGCTCTAGGAACGCGGGTTTCAGTAGTTGTGTCTCACGGGCTCTAGAGCACAGGTTCAGTAGTTGTGGTGCACGGGCTTAGTTGCTCCACGGCATGTGGGATCTTCCCGGACCAGGGCTCGAACCCGTGTCCCCTGCATTGGCAGGTGGATTCTTAACCACTGCGCCATCAGGGAAGTCCAGATGGTGATTATTTTTTAAGCCCATTCTGGGAAAATGCTCTCAGATAGTCCCTATATTAGTTTCCTGTTACCACTGCCACAAATCGCCACAAATGTAGTGGCTTCAAACAATACACGTTTATACTCTTACAGTTGTGGAGGTCACAAGTCTGCAATCATTTTTACTGGGCTAAAGGCAGGACTGGTTCCTTCTGGAAGCTCTGAGGAAGGATCTGTGTTGTTGCCTTTTTTTCCTCCTAGTGGTGGCTGTACTCCTTGGCTGGTGGCCCCTCTCTCCATCTTCAAAGTATATCACCCTTGAAATGGAGCAAGACCCTATGGTCCTTCCCCCACCATGTCCTCAGCCTGCCTTTTGTCTGTGGAAAAACTTTAGCCAAAGAATAAGTTTAATCAGAGAAGTGAGAAAATGCAGAAACAAAGGAAAGCAATCCAACAAGACTTAATAAGAGTTTAGTCATTAAGCATAGTCAAGGATCTTTAGTTCTTCTTCATGGGCTATAGATAATATTCTGAGCCGTATCCTGTGAGCTGTCTGTAGATACTGAAACCTCTACCAGGTGGAAGAAGTTAATTACATGATGACCAGGCTGTAGCCATGACATAGCTGCCACAATTGCGAGAATTAGCCTCAAAGAAATGGAAACAAACTGACCCTGGAACTGAAGAATAACTACTTAAAACAGTCAAGATGATGCTGATCAGACCTCTACATGACTAATTTCAAGATGACTGTCAGAGCTGACCGCGCTGTTCGTACATGCAGCCCCTCCCTCTGCCTGTAAAACTCTTGCCCATTGGCTATCAGTCGCGGGCACGAGTAGTCGGCCTTTTGGACACACCCCCGTCGCTGGCATCCAAAGTAACGCAGACTTTGCTTTCCACCAACTTGCCTCTTTATTGGCTTTTGAGCGGTGAGAAGCTGGACCCCACTTTGAGTAACACCCTGACCTCTGCTTCTGTTATTACTGCTCTCTCATCTTCCCTTGTGTTTCTTATAAAAACCGTGTGACTATATTGAGCCCACCTGGGTACTTCAGGATAATTTCCCTACTTCAAAATCCTTAACCTACCCACACCTGTACAGTCTCTTTTACCTTAAAATGGAACAGTCTCAGGTTCTGAGGACTAGAATGTAGACATAATTGGTTGGGGGAGGCAGTCATTATCCCACCTACCACAATCCCACTTTCCACTGAAAGCACTGTCCTTGTTTCCTTCCTCAGCTTTACTTGATTTGGGGTTACAGCTGAGATAATGGGGCTCCCTAACTCGCCATCCAAGTATCGATCTATTTTAGAATAAATTTATAAAGATAAGTTCTTGGCGCTGGAAGCTTCTGAGTGAATCGTCCTCCACAGAATGGCTCATCTGTGAATATGGCAGGCAGGTGTGTGAGGTCCATCTCTCACTAAGTGCAGCAAACCCTATCTGTGCCCTGCGTGCAACCTCTCATCCCTCCCAGTTCAGTGCATCCTGCCTCCAGGCCGCAAAGTGCTGGTATTTGCATCTCTGTGCCGGGAGATAGCCCTGATCTCAGAGTCTGTTCTGCCTGGGCTTGTTTGTTTTTGTTTTGTTTTTTGTTTTGTCCGTGAGGGATCTTGGTTCCCCAACAGGGATTGAACCCACGCCCCCTGCAGTGGAAGCGCTGAGTCTTAATTACTGGACCTCCAGGGAGGAGGAGCCTGTACTTGAACAGGCTGGAAATGCTTTGGAAATAAACACTCCATCCCCCAGCAGCTCTAAGGACTGAAGCTAATGGATAAATACCCCAGCTCCTTCATTTGTTTATCAATTTGTTTTATTGAGATATGATTCACATAACATAAAATTCACATTAAAGCATAAAATTCAGTGATTTTTCATATATTCACAGATTTCATCACCACTACCTAATTCCAGAACATTTCTATCCTTTTCCCAAAGAAACCCCAACCTGTTAGCAGTTAATCCCAACCCTCCCCTCCCCCCCTCCCCCGGCAACCACTAATCTACTTTCTGTCTCTTTGAATTGGCCTATTTTGGACATTTCAGACAAATGGAATCATACAGTGATTATGTCACTCGTTTCTGGATGGGTAACTTCAAGGAACATGTCCAGCGCTGGTTCTCAGGTTTCCCCATCAGGATGAAGCTCGTTGCCCACGGTGGTGATGGGTAATTAATTAGCTGCTTTTCCTTTCTGATCTCAGTCCCCTACTTTCCCACCAGTGTTTCCGGGAATCATGTCTCAAAGAAAGGGTTTGCCCTCGAATCCTTGCTTTAGGATCAGCTTCTGGGGGAACCCAAGCCGAACACTAGGTATATCTAGTTAAGTAATCCATTCATCAAATATACACTGAACATTTCCTCTGTGCTTGGCACCATCGCTCAACACTGAGGACACAGCGCAAACCAGCCCCACATCCTCCCTGCTCTAATGGAGGGTGTGTATGCGGGGAACAAAGGCATTAAGCAAATTATAAGCGAGATGAGTGTTACAAAGGAGTGGGGGAGGGAAGTCCTTCCTAAGAATGCGATCTGAGGAATGAGCAGGAATCAGCCAGGGAAACCGTGGAGAAATGTTCCAGGCAATGGACACACTCCAAGGTAAGGGAGAGCGTGGTGATTTTGGGGATCGAGAGAAATCCAGACAGCTCTTGCCGAGAGTTGGAGGAGAATAGTAGGGCCAGGTACTTGTATCTCCCTTCAAGGAAGGATTTGGTGTCCAGCTGGGGCTCATGCAGTGGTCAGCAAATTCTACATCTGTCAGTTCCTCAGGTGTGCTTCCTCTCCTGAGCCGATTGGCCCCAGGTCCCACCCTTCCTGGAGCTGCATGCATCCGGTGATGGGAGACAGAAGGATCTAGAGATGGGGCGGTGGCAGGCGGCAGGGCGCAAGGCTTTTTTACCCCAGGGCTCGCAGCCATATTTTCTGGGTCTGCCTCACTGTTCACCTGAATCCTCTAATTCTGCTTCCGCCCCCTTCCTTTCACACGTGTTGATCCTTAATAAGCATCTTGCTCTTCAAACTCTGCCGGAACCAGCTCCAGGAGGACGCAGCCTCCGACAGCAGAGAGACAGGAAAGCCTTGTGTCGTGTGTGATAAAACTGCGAGGCTTCCTCAGACACGGGGTATGTGAGGGTCCTTGGGACCTGATAGGGATGGGCCACACGTCTGGTGAGTAAGAATAACTTCGGCGGCTTCGTGGAAGGATCTGCAGGTAAGTTTGCCTTTGGGAGATTCCGTAAGTCTGAGAACAAGTCGGGGGAGTGAGGATTTGTGATGAGCATCAATGTACTGTGGGGGGGGGGTGTTCATGTAAAGTGCATTTTATTCTTTGTATGTATTTTTCTAAATTTGTCTCAAATATAACATTTGTATGTACTGTATAAATTAACTATACCAGTAACAAGTCTGTTTGGATTTATATATATTTTTTGTCCCTGGATCCTCCAGGAATGTGAACAAAAGTGAACATTGTACAAATATGTTTTCCCTAGAGGATAATATTAGATTACATACTGCTGGCATTTAAAATTTTACGTTCTGAGTAGTAGACTTTTAAAATAATAGGTACTACTCCAGTGGGTACTTTGAAAAGCACTAAAATTGTATGTTTAACTTACATTAGCTGGAGCAGGGGTATCTACATTCCTCTGTCCTTAATTTAGGGTGTACCATTATTGTCTACTTTGCCCCCAAAGTACAGATACAGGAGCTCTTTCCCACCAGAAGAGTCCTAGGATGCTACAGAGACTCGTCTTCATTACAGATATCTTGGAGCACACAGGCAGTCACTATAGGACTAGAGGCTTAGTGATAGGCATTGCCGTAAACGCAATGGCGTGGCTGCCTTGCGGAGCCCACTGGGGTGCTGGAGGTGTTCTCCATCTGACACAGCTCCTAGGTGTTCTCTTGATGCCCCTCACGGTCCCCTGACCCAAGTGCTTCTTGCACTGGGGATCCATCTCAGGACGCCATCGGGGAACGCTGACCTTTTTCCGTTCCTTCCTCTAGTCATTCTCCTCAGACCAGAAAAACGTCCAGCCCCCTTCCTGCCTCTTGAGGATGGGGGCACGAGGTCCTAACTTTAGAGCTTTACAGGTCATTTCAGAGGCAAGAAAGAAATAAAAGTACATTATAAATTCCCTGCCATACAGCCAACTGTTTTGAATACGTGAAAGTGAAAGCAATTCCAATCACATGAAAGTTCTGGAACACACACAACTAATGTATGGTGATAAAAATCAGAAGAGTGGTTTCCTCTGGAGCTGGGGGATGGGGCTTGAGGATTTTTTCTAGAGTGAAGTAAATGTTCTCTCTCAACGGGGCAGGGGTACATGTTTGTCTGAACGTATTGAACCGTGTATTTAAAATTTACGCATTTCATGTAAATTTAAAAAGAAAACAGGGTAACAGTTGAAAAATGAAAAAAAAGACTATGTAAAACGAATTCAGGAAGGATTTATATTTCAGAGTTGTTTGGTTTTAGTTGTCTGACTTCGATAGGGACAGTTGTAGGCAAGGACCCACCATCAGCCTGCAGCTCTGCTAAGAAATATAAAAACATTTTTATCCACAGTTAATTATTTCTTATTGAAATCCAGAATCTTGCATGAAATGTAAAGCTCTTTGAACAGCTACAAAAAATTGTTTTCATAAGTTAAATTAGCTAGGTGAAATTTGGTACACATTTCTTTAGCTTTTGTCTTCAGCTGACACCCAATATCTCCACCTACAAGTATAAATATAGGTGACTCTGTCCTGTTCGACCATGTTAAACATACACCAATCAGTGTGCATGCTCTTGACAGGTGAGGGAAGGTCACTCGGAGAGCAACCAGAACGTGACCCCAGAGTGGTGAGAGGCTGGTAGGGGTGATAATTTCTAAAACTGGATTGGATGACATAGCCTTGTGGAGTATGCCGAATGCTGGCTAGATCAGAATACCCTTGGATATGGATGCCAGAAAAGCTCAGGACACAGGATGAAAAGTTCAATTTGAATATCAGATAAGCAACAAATAATTTTTTAGTATAAGTATGCATGGAGATACTTCTATATCCCTTGCATAAGTGGGATATATACATGGGACATAACTGCAAGGACATGATTATACTAAAAATTTACTTTTTTATCTGAAATTTAAATTTAACGGGTGTCCTATATTTTTATTTGCTAAATCTGGCAACACTATGCTTGGGGTATGCTGAAAGGGCAGGGGTTTTGGTTTGTTTTTTTGTTCAGTAAAAATCAGGCACAAATAATTTGAGCCTGTGGTTCTCAAACCTTAGCTTGCATCAAAATCACCTGCAGAGCTCGTTAAAACAGGCAATTGAGCCCAAGTTTCTGATTCAGTAGGTCTGGAGTGAGGTTCTGAAAATTTGCATTTTTAACATTCCCAGGCGTTGCTGATTCTGTTGATTCCAGTTATCATTTGAGACTAATGATTGGAGGCAATGCATTACAGATGCATGTACAAGGATTGCTAGAAATGCAGTGTTAATGTATCCCGTCCATTGCCATTCTGCCCAGCACACTAAACTATGCATCATTAATGAGGGACAACAATCAAACATAATGTATTGTCATGTAATATCAATAAACCATTTAATATATATGTTTGCCTCTATTGCCAGGCTTTATGGCTAGTCTACAGGTCAGTTATTTGCCTCTGTAGTGAATGGATTGCCTTTTAATGAGTGTGATATTAAAATTCCATATTAGAATTAGAATAAATTAAAAATTTGAACCCATAAAATAGTAATATCAGAGAACCTTTGTTAAATTATATACCAAATATTTAACAAGGTGAGACACCCAGGAATAATTTATATTTTATTACATGCCACCACAATTTCCATAGCAAATTATATATACACAGCCTTTATACAACCTCAGGAGTTTTGGAGTACCCAGAATGGAATTTCCATACTATGACTATTTCCAGGGACCTGATTTCTTGGAGGAAAATAGTGGGATTTTCTTGTACTTTTCATGGAAATGGAACATATTGAAAATGTTTTAAAGTAAACTTAAAGCTGACATTTTAAATTTCTGCCATCAAGATTACTGGGTTTTGTTTTTTTACTTTTCTGTTTATTGACCTATTAAAATTGATTTGGATTTCCTCTTTTGAGGGAGAGAAATACATAGAGGAAAAAAATGAAAGAAGGGTACTAGCATATTTTGTTAGGTGTCTAAGTCCTTTGGCCACTTTTTTGGAAACTGTTGATCTACAAATACATGTAAAATACAAAGATAAACATAAATATAAAAATATGTATTAGAGATATATACCGAAATATTTATGGGTGAAATACATCTAGGATTTGCTTTAAAATACTGCAACAAGAAAAAAGAGAAGGAAAGATGAAATGTTTGGCAAAATAAAATGGTGATAATTATTGAAACTGGGTGATGGGAGCATGAAGTTTATTATGTTATAGTACCTTTGTGTGTTTAGAAATTTCTGTAAGTTTTTTATTTAATTTTTTTAATTTTTTTTTTTTTTTTTTTTTTTTTTTTTTTTGCGGTACGCGGGCCTCTCACTGTTGTGGCCTCTCCTGTTGCGGAGCACAGGCTCCGGACGCGCAGGCTCAGCGGCCATGGCTCACGGGCCCAGCCGCTCCGCGGCACGTGGGAGCTTCCCGGACCGGGGCACGAACCCGTGTCCCCTGCATCAGCAGGCGGACTCTCAACCACTGTGCCACTAGGGAAGCCCCCTATAAGTTTTAAAAAAAGACACCTGAGGACTTACCTTATTTCTCAGCTTTGCCCATTAATTGGACAAGAAACCATACTCAAATCACTTGAATATTCTGTCTCACTTTTAGAAATAATTGTAATGCAATTAATCAGCAAGTAATTATTGAACTAGGCTTCTTGTGTAGGTAGCATTCTGATATTACTATCTAAATTCCCAGAGATATTGCCAAATTACTAGAAAGTATAATGTACTTTATAAAACTAAAACCACTTTTCAAGTATTATCACAAAATTCATTGTTGAGATTCTTTGTAAGTGCATAGATATTTGGTAAATGAAATTTCTGGAGGACTATATTTTTTTTCATGTTTAAGAATAGTTGTTATGGTTAGGTAACTGCTGAGATAGCACTTGCTCAGATTCCTATGTGAGAATAGGACAGAAAAAAAAAAGTAATGTTAATCATCTTGGTTCCTTTTGTGTTTCTGAGGTACAAGCAAAGCAACCTTTAAGATTTCTTTTTGTGTGTGTGTGTGTTTACATCACCCTTTTATTTCATAGTTAGAAATAATACAGTTCCACAGGGAAAATCGTCAATAAATAATGGTGCTTAATCATTAAATGTAAAAATCCCAGCCTTTTGGCATCTGACAGGATTCTATTTCTTGTCAAACTAATGACTGTATAGATATAGTTAATCTTAGTGATCATTCGTCAATACAATATGTTACAATGGTGCAATTTACTTTAAAATGTACAACAGCTGAAAATTTCCAGCCCACCAAGAAATCTGATCAGCTCAGTAAGATATGGGCCAACTTCCCCAAGGCTCTTTCACATGATTTGCCTCAGCGAAAGTATAATAAACGTTGATTAAGAGTTCCTAGGGTTTTCTAATAGTTATTCTGCTCTAGAATTTGACATTCATTCTTGCCAAAGAAAAGTCACAACTGCACCAGGAATGACCCACTCAATTAAAAGGTGTTCTTATTTTATAAGCAAGATTGCTAAGAAATCTTAGCAACCTTAGAAATTCACAGCCCCCAAAATAAAATTTAAAACAAGGAAGTCTATGCTGGGCTTCCCTGGTGGCACAGTGGTTAAGAACCCCTCTGCCAATTCAGGGGACACGGGTTTGAGCCCTGGTCCGGGAAGATACCACAGGCTGTGGAGCAGCTAAGCCAGTGCACCACAACTGCTGAGCCTGCACTCTAGAGCCCATGAGCCACAAATACTGAGCCAGTGTGCCACAACTACTAAAGCCTGCGTGCCTAGAGCCAGTACTCCGCAACAAGAGAAGCCTGCACACCGCAACGAAGAGGAGTCCTCGCTCGCGGCAACTGGAGAAAGCCCACACGCAGCAACTAAGACCCAACACAGCCAAAAATAAATAAATTTATAAAAGAAGAAAAGGAGGTCTATGCTGCCAGAAATGCCTATTCAGTAATAAATTGCACCTTCAAGAGTCAAAAAAGGAAAAAAATAGAAACTTTTACAAAAGGTAAATTACATACTTTTTTTTCCCCAAAATATATTCAGGAATAGTTGAGCTGCAATTGTTAATAAAGCCAGGGTATTATTCCTTTAGCAACAGATTAAACCAGTGCAATTGACATAAATTGTTAAGTAATCCAGGATTAACTCATTAAAACTGTAGAGGCACTTTAGGCTCCTGCACTAATCCTAGAAACTGGAATTTCAGTGAGTGCCCATGCTGCACAGAAGTAAAACTGAAACGACCCGATGCCATGCTGAATGGTATCACTTCATACTTAGTTTGAGCATTTGAGAGTAGAAATCATGAATTCCTCTATTAGAGTTCCATTCACTTACAGAACATTCAGATGCAAACAGTGTTATGCCTATAATCCACAATTTAAAGAATCCTTTCCATTTTAAAGTTCCAGATGAATTTTAAATTAGAAAATAAGCACTAAGGAAACTTTTTCAACTTATGAAAACTTCACGTTGGAAATTTTCCGGTAAAGTTTCCCCCCACCCGTTGTAAAATAAATATTTTGTATCCCCAATTTAATTTTATGAAGACACACTTTAATAATGCTATAAAGAAATAATTTACAGAGATCAATAACTTTTCATGCAGAAACAAAAAATTCATTGCTCAATAATATTACTGAGGCAAGTGAAGAAAGATTGTTCTCTTGTCAGTTTGAAATGTTAATTTTTTCAGTGCAAAACCAGTTATAAAATATTTAAACTCAATATTTAAAAATAAAAAGTCGGATTTAGCAATGTTCAAGTTCTAAATTTCATAAATAACTACATATATTTTATAGTAAAATACAGAGATTAAAGAAGTACTTGAGTACTTAAGATATAAATTTCTAATGAATCATACCAAGTCAGAAACAACCAAGCAGATAAGATTCCCAATTTGAGTAGCAGAATTTTAAAGATGATATTACTGTACCAAAGCCTTTTTTTCCTAGCTAAAAAGCTATGCAAACGAATGGTCAACATTCTGTTTTCCTTGCAGTTGCGTGCTCTAGAATGATTTTGCCTCAGGTACCTGTGATTTCATTCCTGTATTCAAAATTTGATCCAATTTTTATGTTCCAGGAACACTTAGTTGATTTAACCATCTATAATGTAAACAGTCCTGTACAGAGTACAGCAGTGGAATTTTCAAGCCAAGCGTAGTCTGACCTAAACTGGTTTACACTCTCTGTAAGTCACTCACGTATTATTCCAAGCAAACACACGGTCCCCTCTGAGGGTTAAGTGTTGAAGCTGGTATACTGTAGCGCTTCTTTGTCAGTGGCTCCTTGATGTTCATTTTATCTAGATTGAGATAGTCCAGAGATTTGGAGTGAGCCCTCTTACCTTTAAGAAGACAAAGAGGCAGAGGCCCATGGAGGGCCTTTTTAAGGTTCATAAGGTAAAGATTTAGTGCACTTGTCTCCTGGGCTGGGCATCCGCCTTCGCCTCCTGCCATTGACAGCTGGAATCTCCTACTGCAGGTAGTACCTACTCTGGTTTTATACAAACGAGAGGAATATGCAAGTCCTGCATCCAGCTGTTCCAAGCGCAAGGAAGACACGGCTTCTCCCTTACTCTCTTTACCTCCGGTGCACTTCTGGGCTAACTTCGGGAGTTCCTCACCAGTCGTGAAGTCAGCCAGATAGAGTCCACGTGGAGAATCTGGTAGCCTGACACAGTCCGGCGCATCGGCGAGCACTGAGCGCTGGAACAAGTGGGGCTTCTCCGCCTCTGCCTTTCCCAGGAGCTCACCTCAGCCACGGGCAAGGGCAGGGTAGTCGGGGACTTCTGGACTCTCCATTAATATCTACTTCCATTTTAGGCACCAGTCTGCATACAGCAGCCTAAATCCCAGAAGATGTCACTGTCCAATTTCTAAAGAGTCCCAAGGGAACAGAGGCATAATAATTTTTCTGCTCCAGATACAGTGGCCCACAGCTCTGCTGCCTCCGCCGTGCTTGGGGCCGCAGAGACTGAGACAAGGGCGGGAGAGGCGCAGGGTTGCAGCGCCGAGAGATCTAGGCTGAGGCCACCAGCCGGGTACCCTCTCCCACCTTTAAGATTTCTAAATACCATCTGTATCTACTACACGGTAATATAATGTAATTTAATTCCCCCAAAGGCAGGTAAATATAGAAGGAAAAACGTAGAGGTCAAGAATATGGAAGTTTGTGTGTCTTGCTGTGTATGCACAAGCATAAATGATTTAGAAAATTTGGAATACAATTCAGGCATGGCTGTATGGTGTACTTCCAGACCAGGGGAGAGAGTGTCCTTTTTATTTGCGGACTTGAAACCCTGGCATGGTTCAGGACCAGAAACGGCCCGTGGCCTGAAGGTCTGGGGATGCAGTGTGTGACCACATGCCCTGCCACCAGTGGAGGGGTTTACTGCATATTCATGACCCACGCTGAAGAAGCAGGAACAGTAAAACAACTGCAAACTGGATGAGAGTGTGCTTTGCCCCCAGTGGAGTTGGGTAGACACAGGAAGCATGTGGTAAGTGCAGGCTGTACTTACCCTCCTGAGTTGTTAGAAATTCTTTCCCATGGTTATTAAGCAATTATTCCCTGCCAGAAGGTGCATTCTGTGCAGAGGGTTGAAATCCTTTCATCATGTGTTGTGTTTGAGTTAACCGTTTCCTGTCTGTTATGAACTGAATATTTGTATGTCTCCACTCCCTACAAATTCATGTTGAAGCCCTAACCCCCCACTGTGGAGGTATTTGGAGATGGAGCCCCTGAGGAAGCAATTAAGGTTAAATAAGTTCACAAGGGTGTAGCCTTGATCCAGTAGGATTTGTGTCCTTATGAAAAGTGACACCAGAGAGCTTGCTCTCTCTGTCTCTCTCCCCTGCCCCATACCATGCACCAAAGAAAGGCAAGGTAGCTGTTTGCAAGTCAGGAACCTTGATCTTGGACTTCCAGCCTCCAGATCTGTGAGAAGATGAATTTTAAGTCACGCAGTCTGTGGTATTTATTATTATTATTTTTTGGCGGTACGCGGGCCTCTCACTGTTGTGGCCTCTCCCGTTGCAGAGCACAGGCTCCGGACGCACAGGCTTAGTGGCCATGGCTCACAGGCCCAGCTGCTCCGTGGCATGTGGGATCTTCCCAGACTGGGGCACGAACCCGTGTCCCCTGCATCGGCAGGTGGACTGTCAACCACTGCACCACCAGGGAAGCCCCAGTCTATGGTATTTTGTCATGGTAGCTGGAGCTAATAACCCTCCAAAAGATAAGAGCACTTTCTTCCAGGACACACCAGAGAGGTCAGTCTTGTTAGGAAGAGGAGTGGAGAGAAATCTAGAGGTTGAGACCTAACTGGAAAGGCAGGCCAGAGATGGGTGCTTCAGCTGGGGACAGTGATGGTGATAGTGGGACTTCCTGAGTAGTGGGAGGCAGCAGAGGGAGCTGGGTATCCAGAAGAGACAGAAGTTGCCAAGAGAGAAGGCATTGATGACAACTTTGTACCTTCTTTATGATTTTGCTTGTGAATCATTTTGTCAGGAGGCACAGAGTAGTTGCTCAATAAACCTTTGGGTTAAACACCAATTCCTTTGGACATGGATTTGCTCTGGCACATTGCTTATTTGTCATATATGCAGAATGGTAAATGTATCCAGTAACCACTTCAGTCTTGTTAGTTTAGGCTTTCAAGAATAAAATCTTTATTACCCCAGGAGTACCAAATAGGGAGAGTTCTTCCCATCAAAGCTTATATTTAAATAATTTCCTTCTCCTTTTAGATGAGATAGTTACTGGAATATTTTTCTTCTAAGTTGACTTACTTTGTCAACAGTGTGCTATAGAAAAAAAGAATTTCCTTTCGTTAAACAAGGTGTCCAGTATCTTGATTGTGATAAAAGTAGATCACGGTGGAATACTAATGATCATTTACCCATAATCAATGAAGATCTCTGCAAGCTTTGATTAGATTAATATCCACCACCCCTCCCCTCTCCTTTGCCCCTTGGCCTAGTAAAATTTGCCTGCAGCTCCTAGCTTATATTCTTACATATTTGTAAAATTTAGAGAATGTTGCTTGGTATGAATGATGTGGGGCTCAGGTCCTTCACAATATACCTGTAATACTGGTCTTGTTATCCCTATCGTACAGGTAAAAATTAAAGGAGGACTCCTCTGGAGTATGACTTAGAGACCCTGGACTGCTAATCAGAATCTTTACTCTCTTCTAAATATAAAGCCAAACATCTTGTCTCATTGGGCCTTCTCTTTACGAGAGCCATTACATTTGGAATTTTGAACACAACTTATTCCATGGTTTACTCATGGCATTTTCATTAATATTTTGGAAACACAGTCTAACTTTGAACTAAAAGCCACTGATCAAAATCTACAGGTAACATTATGTGGCAAATAATACCTGGGCTAAATATAAAAGCAGAGTAACTTCGGAAAACTGAGCCATTCTTCTCATAGGTAACCCCAAAAAGAGTTTTCACAAAACATTTTGTGTGGCATCAGAAATTGGTGCTGGCTGATTAAACAGGAAAGGAGTTTATTATGTAAATATTTACGGGAGAACCAGCTCGAAGCTAAGAGGCTGGGGATGACGTCCAACTACAGGCTGCAGAACAGGCCTGCAGAGCTTAACCACAGCCTTCACTGCTGTTACCCCTGCCCCTCACTGCTGTTTCTGCAGCATGAGTTTGGCTCCTTTTTTTTTTTAATTTATTGAATAATTGACTTACAATGTGTTAATTTCTGCTGTACAGCAGAGTGATTCAGTTATATATACATGTTCTTTTTTAAAATTTTAATTTAATAATCCCACATATTTTCTACCTAAACTTTTAAAAAATAAGTTTATTTATTTATTTATTTTGGTGGCATTGGGTCTTCCTGGCTGTGCGTGCGCCTTCTCTAGTTGCGGCGAGCAGGGGCTACTCTTCGTTGCAGTGGCTTCTCTTTGTTGTGGAGCACGGGCTCTAGGTGAGCAGGCTTCAGTAGTTGTGGCACGTGGGCTCAGTAGTTGTGGCTCGTGGGCTCTGGAGAGCAGGCTCAGTAGTTGTGGTGCATGGGCTTAGTGGCTCCGCGGCATGTGGATCTTCCTAGACCGGGGCTCAAACTCATGTCCCCTGCATTGGCAGGCGGATTCTTAACCACTGTGCCACCAGAGAAGTCCCTATATATATATATATATATATATATATATATATATATATATATGCTCTTTTTCATATTCTTTTCCATTATGGTTTATTACAGGATATTGAATATAGTTCCCTGGGCTGTAAGTAGGACCTTGTTGTTTATCCATTGTATATATAATAGTTTGCACCTGCTAAGCCCAAACTCCCAATCCATCCCTCCCCCACCCTCCCTCCCCCATGGCAACCACAAGTCTGTTTTCTATGTCTGTGAGTCTGTTTCTGATTCATAGATAAGTTCATTTGTGTTATATTTTAGATTCCACATATAAGTGATATCATATGGTATTTGTCTTTCTCTGTCTGACTTCACTTGGTATGACAATCTCTAGGTCCATCCATGTTGCTGCAAATGGCATTATCTCATTCTTTTTTTATAGCTGAGTAATATTCCATCGCATATATATGTACCACATCTTTATCCATTCCTCTGTCGATGGACACTTAGGTTGTTTCTGTGTCTTGGCTATCGTGAATAGTGCTGCTATGAACATAGGGGTGCGTGTATCTTAGTTTTGTCTGGTTGGCTGCTATTTTTGCCACCATACGGATTCTGTGTGGTGCCTCCTTCCTCAAGTTGCTCACTTCTTTTTATTTAAAAAAAAATTTCCTATATGGATTTTTTAAAAAAAATTGTTATGAACATATGAGATCCACCCTGAACACATTTTTAAGTGTATAATCCAGTATTGTTAACTGCAGCCATGATGTGGTAAACAGATCTCGAGAGCTTATCTTATGTAACTGAATTATTATTAGGGCAGCCCAAGTCACATGCTTGTATTCTGTAAATGATATCGGGCTTATTTCTGGGCTCCATCTTGGGAAGACAGGATTCTTAAGACTTCATATTCCCTGGACATGGCAAGGGCATTCTAAGGTGCTAGCCACACAAAAATTATAATAAACAGCCGGTACGGTTTAATGTTTGTAAAACTAGGATCCAAATGGTTCATTCTCAAATAATGTATATTCATATATTCAAATGAATATGGCCCAGTAATTTCAAAATCTTTTTTTTTTTTTTTTTTTTTGCGGTATGCGGGCCTCTCACTGTTGTGGCCTCTCCCGTTGCGGAGCGCAGGCTCAGCAGCCATGGCTTACGGGCCTAGCCGCTCCGCGGCATGTGAGACCTTCCCGGACCGGGGCACGAACCCGTGTCCCCTGCATTGGCAGGAGGGCTCCCAACCACTGCGCCACCAGGGAAGCCCTCAAAGTCTTTTTGAATACGCCCAAAGCCATATATAATCTTCAGCAATGATTCTTAAAATTCCTTCTTTACTCTTCTATCCATCATCCTACAAAGGGCAGCTGCCCTGTACCTCCTGCCTTCAAAGTCCCTGGGAAAGTCCCCATTTGTCTAAGGAGGCTTCTGCTCCGCTTCTGCTTTCCTGTCCTTTCTTCCCAATTCCCCATCGCAAAATCTTAAGAACACAAGAACGGGTCTACCAAGGAAGAACTCACCCTGGAGGGAGGCAGAGAAATGAGATTAAGACAGGCGAATCTAGAGTTCTCTTTTGCCCTTAAAAGAAGGGGAATGGATCTAGGCATAAGAGAAACACTTTTAGTAGTGATACTTAAAAAATACTTGGAATACTTAATTGGTTAACAAAATACGCAGATTGCTATACGATCTGTGGTTGAAATGTTGACTGTGACTCAAAGTCGCCTATATAAAAGCAGCTTAGCTAAAGATGATAAAAGGAACAGACCCCCAAGCATTTTAAAGGAAAACTAAAGGCTAGTATTCATGAGTCTAAAAAAAAATTAATTTGATTTCAAGTTCCCAGTACAGAATTATTTCTTTAATTAACAGTAATTCAGAGTTACTATTATTGTCACAAAAAATTGATTGATTCTTGGACATTCCTGGTTAGCTCAGTGCTACCTCTTTGGGATCCTCATGTATCTCCCATGATAGTTGGTGCCAGGTGCAGTGACACTTACTTCAAATATTCATTCTTTTATGAAATTCTGTTGACCCTGGCACAAAGCCATTAAAGTGTCTATTTATGTCTGCTGCTCTACCAAATGAAAACCTTACACAAGATTTCAGACCAGTATTACTTTAGATAGACAGTTGGATCTGAATACAGCCAGCAACACAATTTCTGCTGAGCAGATATCAGATAGCCTCCCTTACAATATTGAATACATCTTTAAATTACTGAAGAATTCTACCTAGGATAGCAGGGATCTGTACTTCTGCCAGAAGTATAGCTGTAATAGAAATTCAGTAACTGAACCTAACACCAGTCATTTGGTTGTTTCAAATTATTTCCTCCAGAGCATGTACACTGAATTGCTGGCTCATTTTCATGGAGGGGCTGGGTGTCCCTGTTACCTTTTAATTCTCGCCAACTGGAGAAGCATTTACTCTTGGGTCAGTTTAAAACTTAGAACACTGTTTCAGTGTTTTGTGGGAAGCTATCCTCTTAGGTGAACTCATAAATTATAAGGTGAATAGTACTCCAGAGTTTATACGCTATAACATCTTGAGTTATTTGATATGCTCCTCTCCCCAAGCCTGGGCTGTTAGAACAAGCATGGATGCCCAGGGCAGAAACTCCCATAGGGCATCCACTGGGGAAAGAGTCCTAAAAGTCATAACTGCAAAAACATGGTGGGGGGGTTGGTGGCACATTGGAAATGAAGAACTAAGAGTCTGCTTTAGAAGAACTTCAAGTTGCCTTTATTTTCATGTGCATTGTTCAAATGTCTTAGCAGTTCTCATTGCAATTTGTTTTGTGAAATGTATTAGGTATTCAGTGTAGCTGTTTTCAGGTTTATTATGCAGGATCCTGATTCATAAAAATATTCCATTAAATGCAGTCGCTCAGGTAATTACTTTGCTGAATCTACAGCATACTTTAATTAACGTTGCACAGAATTCTGATTTAATCAATTAGATTTGATCTAGTGTAACTTAGTTGTAAATACATTTCATGATGCAGCAGCCCTAAATCATTATCGGGAACTAAGGTGATACACAACCCTACCTAAAATGAACAAATTTCCCATGTTAAGAAAAGTAAATCATCATTTGAATTATAATTTTAGTATTTAAAAAAGTAAACTATAAATAGTGGATCATTCTATTTCCATTAATAGTCTGTTAAAAACAATCTCATTGGGAGTGTTAGAACTTAAAAAATATGTTTTATTTGCATCTATTCCCTGACAGCCTTGAAAACAAAAGATTAAACTCAAGCAAGATTCACCACTTTTTTTTTTTTTTTTTTTAATTCTTTGGCTGCATCACCCAGTTCCCTTACCAGGGATTGAACCTGGTCCGCAGCAGTGAAAGCCCGGAATCCTAACCACTAGGCCACCAGGGAACTCCCAAGATTCACCACTTTTTGGCTCTGTAAACAGACTCATTAACAACAGTATCTCAGGATATTTATTCACTGTTCTGGGGTGAGTTTTGCCTCCCCCCCAAAAGATATGTTGAAGTTCTAACTCCCCCAGTACTTCGGAATGCAACCTTACTAATGGAACTAGGGTCACTGCAGATGGAACCAGTTGAGGTCATACTGAAGAAGGGTGGGTCCCCAATCCAATATGACTGGTGGCCTTATAAGAAGACCACCATGTGACGACACAGACACATACAGGGAGAAGGCCATGTGAGAGGAAGGCCGAGTTTGAAGTTAAGTAGCTGTAAGCCAAGGAACACTGATGATTTCTGGCAACCAACCAGAAACTAAGAAGAGGCAAGGAAGGATTCTCCTTCAGGTTTCAGAGGGAGCATGGCCCTGCTGGCACCTTGATTTTGGACTGCTCTCCTCTTAGAACTGTGAGACAACAGATTTCTGTCATTTTAAGCCACCCAATTTGTGATGCTCTGTTTCGGCAGAACTTGGAAATGAAAACACTCACTAAAGCCAAGCTGAGAGCTACAACTCAGCATAGCCAGAATTTACAAAATTACTGTTAATAAAAGTGAGGGATGAGGGATGTATCTTGTCAAACTATTTTTAAAAATGCAGGTGCCGTTTTTAGTTTGAAGTTAACTTTTACATTCCTAAGCAAGTATAGACATAAATCTAACATATTTTGTCTCCAGCACCTCCTCATACACAGCACCTAGCAGAGTGCCTTGAACATAATTCACCCAACAGTATGTTTTGTAGCTTAGTTTAAAGAGATTAAGAATGAAAATAGCCTATAAATATTAAAATACCCACTTATAGAACTTGAGCTGTAAAATATAGTGTTACTGAAATGTGAGAATAAGCACTGAAAAGAATTTACATGAGGTTCATCAAGGCAAAATTTCATCTTGAATCTCTGTGGATAATAAAATATATACCCATCTAGTTTGTGGATCATTCAGATTCTATATTTTCTGTTGCCCTTGTTTTCACTTGAAAAATTACCTTAAGCACCTACGCTATGTGAAGGGCAGGGATAAATAATAAAATTTACGTTCTTGATATTAACTTGCTAACAGATCTTATTGTAGAGGGTATAGAATAGGTAGAAATTTAAAATACAATGAAAAATGAATTTTGGGGATTATCTGTAAATTCTTTTTTTCTCTCTGAATATTCAAGAGCTGACTCCTGTTTGATTGCTACAGGAGTGATAATGTTTGGAAAGGCGTCAATAGACAGGAGCAAAGGATGTGGACACAGACAGCTAACAGAGCAGGGGCCACACAGCACACTCCCAGTCAAGGGAAAAGTTTCCTCAGGGGTCCATGAAGGCCGCCAGATGACTCTATTTGATTGTGTGCATCTTTGCCAGGTCCTTTGAGAAGCAGCCTCTGGCCCTCCTGGTTGTTTCTGGACACTTTGGCCTTCGCCTGTTCTGTGGGTAGAAATAAGTAGTATAAAACAACCCCCAAACCCAGATCATTTTTGAGCATTTATTGCCAGATGGGATGAATTGAAGTTTAAATTCCCAGGTGTAGTATCCCTTAGCAGGACTAAGCCTCAAACCTCCATGAGATCCATTCCTGCAAATATATAACTTGCACTACAAGATAAGTTAGATTTGTAAAACACAGACAAAACTAATATTTCCTGGTTGTCTACTATAGGTTCTATGCTATGCATTCCACAGATAATCTTATTTAATCTTTTAAATTTAATTTTGATTTTTTAATTGAAACAATGTACATTTTATAAACATCAAAAAGATTGGGTGGTGAATAGTTGGGAGTTTTTTAAAAGGAATATACTCCATGATATTTTTCATAATTAAAAAACAGTCAAATAATATGACTAGGCTTATATTAAAAGCAGCAGTCCCCTGCTCCATCCTTCCTCACTCCCGGGTCCCTCTCATTAGCCAGTAATTCTTAATAATTAAAATTAGGTCTTCTAGTACTTACTTTCTTATTTTGAAATAACATACAGATGCTGCTTTTTTTTTTTTTTTTGGTTTTAGATGTTTATTGACTTATTATGGCAGATGAGGATATAACTCTACACCCCCCTCCTCTCACATACATTTACTTCTTTCTATCCTTCTCATACGTACATCACAGTTTTTGGTTAAATCAGTATTTAGGGCTGACATTTTAACTATATACATATTATTTATAGGTAAGTCACATAGTAGGCTGTATTTCTTCTCTTGTATAACTCATTGTTTTCACCAGACTTAACAATTGCCTTTTAAAATTTTTATTCTTTTTGGTTTGTTTGGTTTCTATGCTTTTATTACTAACTCATCCTTAAATTTTTGATATAAGTGTAAATTGCCTTGAGTGTGTTTAAGTGTTCTGTTTCATATTTATTTCGGAGAACTTCATCTAAAGTCTTTAGTTTTCTTCCTCCTATTTCAAGTTAGTTGTTCTCTAAACCTGGCATATGCTGTTAGTGGGACTTTTTCCTTCGCCATTATCTTGAGTTTTTTTTTAATGGAGAGGTAAATTATAATTTTATTTATTTTTAAACTGAGGTATCGTTAATTTAGTGTTGTGTTTCAAGTGTACAGCAAAGTGATTTAGTTATATATCTATTCTTTTTCAGATTCTGTATCTTGAGATTTCTTTTCATTCCTTTCTCCTATGTTGAATTTCCTGTTTCCTGGGGTTCTACAGCTTTCTCTTAGTTTACACCCTCATTTTGGTAGAGCATATCCTTCAGGAATTTCCAGAGAAAGGTAAATATCTAGGACCTCAGTTTTATGAAAATGTCTATATTCTATCCTAACATTTCATTGATTGTTTTGCTGGGTATTGATTTTTAGGACAGAATTTTTCCTCAAACCTCTAAAGGCATTTCTCCATCAGCTTCTGTTGAGAAGTTTCACGCTACTCTGGTCCTCATTTCCTTGTGATCGTTTCTTTTTCTTTCTGGAAATTTTTAGGCTCATCTCTTTATCCTGGTGTTCATGAAGTGTTTTGGTCAGATAAATCCTCTGAGAGGATTTGCTTCTACGAAATACTTAGAGGGTATAACCAATCTGGGATTAATCAGAATTAAATTCTTGGCTAGAGGTTTATCAGACCATCTAGGTAATCTGAATTTGTGCCACAAACCTGGATGACGGCTGACTTGTGGTTCCAAATTCTCAGTGGCAATTTCTCCCCTCCCTACTCTTGCCCAAATCTGAAATGGTCAGTTTTCCTTGTGGTCCATTGGAGGTAGTATGGGGGTTTATTTGCAGTTTGCCCTGACACTGAAGGATTAGCACTTTGGAATCCCAGAATTCTGGGAGGAGGAGAACCTGCTGTTAGACTTCCCACCTTGGACTACATAGTGTTGGGCTTTGTTCCCATGCCTATTCTCCAAAATGCTGTGAAAATCAGTCTGCACTTAGCTGATTTGACAGATGCTCTTGGGATAACAGAGTGTCTCTTACCTTTCTAGGACCCTGCCTTCACTCAGTGCCTGGCCTGGGATTTCCTTACTTCGTTGTCCGATGTTTTAAAGATGACTTTAAAAAGTTATGTTTTGTCCTGAAATTTTAGTTATTTCTAGCAGTCCAGTTACTCATCCTGTCATATTCCTGGAAATGGGAGTCTATATCACCTTTTAAACCTCAGTTTCTTCATCTGAAAAACGGGGATGATAATAGTATCCACCTCATAGTATTTCAGGAATTGGTGAGATTGTTAATAAGTATAAAGCTCTTAACACTGTGTGGCTCTTCCTCTTTTTTTTCTTTTTAAGTGGCGTTCTCAAAGTATAAATAGAAGTGCTTTTCCATGCTACATTTTTATAGGTGTTTGGTGCACTAATGCCAGGGAATGATGTGAATAATCTGAGGTCTTATTAAGTTGTATATTTATTATATTAAGAAATATAGTTCTTTCCATTCCCAAAATCCTCATTTTACATGGCAACCAAGCGAGTAAACACCATTAGTAGCCTAGATCTTTTTATAAAATTAAAAAATATTTTTATTTTATTTATTTTTGGCTGTGTTGGGTCTTTGTTGCTGCTAGGTGCGGCAGTGGGGGCTACTCTTTGTTGCGGTGCGCGGGCTTCTCATTGCGGTGGCTTCACGGGCTCTAGAGCGCAGGCTCAGTAGTTGTGGCGCACGGGCTCAGTTGCTCTGCGGCATGTAGGATCTTCCCGGGCCAGGGCTCGAACGCGTGTCCCCTGCATTGGCAGGCGGATTCTTAACCACTGCACCACCAAGGAAGCCCCAGTAGCCTAGATCTTAATTGAGAACATGAGATTTATTGAAGTGGAATCCTCAATTTGTACATTTCTTGAGGCCAAAGAACTAGGAAAATCTCCCCTCCCTGCTTAATCAAATAAGACTCTAAAGGGGCAGAAAATGGATGCCTTCTCTTACAACAAACTAGGTTATACTCTCATTTTTTTTCCACCATTTTTTTATTGCCACAGAGAGTTGAATTGCATGAGAAGGTCCTTTTAAAGTCCCCAGATAAGTTTCCTCTCAGTAATCGCCCTTCTCTTTAAAAACAATTTGCACCCACTGCCAAGCAGCTCTTGTGCAGAACCAGCTCTCTCTGGAGGTTGACTTGCCTCTTGGGGCATCTCAGGGACACTTCCTTAGTAGGTGCATTGTGATATTCTTCACAGCCAGCATGGTTTCTGTACAGGTGGGTTTGATGAGCATCTCTGGGAGTAAAAAGCCAAAATGCCCAGTGTCACGTAGTTCAAAAGCAAATGTGTAGGGTATTCCATTTTTGTAGGCCCAATCCATTGAGCTACCAGAGCTCACATCTAAAAGTTAAAAAAAAAAAAAGTCAGCTTCACTAAAGAGTCTGAATAATTTTCAAAATGTATATATAGTACTTGCTTACTAAGCCATACTAAATCCTTCCAATGAAATACCCTTTCAACAAGAGCAGTTTAAGCTGAGTTCCTGAGCATCAAGCTCATGGAACTTACAAATCATACCTGCTATCATCATAAATCATCCCAGCCACCTTCAGTCTGGTTCTTGCCTCTGCCAGTTATGGAAACTTTTTTCTTTGAGGAGCTAGTCTAAGTAGTAATGCTTTTCTAGTATGATGACCTCAGTTTCTTAGCTGCAACTCAAATATCATTTCTCTCCACCTTCACTTTATTCACCAATAAACATAATCACACTGTGGACTTTTTTTCTTCTCACTCAGTTCTTCTCCTTTTCTAAGGTCTAGAATATTGAAATTCTGATCCCAGAAAACCTCTTTTCTTCTTCTCGCCCTATTTTTTCACTCCTGATGAACTTGTTCTTTGCCTTTACTTATTACAGTTTCCAGACTTCCCCTGGGCTTCTTATAATTTCATTGAACTCTCCAGCTGGGCATGGTTAATTACTCCACTGAATTTCTCACCAGACCCTTTGTCTAGTCCTTTTCAGCTTTTGTTTTGCTAATTCTCAATCCCTAGTCCAGTTTCTCTGTCTTCTCCCTCACAAGGTAGGTGGAGAAAGTGTTTGTTGGAAATTCGTGCTAATCTCTGTGGTGCTTCTCCATTACCAGTGGTGCTCTGGGCTCCTTTTTCTAGACCTTCGCTTACGTGAACCTTTCTCATTCTCTTCTGGTCCTGCCCCTCACTTTACCACTGTCTCCAATACTCATCGTGGGTAGTTAGCCCATCACCTCCTCTGCTTACGTCGCAATCCTGACTTTTCTCCTTCTAGCTCAGGAAGAAATGCTGCTCGTCTTTTACACTTGGTGTGGTTTGATCCCATTTTTTGTTGTCTTCTCTAGGACCCTATTTCCTTAGTAAACCTCTCCGCAACCCCACCTTGCATCTTGCATTTTGGACACCAAAATCTCCAAGCACTGCTTTCCTGTAGCACTTCCTTCTCATGATCCTATTATATACCATCTTCTTTTTCTTCTTCCTTTTGGTTTAGAACTCAAAAGAGAACCTATGTATGTTGCTTCTGTATCCTCAACCACTTTCAGTCTGGTTCTTGCCTCTACCAGGCTGTGAAACCTTTGTTCTTGAAGGTCACCAATGACAGCAGGCCTAATCTCCTTTTTTTGTTTTTCTTTCCCCTCAGACCTCATGGTCAACCTCTCAGCAGCATTTAACTTAGCCGACAATCCATTCTGGTAACTCTCGCCTTCTGGCTCCTATGACCTTACATGCTCCAGCTTTTCAGCACAGAGGAAAGTGCAGGTGCTTTAGGGCTTAGGCTATATCTGATCCCAGCACCTGCCGTGACTCTGTGCCTCAGTCTCCCCTTTGAAAAAGGGATCGTAATACTTACTGCATAGGGTTGTTGCAAAAATTGAATAATGTGCTCAGGATATATTAGATGTTATCGTTGGGCATCTTTTCACCCCAAAGTGCCTAGTATGCAGTTTTTAGCCTAACATGCTTTTAATAATTAATTAATAAATGAATGAATTTTCATAGAAGACTCTTTCTATACTTTTCTCCCTGAAATATATATTATCCAGTCTGACATAGCACCATTTTATTATTTAAAAAATTTCTCACTCAAATGATACCACTTTTTAATGCTATTCTTGCCAGTTAGGGAGAGAATTATGTGACGATGGCAATTAAATGACTCTGCTATTTCCCAGGCCCCCCTTGCTTCAGTTGGAGACAGAAGGTAGGCTGTGGTTTCATTGTCCCTCTGAGTTAGATTCACTGGAACTGCAAATAGTAGTCATAGTAGCCAAAGTCAAAGACAGTATTTGCCAACACTTACATCATAGTGATATGACAGCCTCATTTCTACGGTAACAGGTTGTTCTTGGTAAATATAATACTATGACTGTGCCTTGATACCAAGCTGAAAAGGTGAACTGAGAGTAAGATTTTCAAAACTTAATGTTTTTAATATATATTCTGTTGGCATTAACTGGTAATGTGATTTTTTAAAAATACTACATTTCCCCTTTCAAGGTGGCTCTATTAAAAAACATTTGTAAAAAGGTCAGCATTAGACCAATGATCATGAACTTAAGAAAAAGCCTCTGATAATTAAGACATTACCATTCCTAGGATAAACTTATATGATAAACAGTGTTAATTAACAAACCAAGCATTTCTGATGAAGGCTGAAGAAAGTGAGTGGTTAGGAATATAATGACGGGTAAATTAAAGAAATCAAGGAGAAATTTGCTACCTCACTAAAAAGTATAATCAGATGTCACTGTATGCATATATAGGTAACGTGTGTATATACCTTCATATGCATGCATAGAGAGTCACAGAGTACTAACCACCATACGATCACGGCAAGCTCCTGGAACGCCGCTAGACATTCGGAAATATATGATTTCTCACTAGATTTTTCAAGTCATATAGTCAACGAATTTTAGAGTTTGAAAGGCCATGAGAAATGATCTAGTCCAATTCCTCATTTAACAGTTATGGAAACTGAAGCCCAGGACTAATATCTTTGTCAGGATTACATCTAACTAGTGGCAGAATTAAGACTAGAATCCATTTCTCCTGGTTCTTTGTCCAAGTTCTTTCCATATACCTGGTTGCTCTTTATTTCATATGAAATAAGAAATATTTTAATTACCTTTCAAGGGGAAATTCAGTTGAAGGTGTTATGTAAGAAACAGAATTTCATAACAAGAATGGTAGAAGGAAGGGATAAAAGGGAAGCTCCTTCAAGGGCTCAAACATTACATTATCTTCTCAAGGCCCATTTCTACCTTTGCAGTAGTTACAACAGCTTAAGGAGCCCGTTTTGGTACTTTGCACTGTCATAAGATCTCAATTCAACCTTGTAGTCTTTACTACATGCTTAGAATATTCTCTGCTTAGGATTTTTTCAATTGGTACAGTGATTTCTGTCAAGCAGGGTAAAACTAATCAGACATAAACTCCCTCCATCTTCCTTGGCTAATCTGGTAGTCAAAATTTTCACTTTAGGGGGGAACACATTTTCTGGTTTTTTTTGAGGGAGGTCATTACACAGGATATTGGTTCGAGAGATTATTCCAACACAGCATCCACAGGAAACTTACACAATGTGCTGGAAGCAGGCCCGTATCGATACTGTATGCCGTACACCGACTGAAGTGCATTCACAGCTTTATAAGCTGCAGATTCCTGTGAGGTTAAATGGAGAAATTTTATCGCTTATATCATTGCATTGAAACCTTTAGAAACACTGACACGTTGTCTGAGCATTATCGGTCATCAATTTGGAGAACACTAGGCACATTGGTGAATAGCTATATTTAATAATAATATTGCTACTCTTTGTCACATGCTGCATTTTGCAATATGTTTTAGAACACATTATTTCCCTTGATTAATTCTCACAATGAGCCAGTGATCAGTAATATTTCCATATACAGATGAGAAAAGGAAGGCCCAGCGAGGTTCAGTGGTCAGGCTGGGGTTACACAGCAAGGAGTGGCTATGTTGGGATAAATACATCTTCTGAGGCTGATTTAGTGTTCTGTTCTCTTCACTTTAGTTCAGAGACACCCATTTCTATAAATTACAAAATGCTTGACAGGGCAGGGCCCAAGTCAGTTTTGCTCATAGCTACAAATATAGTATTTAGCAACGTGCCTGTATATAACAGACACTTAAGCACTGTTTCTTGCATGAATGTTGAATAAGCATAGATCTGCAACAGTATCAAGTTAATCTCATTGATCTTTAAGTGCATACATCTTTAAGTGGTGGCCCGGTTCAAGGTATTTAAAACCCATTTGGATCAGTTCAGAAACGCTTTAATTCAGTAAGAATGACTCCTCTTGCTCTGTGTGTTTATCCCTTGTGGGAATGGAAACACTTTTAGACTGCTTCGTGACTTCTAAGGTTACACAGGCTTGTGGCAGAGCTCAGCCAGGTGCGGCTAAGATGTAGAAATTCTGAGGTGGAACTTCCTAGCAATGCCAAAAAGCAGGAAAAATAAACACCTTCAAAATACTAAAAGGTGAATATTCTAAGATGAATGAGAATGATACGGACTACCCTTGAAAACATTTTCAAACGGTATAAAAGCACTAGTTTCAGCAAGGAGTTAGAGAAGTATTGTATGACCAGTGAGAGGAAAAGAAGTGTGTTGAAACCAGTATACAACTCTCCCATTTCCAGGTGCCTGTGAATAATTTAATCCATCAGTTGAAGCACTCCGGGCAACGTGGTACTGTGTGCTGGACCTGGCTTCAGCCTGCCGTCCTCACTCACCTCAGGGAAGCAGGAAGCCACATTTGCAGCAAATGCCACACTGAGTGGCTGTTCAGGAATCAGGCTCCAGAACCTGGCAGACATTAATTAATTGATCTCACTGATGACGACATTCTCCTTGCAGGAGCCGACAAGAAAGGAATGTAAACACCATAATGAGGTATCTTAATGGAGAACGTGCTAAGATTTTTAACATCTTCTCCAATGGCCTCAGTGATATTCCATGGCAAGGGCAGAAATTTCTACATTTAGAAGATTACTGCATTCTGCTGGTGAGGAGACCTTTGTTCCTCATTATTTCAGATGACTAAACCCAAGAAAAATAATCTACCGAGGAAGAAGAAAGATAACCACTCTGCCTATTTTCGCAAAATGTATGCATAGTTTTAGCCTTTTGGGCTCACTGGACTTCTGCCACTGACGTGCAGGTGCACGTTGATAAGAGGTTTAGACATGATCCTTCCTCAAAGAGTAGAAGCTTCATAAAATTTTCTGAGAATATTTTCCAGGATGGCACCTATTTAAAAGAGTTTAAGTGATTCTTCCTTTTGTCCATTCCTTCTTTTTTTCCATTCATCCAGAAGGACCCAGGCCTCCCTTATTGGACCTCAGCTGAGTAAGGAGTATATGTTTTATTTAAATATTTTTATATTTAAAGCAACTTAGTGACCGAAATATCTTAGCAGAAACACAGACTCCTACATATTGATGGAATGTTTTTGAACAAGTTGAACAGAACTTAATGGCTACTGGTTAACATTCAGAGACATCTATTATCTGAGAACTGTAATCTTAGTTTTAGCGATTTAGCTTATCTGCAGGATTTCTCAATGGGGTCACCACTGACAGTTTGGACTAAATCATTCTTTGCTGTGGAAGGCTGTCCTGTGCAATGTAGGATGTTTCACAGCATCCTTGGCCTCTACCCACTAGATGCCAATAACATCCCCCACCCCTGTTGTGGCCATCAAAAAATGTCTCCAACACTGTCAGTGTCCCTTGGGAGGGAAATTCATCATTGGTTGTGAACCACTGATCCATTCTTTATACCACATCCTCCAATCCAAGACACAAGGAAAATAACTCCTGATGGGAAGATAAATTCAAAATACGGAGAACATTCTCATGTGGTAGGTTTTGTTTTGTTTTGTTTTGTTTTTTGCGGTATGCGGGCCTCCCACCGCTGTGGCCTCTCCCGTTGTGGAGCACAGGCTCCGGACGCGCAGGCTCAGCAGCCATGGCTGACGGGCCCAGCCGCTCAGCGGCATGTGGGATCCTCCCGGACCGGGGCACGAACCCGCGTCCCCTGCATCGGCAGGCGGACTCTCAACCACTGTGCCACCAGGGGAGCCCTCATGTGGTAGTTTTAATATATTACATATTCTATATAATCTGTTGTGAGGATACAAACAGACGCTGTGTCCAGTTTAGAAAAGGCTGAACATTCGCGTATAGAAACATTTTGGTACAAGGTGGTTAGGTTGCCAGGTCAATAACACCAAGAATGAGAAGCCTATTTGACCCACCGAGGAGCTGAAGAATAGCACTATCAAATATCACTCCCACCTTTACAGTATTTCTCAAGAGAGAGAATTTGCTCAGAATTCTTGCATGAAATGCTAAGAACAAAGTTCCTCTTTTGGACAGAATGCAAGCCTTCCCCCAGGCCACCTTCTGACCTCACGTTCTAAATTCTTCCCAGGTCCTGGCCATGGAGATCAGGAATTCCCGCAACCCCAAGCAACTGGTGCAGGATTTGGAGTCTGAGGTATAGGGAGAGAGAGGATGCTTCTTTTTTATAAAAGCTTTTAAATTCAAGCCTAAAATACATACAGAAGAGTATACAGATTTTAAGTTTATAGTTCAATGAATGATCACTAGTTGTATGCAGTCATCCAGAACCAGCATCCAGCCAAGGAATAGAAAATCAACAGCAGTCCGAAAGCCCGCCTGTGCGCCGTCCCAATCACTCCTCCCTCCCTCCCTCTTCCTTGCTTCTAACACTATGTATTAGTTTGGCCTGGTCTTGAACTTTATAGGCCTTCAGATGATGTAGGCTCTGAAGCAGACTCACTTTACTGAGGAATTAGTCCCTATAGTGGATAGCTTGTTGGGTTTCTGAGATGAGGTGAGGAAGGAATTCTGCTCTTTCACTTTCAGGTAATCTCATGCCTGAAAGGCTGTTCATTCTTAGCACTAATTTGTCAGATGCATGCCCAGAGACTTAGTAGCATTAAGCAAATAGCGTTTATAAATTAAAACTTGCTTTTAATTGAGTCAGACCATAATTTACGAACAGTTGTTTACTCAATAAAGTTAATTACAGCCCTGCATATGTGACCGGAGCTGTAATACTAATCACCTCCATCCTGACATTTTCCAAATAACCTGTGGTAAGAATGTAAATATGTTTGAAATGATTGCATTGGAGAAGCAGCATGCACAGTGGTTAAAAGCAACAATGCTGGAGCTAGATTTGGGGTGAATCCTGGCTATGACACTTAGTAGCTCTGTGTTCTTAGTATAATGACTTAACATCTTTAAGTTTCAGTTTCCTCATCTGTAAAATGTGGATAATAATTGTTACTGAATAGATTATGAAAAATAAGTGAGATTATGTATATATGAAATGCTAATTAGAACAAACACAATGTGTTTGCTATTATCATTACCACATAGAACCATCTTAGCATTAGAAAAGGATGAAGCCTGACACACATATCCAGCTTCAAGTACTTACCACACAGCTAAAATTGGGGATTGTTGCATATTTGTAAGAATAGGGATACAGCAACATCTGAGCATATGCGTGAAAAGAGAGGTAAGCCCTTATGTGCTTCTTGTGTTTTCGGAGGAAGTTAGCTACAGCTTTCACTTCCGGCTCAGATTCTGGGAAAGGTCCACAGTATGTATCATCACAAGGGTGCATGGAAGCTCCTTCATCTGCAAATTAGAAAAGAAAATGGGGTGAAGGGGTGGGCAGGCAAGAAGCAAGAAACACAAATCGGCATTGTTAAGCTGATTTTTCTTTTATTTCTGTAAACACATGGTATTATTAAGCAGTTCCTCTAACTTCTCATTTAAAGAAATCAATACTGAAAAATCCAAGACAGTTCAGGCCTCCATGCATAATGGGAGGGCAGCCTGAATAGGAACTAGGTGCTGCTTGTTTAAGCCTGCATAAACCACTCTAAAGGGAGGGCTCTGTCAGCTGGAGAACTAACTCTACATGATCCCCCCAGAGCAGGAAAGGCCTCCTGTTTATACACTCCATGACACTTGCACTTTCCCACCATAACACTCAACACACGTGTAATTAGTGTCAAAATTTACTCATTTAACATGCAACCAATATTTACACTAATCTGGGTGCCTGGGATACAGTGGAAGACAACATAGGAAGAAATCCTTGCTCTAACAGAGCCTACATTCAACCTGGATTCTTGTTAGATTCTAATGCTCTGAGAAGTCAGGGGCTGTGTTTTTCCTGCTGGGCACCTGAGAACTAGAACAAGTATGGCAAGTGTTCAACAAATATTTGTTGAATAAATGAATGTCAGATCCAAAGAAAAGGCTAGACCTCTGTACAGATGTCTGGTAAGATACAAATACTGATATATCAAGAACAGTGAGGCAAGACTGAAATAATTCCACCGAACATGCCATACCAATTTCTATTATATTTTTAGATCAGCTATATACAAACTGGCTTTGTGAAACCCGAGGCCTCTCCAGTTATCTTAGGGGTCAGTTCAGTTAAGTCCTCAAAACTAAATTTTAATTGTCAAATTAAAAATGTATACAGGTCTATGAAGGGGAGGAAGGAAAATAAGATTCACTATAACAATCACAGTATTAAGTTCCAAGAAATTTTGGAAATAATGACATTTTTCAGTTACTTGCCATTCTGAGTCCTTACAATCTCTCCCGTACCCCTGGAACACTGTAACTCTTTCCATAAACAAATGGAAAATGTTTGGTGAGTCTGTGACATAGTCTAATACTTCTGCAAATGAAAAGACAACTAAGATCAGGCTAATTCTTGAGTATGTTAAATCTCATTTATGCCATAGGAGAGTGTAGATGGGGGAACTTGCAGCAATTGTGGTT
Source organism: Monodon monoceros (assembly GCF_005190385.1). NCBI lineage: Eukaryota > Metazoa > Chordata > Mammalia > Artiodactyla > Monodontidae > Monodon > Monodon monoceros. Next base: position 63,671,141 of record NW_021703770.1, on the reverse strand, counting down.
TTCCTCCTTTGAGTCTAATTCTGGAGATGCCTCAAAAGCAAGTGGGATATGGATAGAACTCAGAACTTAATATAAAAACTGTAGCTGATACTCCTGAAGGAATAGGAAAAAGAGACATTTGAGGAACATTGATGTAAAGCACTGGAAAGGAGAGATCACAAATAGAGCAGCTAATTCCAGCGGGAGCAGAAGTAATGAGCCAGAGAAACAAGAACTCACAATAATCCTAATAAATATTCTCAAGGGCATATAGGAGGGCACTGGAAACATTAAACAGGGACAAGAAGTTATAAAAAAGAACCAATGAGATATAATGGAAATAAAAAACTTAATTCATGGGTTGAGTGAATACAGTGGATGAGTGAATTAATGAGAGGGAGCGGGTTTTGAAATGTTTCCAGAAGGCATTAGAAGAGACAAAGAATTGGAAAAAAGAGGAAAAAAAATTAAAGGGTATGAAAAATAGAATAATTGTCAACATCTGATTAATAAGGGTTCTAAAAGAGAAAAAAATTAAATATTTGAAGAACTGCTAACTGAAATTGTGCCACGATTAAAGAAAGATTGAATGGGTACCAACACGAGAGAGAAAAGGGAAAATAGCAACACTGACACAGTAAAGTGAAATTTAGGAACGAACCAATTCCAGAGAGAAAGAAGCAGGCCATCTATAGAGGAATGAGAATTAGATTCACATCTGACGTTTTAAATAGCAACACTAGAGTAATATTTCCACAGTACTTTTGAAAAAAGGAAATGAGTCTAGACTTTTATACCTAGCTGAACTCTCATTGAAATGTGAGAGTGAAAGATGTCATAGTTATTGTGGCATATTTTCATTGGTTATTTTTTCAATTTTTTTTCACTTAGAGGTTTTAAATTTCACATCATACAAAATGTAAAGGTTTTAAAAGGATTTTATTTTTAATTCTCATAAGTTTTGCCAAATTGTTTACTAAGTTTGTTACTGTTTACACTCCCCCAAGTAATGTAGAAGAGTACCATTTCTCCTCAATACCTACCAACAATACCCTGAAAGTGTATCACCTTTTGACTTTTGCCAGTTTGCTGGCAAAATTTAATTTGCCTTCCTACTGCAAGTATGTTTGAGCATTGATTCGTAGGTTCACTGGATTGGACTCCTCTCTGAATTGCTTAATCATGTCCTTAGCTCATGTTATTCTCTCTTGGGCTGTTTATCTTTTTTCTTACCCATGTATAAAAGAGCTTTGTATAGATGTTTGTCATCTGTATTGCATTTTATTCTCATATTTATAATTTTTCTATTGAATTGTCTATTATAACTTTTATCATGTTAGACATTTTAAGTTTTATGTAATTACTATGTCTTTTTCAATGCCTTTGGGTTTCCTCTCTTGGTGAAGAAAGTTTCCCCTATTCTAAAGGATTATAGGTTATTTATAGGTTTTCTTCTAAGAATGTTATCATTTTATTTTGTTCTTTTTCATCTAAGTCTTTAATCCTTCTGGATTTTTTTTTTGGATTTATTTTTGTACCTATGTAACCTAGTTATACCTTCAGTTTTTCTATAGTGATAGCCAATTCTATCAGCATCATTTATTAAATATTCTATCATTTTCCCACTGAATTGAAACACCACCTTGGTCATATATTAGAGTCAACTGCATTTGTAGATCTATTCCTGGATTCTCTGTTCTGCTGGTCTATTTGTCTATTTCCATACTGTCACCCTATCAATCTATAGGAGCATTAAGGTATGCTCGATATCAGACAAGTTCCCCTTACTAGTATTCTTCTTCCAGTTTTATTGGTTTTTAGGGTCTATTTACTTTTCCGTATAAAGTTTATGATCATTTTATCAATTCCCCAAAACAGAAAGCAAATGAAAAACCCTGTTGAGATTCTAATTGGAATTGCATTAAACTTAATACTGATTTGGGGAGGATATTATTATACTGAGTCACCCAATCCAAGGACACGTTACACCATTCCATTTGCTCAGATGGTGTTTTATGTTCTTCATTAATATTTTATCATTTTCTCTTTAGTATGCCTTCTTTATTGTTGGTATTATTATTTTTTTAAACATCTTTATTGGAGTATAATTGCTTTACAATGGTGTGTTAGTTTCTGCTGTATAACAAAGTGAATCCGCTATAAATATACATATATCCCCATATCTCCTCTCTCTTGCATCTCCCTCACACCCTCCCTATCCCACCCCTCTAGGTGGTCACAAAGCACAGAGCTGATCTCCCTGTGCTATGTGGCTGCTTCCCACTAGCTAACTATTTTACATTTGGTAGTGTATATATGTCCATGCCACTCTCTCACTTCATCCCAGCTTACCTTTCCCACTCCCCCTGTCCTCAAGTCCATTCTCTACGTCTGCATCTTTATTCCTGTCCTGCCCCTAGGTTCTTCAGAACCTTTTTTTTTTTTTAGATTCCATATATGTGTGTTAACATACAGTATTTTTCTCTTTCTGAATTACTTCACTCTGTACGACAGATTCTAGGTCCATCCACCTCACTGCAAATAACTCAATTTAATTTCTTTTTATGGTTGAGTAATATTCCATTGTATATATGTGCCACATCTTCTTTATCCATTAATCTATCGATGGACACTTAGGTTGCTTCCGTGTCCTGGCTATTGTAAATAGAGCTGCAATGAACATTGTGGTACATGACTCTTTTTGAATTATGGTTTTCTCAGGGTATATGCCCAGTAGTGGGATTGCTGGGTCATATGGTAGTGCTATTTTTAGTTTTTTAAGGACCCTCCATGCTGTTCCCCATAGTGGCTGTATCAACTTACATTCCCACCAACAGTGCAAGAGGGTTCCCTTTTCCGCACACCCTCTCCAGCATTTATTGTTCGTAGATATTTTCATGATGGCAATTCTGAGCGGTGTGAGGTGATGCCTCATTGTAGTTTTGATTTGCATTTCTCTGATGATTAGTGATGTTGAGTATCCTTTCATGTGTTTGTTGGCAATCTGTATATCTTCTTTGGAGAAATGTGTATTTAGGTGTTCTGCCCATTTTTAGATTGGGTTGTTTGTTTTTTTGATATTGAGCTGCATGAGCTGCTTGTATATTTTGGAGATTAATCTTTTGTCAGTTGCTTCATTTGCAAATATTTTCTCCCATTCTGAGGGTTGCCTTTTCATCTTGTTTATGGTTTCCTTTGCTGTGAAAAAGCTTTTAAGTTTCACTGGGTCCCATTTGTTTACTTTTGTTTTTATTTCCATTTCTCTAGGAGGTGGGTCAAAAAGGATCTTGCTATGATTTATGTCCTAGAGTGTTCAGCCTATGTTTTCCTCTAAGAGTTTTATAGTATCTGGCCTTACATTTAGGTCTTTAATCAATTTTGAGTTTATTTTTGTGTATGGTGTTAGGGAGTGTTCTAATTTCATTCTTTTACATGTAGCTGTCCAGTTTTCCCAGCACCACTTATTGAAGAGGCTGTCTTTTCTCCACTGTATATTCTTGCCTCCTTTATCAAAAATAAGGTGACCACATGTGCGTGGGTTTATCTCTGGGTTTTCTATCCTGTTCCATTGATCTATATTTCTGTTTTTGTGCCAGTACCAAACTGTTTTGATTATAGTAGCTTTGTAGTATAGTCTGAAATCTGGAAGCCTGATTCCTCCAGTTCCATTTTTCTTTCTCAAGATTGCTTTGGCTATTCAGGGTCTTTTGTGTTTCCATATAAATTGTGAAATTTTTTGTTCTAGTTCTGTGAAAGATGCCATTGGTAGTTTGATAGGGATTGCATTGAATCTGTAGATTGCTTTGGGTAGTATAGTCATTTTCACAATGTTGATTCTTCCAATCCAAGAACATGGTATATCTCTCTGTCTGTTTGTATCATCTTTAATTTCTTTCATCAATGTCTTATAGTTTTCTGCATACAGGTCTTTTGCCTCCTTAGGTAGGTTTATTCCCAGGTATTTTATTCTTTTTGTTGCAGTGGTAAATCGGAGTGTTTCCTTAATTTCTCTTTCAGATTTTTCATCATTAGTGTATAGGAATGCAAGAGATTTCTGTGCACTAATTTTGTATCCTGCTACTTCACCAAATTCATTGAATAACTCTACTAGTTTTCGGGTAGCTTCTTTAGGATTCTCTATGTATAGTATCATGTCCTCTGCAAACAGTGACAGCTTTACTTCTTCTTTTCTGATTTGTATTTCTTTTTCTTCTCTGATTGCTATGGCTAAAACTTCCAAAACTATGTTGAACAATAGTGATGAGAGTGGACAACCTTGTCTTGTTCCTGATGTTAGTGGAAATGGTTTCAGTTTTTCACCATTGAGAACGATGTTGGCTGTGGGTTTCTCATATATGGCCTTTATTATGTTGATGTAAGTTTCCTCTATGCCTACTTTCTGGAGGGTTTTTATCATAAATGGGTGTTGAATTTTGCCAAAAGCTTTTTCGGCGTCTTTTGAAATGATCATACGGTTTTTCTCATTCAGTTTGTTAATATGGTTTATCACATTGATTGATTTGCGTATATTGAGGAATCCTTGCATTCCTGGGATAAACCCACTTGATCATGGTGTATGATCCTTTTTTTTTTTTTGTGGTACGTGGGCCTCTCACTCTTGTGGCCTCTTCTGCTGTGGCGCACAGGCTCTGGATGCGCAGGCTCAGTGGCCATGGCTCACGGGCCCAGTCGCTCTGCAGCATGTGGGATCTTCCCGGACCAGGGCATGAACCCGTGTCCCCTGCATCAGCAGGTGGACTCTCAACCACTGTGCCACCAGGGAATACCTGTATGATCCTTTTAATGTGCTATTGGAGTCTGTTTGCTACTATTTTTTGAGGATTTTTGCATCTCTGTTCATCAGTGATATTGGCCTGTAGTTTTCCTTTTTGTGACATCTTTGTTTGGTTTTGGTATCAGGGTGATGGTGGCCTCATAGAATGAATTTGGGAGTGTTCCTCCCTCTGCTATATTTTGGAAGAGTTTGAGAAGGATAGGTGTTAGCTCTTCTCCAAATGTTTCATAGAATTCGCCTGTGTAGCCGTCTGGTCCTGGGCTTTTGTTTGTTGGAAGATTTTTAATCACAGTCTCAGTTTCACCGCTTGTGATTGGTCTGTTTATATTTTCTATTTCTTCCTGGTTCAGTCTCAGAAGGTTGTGCTTTTCTAAGAATTTGTCCTTTTCTTCCAGGCTGTCCATTTTATTGGAATATGGTTGCTTGTAGTAATCTCTTATGATCTTTTGTATTTCTACAGGGTCAGTTGTTGCTCCTCCTTTTTCATTTCTAATTCTGTTGACTTGAGTCTTCTCCCTTTTTTTTTCTTGATGAGTCTGGCTAATGGTTCATCAATTTTGTTTATCTTCTCAAATAACCAACTTTTAGTTTTATTGAACTTTGCTGTTGTTTCCTTCATTTCTTTTTCATTTATTTCTGATCTGATCTTTATGATTTCTTTCCTTCTGCTAACTTTGGGGGTTTTTTGTTCTCCTTTCTCTAATTGCTTTAGGTGTAAGGTTAGGTTGTTTATTTGAAATGTTTATTGTTTCTTGAGGTAGGATTGTGTTGCTATAAACTTCCCTCTTAGAACTGCTTTTGCTGCATCCCATAGGTTTTGGGTGGTCGTGTTTTCATTGTCATTTGTTTCTAGGCATTTTTTGATTTCCTCTTTGATTTTTTCAGTGATCTCTTGGTTATTTAGTAGTGTATTGTTTAGCCTCCATGTGTTTGTATTTTTTACAGATTTTTTTCCTGTAGTTGGTATCTAGTCTGATAGCATTGTGGTCTAAAAGATACTAAATTTTTTAAATTTACCAAGGCTTGATTTGTGACCCAAGATATGATCTATCCTGGAGAATTTTCCATGAGCACTTGAGAAGAAAGTGTATTCTGTTGTTTTTGGATGGAATGTCCTATAAATATCAACTAAGTGCATCTTGTTTAATGTATCATTTATAGCTTGTGTTTCCGTATTTATTTTCATTTTGGATGATCTGTCCATTGGTGAAAATGGGGTGTTAAAGTCCCCTGCTATGATTTTGTTACTGACGATTTCCCCTTTTATGGCTGTTAGCGTTTGCCTTGTGTACTGAGGCGCTCCTATGTTGGGTGCATAAATATTTACAAGTATTATATCTTCATCTTGGATTGATCCCTTGATCATTATGTAGTGTCCTTCTTTGTCTCTTGTAATAGTCTTTATTTTAAAATCTATTTTTTCTGATATGAAAATTGCTATTCCAGCTTCCTTTTGATTTCCATTTGCATGGAATATCTTTTTCCATTCCCCCACTTTCAGTCTGTATGTGTCCCTAGGTCTGAAGTGGGTCTCTTGTCGGCAGCATGTATACAGGTCTTGTTTTTGTATCCATTCAGCCAGTCTGTGTCTTTTGGTTGGAGCATTTAATCCATTTCCATTTAAGGTAATTATTGATATGTATGTTCCTATTACCATTTTCTTAATTGTTTTGGGTTTGTTATTGTAGGTCTTTTCCTTTTCTTGTTTTTCCTGCCTAGAGAAGTTCCTTTAGCATTTTGTTGTAAAGCTGGTTTGGTGGTAGTGAATTCTCTTAGCTTTTGCTGGCCTGTAAAGGTTTTAATTTCTCTGTCGGGTCTGAATGAGATCCTTGCTGGGTAGAGTAATCTTGGTTGTAGGTCCCTTTCATCACTTTAAATATGTCCTGCCAGTCCCTTCTGGCTTGCAGAGTTTCTGCTGAAAGATCAGCTGTTAACCTTATTGGGATTCCCTTGTATGTTATTTGTTGTTTTTCCCTTGCTGCTTTTAATATATATTTTTTGTATTTAATTTTGGTAGTTTGATTAGTATTTTCTTGGTGTGTTTCTCCTTGGATTTATCCTGTATGGGACTGTCTGTGCTTCTTGGATGTGATTGACTATTTCCTTTCTCATATTAGGGAAGTTTTCAACTATAATCTCCTCAAATATTTTGTCAGTCCCTTTCTTTTTCTCTTCTTTTTCTGGGACCCCTATAATTTGAATGTTGGTGTGTTTAATGTTGTCCCAGAGGTCTCTTAGTCTGTCTTCATTTCTTTTCATTCTTTTTTCTTTATTGTGTTCTGCAGCAGTGAATTCCACCATTCTGTGTTCCAGGTCACTTATCTGTTCTTCTGCCTCAGTTATTCTGCTATTGATTCCTTCTGGAGAATTTTTAATTTCATTTATTGTGTTGTTTATCATTGTTTGTTTGCTCTTTAGTTCTTCTAAGTCCTTGTTAAATGTTTCTTGTATTTTCTCCATTCTATTTCCAAGATTTTTGATCATCTTTACTATCATTACTCTGAATTCTTTTTCATGTAGACTATTTCCTCTTCATTTGTTTGGTGTGATGGGTTTTTACCTTGCTCCTTCATCTGCTATGTGTTTCTCTGTCTTCTCATTTTGCTGAACTTACTGTGTTTGGGGTCTCCTTTTCACAGGCTGCACGTTTGTAGTTCCCATTGTTTTTGGTGTCTCTCCTCAGTAGGTAAGGTTGGTTCAGTGGGTTATGTAGGTTTCCTGGTGGAGGGTACTGGTGCCTGTGTTCTGGTGGATGAGGCTGGATCTTGTCTTTATGGTGGGCAGGACTGCAACTGGTCATGTGTTCTGGGGTATCTGTGACCTTATTATGATTTTAGGCAGCCTCTCTGATGATGGGTGGGGCTGTGTTCCTATCTTGCTAGTTGTTTGGCATAGGGTGTCCAGCACTGTAGCTTGCTGGTCGTTGAGTGGAACTGGGTCTTAGCATTGAGATGGAGGTCTCTGGGAGAGCTTTCGGTGTTTGATATTACATGGAGCTGGGAGGTATCTGGTGGACCAATGTCCTGAGTTCAGCTCTCCCACCTCAGAGGCACAGGAATGACACTGGCCAGAGCACCAAGACCCTGTCAGCCACATGGCTCAGAAGAAAAGGGAGAGAAAAAGAAAGAAAGAAAGAAAAAATAATAATAAAATAAAGTTATTAAAATAAAAAATTATTAAAAATAAAAAGCAATTATAAAGTAATAAAAAAATATACAGAGAGAACCCTAGGACAAATGGTAAAAGCAAAGCCATACAGACAAAATCACACAAAGAAGCATACACATACACACTCACAAAAAGAGAAAAAGGAGAAAAAAATATATATCTTTTGGGAAGTCTGAGGTCTTCTGCCAGCGTTCTGTAGGAGTTGTTCCACGTGTAGATGTATTTCTGATGTATTTGTGGGGAGGAAGGTGATCCACGTCTTACTCTGCCGTCTTGAAGATCCCCCCTGTTGTTGCTATTATTATTATGAATTGGTAACTATTTCTTTTTTTAAACAATTTTTATTTAAAAATATTTAAAATTTTTATACAATTTTTAAGGGTTACTTTCCATTTACAGTTATTACTAAATATTGCTCTATTCCCCATGTTGTACAGTACATCCCTGAACCTATCTTACACCCAGTAGTTTGTACCTCCCACTCCACTCTTTATTGCCCCTCACCCCTTCTCCACTGGTAACCAGTAGTTTTTTCTCTATATCTGTGAGTCTGCTTCTGTTTTGTTACATTCACTAGTTTTCTGTACTTTTTAGATTCTACATATAAGTGATAATCATACAGTATTTGTACTGCTCTGACTTACTTCACTTATCACAATGCCCTCTAAGTCCGTCCATGTTGCTGAAAATGGCAAAATTTCATTATTTTTACGGCTGCGTAATATTCCGATGTATATTTATACCACATCTTCTTCATCTATTCATCTGCTGATGGACACTTAGGTTGCTCCCATATCTTGGCAGTTGTAAATAATGCTGCTATGAACACTGGGTGCAGGTCTCTTCAAATAAGTGTTTTTGTTTCTTTTTCAGATATATACCCAGGAGTGGAATTTTTGGGTCATATGGTAGTTCTGTTTTTAGTTTTTTGAGAAACCTCCATAGGTTTTCCACAGTGGCTGGAATTGGTAACTATTTTTCAAATGGTCCTCTCAGGGTGTGATGGTAGAAGTCATTTCATGATACCATGAGAGCTCCTCCTATCCTCCCCCTTCCTGTCTTTCACCTCCAACTCCATCAGATCTAGCTGGGAATTAGTTGCCCAAACTATCTCTTTATAAACTTCATTTTGGAAGCTTATGTGCTGTCAGAATGAAAATGTGACCCATTGAGAAAATTTTATATAAAATATGATATGTATGTTATTTACATATATAAATAGTTTTCTGATAACTTTATTCTTAAAGATAATATCATATTTGGGATAATGAGTGACAGCTTAGTTGACATTTCCTTAGAAAATCAGACCCTCTTCTAACTAACATTCTAAGTTGCTAAAGATAAATTACTTGTTTTGTTCAAACTGTCAAGAAAGAAGGCATATAATCCTTTAGTATTCTCATTTTCCATTCTTTCTGTAGATTGTAACTATTTCTAAGCTACTCCTGATTTTGTAGAGGCTGGAGACTTACTTGTTTTTCAACTAACAGTGGGTAAGGATTGCTGTCTTTTATCCTTTATGAGGGAAGAAAAACAAAACTTAATGGTTTTCTTTTTCAAGACTGAGTAGCAGGAGGGATAAATATTTGGTACTGAAAACAGAGCCAGTGCTATTGTTCCTTTCTGGAGTGGGGAGCAATTGGGGCTGTAGATGGAGATGCGGGTGGTGAGTTCCTTGTATCCCTGACTACATAGCCACAGTGAGACACTACTCTTGACCTGAGGCACTTACCTTGCCCACATCATCCTCACTAGATCTTCTCTGGGTAGAGCTGAGGTTTTTATAACATCCCTTACTCACATAGGTGGTACAGATCTAATATAGGATGGGAAGAGCAGCAGGGTTTAGAATACAGAATCATTCTACAGATGACTATGTCTGGCTGTAAATCCGGTAGCACTTATGTTGTACTATAGTTATTTATTTATATAGACTCACCCCTCCTTTAGAGGGCGAACTCCTCTAGGACAGAGGTCATGCCTTATTATTCCCAGTACTTAGAAAAATGTACACCCTTGCTATGCTTTAAATGTTGTTGAATGAGTAAGTGGAGCTGACCCTGCTCAGGGGAGATGCTTGCACATTGGACTATTTCATTGAATTTAGGTCTTTGAGTAGACAACTAAACTCCAGTTCATGTCCATGGAAGGCTGAGGACTTACAAGGGCAACAATAACAACAACAGAATATCTTCAAAAAGCCTGTTGGTCCGTGAGAACATTCTATTACCTAAGCATTTCTTGAATAATTTCAAATCTGAAACTCTGAGCTTTCCCTAGGTTATACTTTAATAAATGTTTAACAGTTTCAGAAAGGAAATGGTGTACTTAAAACATTTTTATATACGGTGATGAGCGCCAAATTGTTTATGCATATGAGTACAAATCCTCCCTCGTCCCTAACAAAATACAGAGTGATAGCTTTATAAGTAAGCTTTTAACAAGTCATAGCAGAAAAGGGCCATTAAATTTCCTCTTAGACTGTATAAAAACTGTAACTGTGTGCTGGTGAGGTTTCTTTCAAAGAAGGGAGAGATATTTGCAACTGGAGAGGACTGTTTATAACAGGAAGGTTTTGAGGAACGTGCGGGGAGAGCAGAGGTGTGTGGAGAATGCACGGAGCCAGAAAAGGTGTAGACTGGCCAGCAAAGAAGGAAAAAGTGCCATGGTTTCCGAGGTTTCAGGAGGACCAGGTGTCCGATCTTACCTGTTTTCTCACAGAGCTTGAAATAGTCTCCTCCCTTGGCTTCTGACACACTGACCCCTTATGTTTTAGTTCCAACAACTTTTTTCTTTCCTTATTAGTCCTCTTTATGGGTTTCTCTACCTCTGTCCGTCCCTTAAAAGAAGAAGCACCCAGTTGTTCTGCCCTCAGTCCATTTTCTTCAGTGATCTCTCTCTTCAATGAATATGGCTTCTTCAGCTACTACTTAGGTATTAATACTTTCATTAATTCAGCAAGTATTTACCATGCCTACAAACTGGGATAGGTCAATGAATAAAACAAAGTTTTCTGCCTTATAGAGCTTACATTCTAATGGTGCTGATGGTGTTGGTGGGGAGATAATAAACAACACAGTGAATAGGTAATTGCTCTGTGCAGTAGAAAAGTGCTGTGGAAAAGAGAAAAAGGCAGAGGATATAGTAAATATCAGGGAGGTGAGTTGCATTTATAGAGATAGTGGTGAGAGTTATTCTCAGAGGCTGACTTTTTTTTTTTTTTTTTTTTTTTTTTGCGGTACGCGGGCCTCTCACTGTTGTGGCCTCTCCCGTTGCGGAGCACAGGCTCTGGACGCGCAGGCCCCAGCGGCCATGGCTCACGGGCCCAGCCGCTCCACGGCATGTGGGATCTTCCTGGACCAGGACACGAACCCGTGTCCCCTGCATTGGCAGGCGGACTCTCAACCACTGCGCCACCAGGGAAGCCCCAGAGACTGACTTCTGAGCAGACTTGAAGAACACAGGGAGTCAGCCGAAGCATCTGGGGAAGAGTGTTTTGGGCAGAGGGAGCAGCCAGTGCAGAGGCTGCATGGCTGGCCCTGGGGTGTTCCTGGCCAGTGTGGATGGAACCAAGTGTTGAGGGGGAGGGTAGAAACTGATGAGGTCAGACAGTCAATGGGGGCCCAGATCATGTGAAGTTTTATAGGCTATTTTATGTCCTGTATGGGTGAGTAAAGTGGGGAGCCACTGCAGCATTTGGAGCTGAGGGTTGACATCATCTGACATATTTCAGAGGTTCATTCTTGCTGAGGAGATGGACAGACGGTGTGTTATGGGGAGGATGTGTGTGAGGGTAGAAACCGTGAGACTAGTTATTGGGGTGAGAGATGACAGTAGCTGGGACCAGGGAGGTAGTAATAGAGGTGGTCAGGATGGCTGGAATCTGGAGCTATTCTAAAGGTAAAAACAAAAAGATTTCCTAATGGATTAGAAGAGGTATACGAGAAAGAGAGGAGTTAAAGATGTTCCCGTGGTTTTAGGCCGGGGCAATGGGAAGGTTGGAGCTGCCATCAGCAGAATTGAGAAGTGGCTGTAGGAAGAACAGGTCTGGCAGAGTAAAGATCAGGTGTTCAGTTTTGGATATTTTGAGTTTGAGGTGTCTGTTAGATACACCAGTGGAGATGGCAAGTAGATGTTATATACAGGAGTTTGGAAGAATGTTTTGGGCTAAAAATAGACATTTAGGAGTCAGAAGCGTATGGTAGAGGATGAGCTCTCTTAAGGAATGAATGTAGATAGAGAAGAGAAAAGGTCCAAGGCTGACCCCTGGGCATTCCAGTGATCAAAGTTCAGGGGGAAGAAGAGGACCCCACTCCACACCCCTGGAAAAAAAATAGACTGCAAAAAATGACCAAGAAACCAATGAGTTTGGAAGAGAGTTTTCTATTCTGGAGGCCAAGTGAAACTACATGTATTGAAAAATAAATCTTGGGCTTCCCTGGTGGCACAGTGGTTAGGAATCCGCCTGCCAATGCAGGGGACACGGGTTCCAGCCCTGGTCTGGGAAGATTCCACATGCCGCAGAGCAACTTAGCCAGTGCGCCACAACTACTGAGCCTGCGCTCTAGAGCCCGCAAGCCACAACTACGGAGCCCACGTGCCACAACTACCAAAGACCATGCACCTAGATAGAGCCTGTGTTCTGCCACAAGAGAAGCCACCGCAGTGAGAAGCCTGGGCACTGCAGTGAAGAGTAGCCTCCACTCGCGCAACTAGAGAGAGCCTGCGCGCAGCAACGTAAACCCAACATGGCCAAAAATAAACAAATAAAATAAATAAATTTATATTAAAAAAAAGAGAAAAATCATGATCCACTTTGTCAAAGCAGCTTAGAAATCAAGTAAGGTGAGATCAAGATTTGACCACTGGATTTAGCCATGTGGGATTTGATGCGAGTATAACACTGCCTGTAGTGAGTTTAAGGAGGGGAGGATGAGAACCCTGCAAATAGGAACAAAGACATGGGACAGTAGCTGGTGGAAGAAGTAGAGACGAGAAGGAGTTTCTCAGACGAGAGGAATAATGGCATGCTATTATGCTGCTGGGAAAAAGTCCAGCATGCTGGGAAAAACACCACACCCAACCGGCCCAAAAGACAACGGAACAAAAGAGATGGGAAAAGTCCTGGAGCAATATCCCTGAGTAGGCAAGTGGACATCTAGTAAGAGTCAGTGACTTGAATCTCTATCTCTGGCTTTCTGCACATCTCCACCTGCTTGCCTCAGAGGCTCTGGAAGCTCAAGATGTCCTCAGATGAAATCATCTTTCTTTTTCCTACCTACCAAACTGACCTTCTGCTCTGTTTCTTAACCTATGCTTCCCTCATTCATCTAGTGGCCCAAGTCAGAGACTTAGACGGAGTGGTCCTGGAAGTTGTCTTCTCCCTCATCCCTCTATCCAGTTGGAGAGCAAATTCTGTTGATCCTATCTGTTAAACGTCTCTATGCTACTTCCACCAACAAAGTTCAGGCCCTCAGCATCATTCCTCTGCAGTATCAGAATAGTTCGTTGCCCTCAGTCTGGCTTGCCTTGAATTCAGCCTTCTCAACAATGTCACTGTAATCTTCTAGAAACATAAATCCGATCTTCTTGCTCTGTTGCTTAAAATCCTTCAGTGGTTGCCTTCTCGATAAAGTTCTGAAGTCTTTACGACAGCTTAAAGGCCGTAGAAGTAGTGTGATCGAAGTGTTTCAAGATGGCAGTGGTAGGTATTATAGCTCATCTTGTGTGTGTGTTCTTCTGTCTTAAAAAAACAATTTGATTTTTGTCCTGTTGCTGTACAGATAGCACTGTGATTGGTATTTTACCATTGACCAGATATTTTCACATACTTTCTATGGCTCTATAATATTGGGTTGGCCAAAAAGTTCGTTCAGGTTTTTCTGTAACATCGTACAAAAACCCGAACGAACTTTCTGGCCAACACAATAGTTTCAAGGTTGCATAGTTTCTCCCTTCCTCGGAATTCAAAGGGTTATGCTTTCTCCCCCTGACCAGGTGTTTATGGGATAAGGCCCTTCATGATCTGTTTTTGGTTGACCTGCTTGGAATTTTAGCTTCTACCTGTCTGCCTTAAACTTTCTACTTCTACTCCTACTCCTGCTACACTATTGGCCATTTCCCTGAGGTTCCCTACACCTTTGTCTTTATGACTGCGCATGCAGTTCCCTTTGTCTGAAGCATCTCTTCTTCACAGTCTGATTTTACTTGTCCATCAGTTACCAGTCCTTCTCTGCATCTCCTCCAATGCCCCCAGGCTGGGTTAGGTGCCTGTCTTCTATGTGCCCATAACACACTTTACCTGCATTCGGCATAAAACCTAGTGTCTGTGTTAAAGTTGTATGCAAACCCAGTTCCCTACTCATTTAGGCGAAGTGTTATTCCCCTGCATTATCAGAATATTTTGCGGCCTTCAGTCTGGCCTGCCTGACAGTGCTTGACCAATACTGGGTGCATAATAGGCGAAAAAAGCATTTTATTTCATAATTATCATATATGAGCTAAACGTATAATATTAAGAAGGGCCATGCCTCAATTTAATGCTGTTCGCCTGAGAAACACATTAGACACTGGAATATTCTATCCATTTTATGGCTTATTTTGTGGATTGGCATCCTGCCAAAGTTATTTACCACAGATTACGTATTGATTGAGCAGCAGAATGGGTTCTCACATTGAGAATTCTTTCTCCCACTGTTTCTGATTTTTTGCCTTACTCATCTCCTATTCTAACCCTGTCTTTAAAAAATAAAATCAGAATCCTGAATAGCGGGACCTCTAAGATGGAAATAAATTAATTCAGGTGGAAAGAAAACCACTAAAACAATCAAATTGTATTTATAGCCTTTTGGGGCACTAGCCAGGCTTTACTAAAATGTGAAGAAACAGCTCACAAATATTGTTGAACAGTAAGTCCCTTGGGGATTTTACATAGCTGTGTTGGATATACAATTTGAAGAGTCCTGTTCATATCTAGCCTCAGTTACACAGATTCTGATCAGAAATATCTGCTGTACTACAGAAGATCAAGATAGCAGAAAGCTAAAGCACCAGGACACAACATTTCAAGGAAACAAGTGAAAAAAACTCCATATCTAGGAAACAATGATAAAAGACTTCTAGGGGAAAGGAACAAGAATCACCAATGCCATCACTCTAGGTTTTAGGAGCATGAGAATGTAAAGGTTATTAGTTTCCCCTTAGTTTATGGGAGCCAATATATTGTTTCTGAAGCTAAAAGCAACATTCCCTTTCCCATCTTTACATGCAGAACAACTGTGGAATACATAACAAGATCTCTGCAGTGCAGAGTGGGGAGATTGTAGTCTTGTCAAATAAAACAGCAGACATCTCTGTCCTGAACAGTTCAGCAGTTTAACTTCCGTACCATACATCACCTCTCTTGTTTTTGAGTGTTGAGATGCAAAATTCTACAAGAACCTCATAAATCTAGACAGAAGACAGGACGTGCACACGTGAGGAAATGAGAGGACAAGACAGTGTAGGATATAATACAATTTTAAAGTGTGCAGTGCAGGCTAAATGCATGGGAGCACAAAGGATGGAGAGAGAGCAGGGAAGATCTGGTGAGGCTGTAACGGCAAAGAAACTCGATGGGATTCAAGATGGGTGAAACTTGAAAAAATATAACTTAAGAAAATGAAAGGCAAAAAAAAAATTTTGTTGTTTCTATGAGCCTTAGTCCTCCTGGATGGTAAAATGAGGTGGAAGGTAGTCTTTAGAGAAGAAATGGAGACGGATGTGGTACTAGAAGCAGCAATCGACTGAAAATCACAAGACCAGGCTCAGTGTGAACTGCCCTAATGAGCTCAGTGATGTTCGTGTCACTGCTCTGGCTGCAATGGTCTTGGGTGGATTAGGGACCGAATCAGTGGTTCTCACTTGGTATTGTGACGATGTATTGCTATCAGTCCTGGGGGTTGTCTGACAGTAGCTAGTTTCACATTATAAAATTATTTAATTACAAGAATTGGTTTAGTTATCCTGATAAATAACTCGTAATTTATTCTAACATACTCTTGTAATGGGGGAGAGAAAAGGTCAATTAGAACGGGTGAGCTTGGGATGAACCAAAAGGAGTGTGTCCCCATCATCGGCTGGGCGTGTGGTAGTGGAAAAAAGTAGGCTGAGAACTGTTGGGTTAGAAAATGATTGCTACAACTCTGCAGCATTGACAGTTTAGGGCTCCAGGCCAGATGAAAAAAAAAAAAACTTCAGTGTAATTATGTACTTACTTTTCCTTAACATCCTTAGATTCTGTTCTAAGGATATGAGGATAAAATTTAGTAATACAAGTTGTTACTTGATTGATTTCTGTTTGTAAGCAAATGGTTTAATTCTCAGAATATACATTTTCTTAGATAAAAACTTCCCTCCTTGCCTAAGGTCCTCCAACCCCCTCCCAAATCTGCTTCTTCTCTTGCATTACAAATCTTCTAAATGTAATCACAAGTATCCTATAAGAGAGAAATTTGATTATAGACAGAAGGCTATGTGACAGAAGTAGAGGGAAGCTGAGTCAGAGAAGTTGCTATGCCACTGGCTTTGAAGGTGGAGAAGGAGGTCACAAGGTAAGGAATACAGGCGGCCACTAGAAGCTGGAAAAGACAGTGACATGACTTCTCCCCTAGAATCTTCTGAGGGAGTGTGGGCTTGCCACAGCTTCAGCTTGGTGAAATCTGGCCTCCAGAACTGTAAGAAAATAAATCTGTGTTGTTTTAGGCCACTAAGTTTGTGGTAATTTGTTAGAGCAGCAACAGGACACTAATACACTCATATAATTATCTTTTATTTATCTCTATACAGCATTTACCACAGTTTAATGTAATTGTATTTTCACTAAACTGTCAATCTTTTTTTATACTCCATTTATATTTATTATAAAATATTGGCTATATTCCCTGTGTTGTACAGTATATCCTTGTAGCTTATTTTATACATGATAGTTTGTACCTCTTAATCGTCTACCCCTATATTTTGCCTCCCCACTTCCCTCTCCCCACAGGCAACCACTTGCTTGTTCTATCTGTGAGTCTTTCTTTTTTATTATATTCACTAGTCTTGTATTTTTTTAGATTCCACATATAAGTGATATCACACAGTATTTGTCTTTCTCTGTCTGAGTAATTTCACTTAGCATAATGCCCTCCAAGTCCATACATGTTGTTGCAAATGGCAAAATTTCATTCTTTCTTAAGGCCAAGTAGTATTTCATTGTGTGTGTGTGTGAGTGTGTATACACACACATATATATACACCACACCATGTGTACACACACACACACCCCCCACATATATATACGCCACACCATGTATACACAAACACATATATATACTACATATATATACACCACACCATGTATACACACACACACACACATATA